>NC_056744.1:945055234-945205234 GCF_019279795.1 Protopterus annectens | reverse complement strand
CACTAAAACAGTTGCTAGGACTTAAATTAAACTCACTGATTCTTAACAATAGGTGTATAGCCCCTAAGTTTCATTTTTTTCAATTTAAAATGACTGAAATTTATATCTACTCTCTTTCTAATGTTATGTAATATTCTTTATGGTTCTATTAAACAATAAGGCTCTCAGCAAATTCATGACCTTACTTGGCAGGTTTTTTTTTGTTGTTTTTTTTTTATTATATAACATTTCTTTACTGGGAAAGTCTGACTTGAAATTAGTCAATTTTCAGCAGAGGCCCAGAGAGAAATGCTCCAGACGTATGTCTTTGTAACATGGGAGGAAACCATTTATGACCTTACTTGGCAGGGTGGCAGGGTTGTTTTTTTTGTTATTTAACATTTGCTTACTGGGAAAGTCTGACTTGGAATGAGTCAATTTACAGTGGAGGCCCGGGGAGAAAGCTCCAGACAAATGTCTTTGTAACGTGGGAGGAAGCCAGAGCACCTGGAGGAAATCCAAATGAATGTAGGGGAGGATGTGCAGACTGCACACAGAAGGCACCCCATTTGAGAATTGAACCAAAGAACCTCTTGCTGTGAGGGAACAATGGAAACTGCTGCACCACTGCACTGCCTAAGTTGGGTAGGTGTTCAATGAATCTCCATTAATGTTTTGGAGTCTGTGTTCCAAGTGGGTTCATGATGGGCCAAAGCATAGGATATTATAATCTATGAAAATGCCAGTACATAACTATTTGGTCAACATTTGTGGAGTAGATAGAAGACAAGAGTTGATGATTCAAAGTGAAAAGGAAGAATTTCAGCTTATGGCAGGTTAAGTTAAAAGATAAAAAGAAAAAGAAAGCAGAAATACAAGAACTGTAGAGTTCAATAAAGATCAAATTTAAGGCTGGGTGAGAAAGAGCTTGAGTGAAATGAGGGCTAAGATTAAGGGAAAAACTGATAAAATCTGAGGGAGTGAAATGAGGATAGACAAGGGGAAGATTATTATAGATTCTTAACTAAACAGAGACATGTCATAGGTAGGGTATTTGGATATTCAGGCTATAATGAGATGAATAGAAGAATAAAAATTTGAAAAGAAGGGAACATTTTATAGGTTCATAGGTAAATGCTAGGCTATATTACCACTAAAGAGAATAACTGGAATCATAATATAGGTAATTTGAGGAGACCCATTCATGGGATAAACCATTTAGGAGCTGCATTTGTCCATTAGTAGTAAAGGGGGCAGTCCTGGGGTAACTTTTCTGTTTCCCAGCCATAGATCTAAGTTGACCTTGAAAATGGACAAGGAAGAACTTTGTTTTATCCTCTGTGAAGTCTATCTGTTCTTCCAAACTGTTCTGCTGATGTTGCTTAAGAGGTTTAGATTCCTAGACTAAATATTTCTAATGCTGTGTGCAGTAAATCCATCAGTAATAGGTCAGAGGATGCCTTGTATACC
This sequence comes from Protopterus annectens, assembly GCF_019279795.1. Classification (NCBI taxonomy): domain Eukaryota; kingdom Metazoa; phylum Chordata; order Ceratodontiformes; family Protopteridae; genus Protopterus; species Protopterus annectens. The sequence goes on along the minus strand of NC_056744.1, from coordinate 945,203,785 downwards.
AGACACAAATCCCCTGTTAGCAGTCTGTAGGATGCAGAGTATTGTCACAGGGTTTGAGTTGGTCTGAGTCGAACATGTTGTTCAGGCCTTATATCCTTTTAAACAGAAGAAGGAGGGAGGAATGAGTTTGGGAATAGATATATGTACACAGTAGTTACAGCAGACTGTGATGCCCCACCACTGCCAACAGTAATTGAGAAGCCTCAATCCTCACCACTAGCACCAGTGGTGGAAGTACATTGGGAGGATGACAGATACACACACAGTATTTCCAGATGCATCTCTCTGCATCAAGTGCAATTTCCCTTAAGAGCACACAGAGACCGCAGTCAGTCCAGGGCTGGTTTCTCCCTCTTTCTTCAGATCCCCAATAAGACTCCCAAATGCCACAGCTATAGAGTTGAGATCTCAGCTGAGTGGCCAAGCCAAGACCTCCAGAACCCTCTTTGTCCAACCAGTGCTTCATGTCCCTGCCCAAGTAGCTGACACACACACACACACACACACACACACACACACACACACACACACACACACACACACACACACACACACACTCACAAACCACATGCACACACTATGGTAAGGGCTGGCACAGGTTTACTAACTATGCCCCCTTCTGCCCAGACTATAAGGTAACTTTCATTGACACCAGTCACTCTTTATCAGCTATTTTAAGGCCCTTAACAAAGGGTGTCCAATCTTACTATGTAATGTTTCTATCAATACAAATGGTAGTTTGACTAAGAGCAAGGCTACTAGTAGCGGCCTACACAGTGTCACCAAATAAATATCCAAGCACTCTCAGAACTTAAATATCTCTAGACAGAACAGCCACAATGAAATGTTTAAATATATTTAATAATAAAAGAACAAGAATTTACAGACATCACAGTTCAAAATCACAGGAAATATTTAAAACAACATTGCAAGACAGTCTCAAATAAATGAAGAAAAACATCTAAACTATGCTTCACTATATTCCTGATTAAATCTAAGAGAATTACTATACCCCAGTTAACTTACTGCTTGTCAGGTTCAAGACAGATATAGAATGCTGTCTGTCTCAGAGAATTCTCAAATTAATATCTCACATATTACTGCTGTGCTAGCTTGCAGAATGACATAATTTCTTCATATCTAACTCCTAGTTCCCAGGCTCAAAACAACCATGTATTGCAGCTGTTAGGATTTAGCATCCACCTGTGAAAATACATAGACCATATCTTTCGGCAGATGGTGGAAGTCATAAAATAATTTGCATTCCTCCACATTTAAAGACAATACAGAAAGCTCCCTAGTGTAGACATTGTGTCTGTTGCTGCACTGAAACTGAAAGATAACATCTTTTTATGGCCTGGCCATAAAGTAATTTAATTTCCGTTATTTCTCTGAAGTTAACCTCCTGTATTCCAGTTTCCACTGTTAAAATATACATTTAAACAGTCACAATAGTGCATATACATTTCTGTTCTATTCCCGTAGGGTACACTGTTGATAGATTTCAAACATCACTTTGTAAAATACCTCTTCAGCACACATGTCTCTGTAAATCATCTTATATGACATACAGCTCTAATACATTTGTAACAAAAACATATCTGAATCATGTTGATATTCACAAATGACATACAATTATTTACAAAATCCCAGCTAGCTGTGCTGGCTGTACCTCCTTTGTCTCATAGATCTGCAGTTTTACAAGAGAGAACAATGTAGATGCCTTTAGGTAGATGAGAATTAGTTACAGGAGATGGGAAGACAGGGTAGAGGAAAATGTTAGAGGTCATGCCTTAATAGGAAGTCATAGTATGCTGTTTTTGTATGTTTGCAATGTATTGTACATACATATTTGTTTTTATAATTACATCATAATATGCAAGCAAGAAACTGTGTATATAATATTATTTCAAATAAAACCCATATGGAAACATTTGTCAAAGAGTGAATGCTCCTTCATGAGTGCAAGCTCACTTGAAATCTGTTTAGACTAAAATGACTGACAGGTAGTGTAAGATTCTCCACATATTCTAATAATGTAGATGAAATGCCGATCTGCAGTAAAATGTATTTAAAATTCAACACAGAGCATGTGTCTTTCACAGTGTTTTTACTGCGTTAAAAACATGTCTTATTTTTAGTGAGATGAATTTTTTAAATCAAACTTCTGAAGTGAATACATATTTTCTGTTTCATAAATTGCTTAATTTTACTTCAAAATGCATAAAAATAGAAATACTTGTACTCATAAACATCTCAAAGTACACTAATAGAATCACTGCATCATTGTAGAGAAATATAACGTGAGAACTAACAGCATCCCTGGCTATAAGGTTGAATCTGCACTATGTGGAACTCTGGATGCCTCACTGACTGGTCTCCTGTGTGAGGAATCAGACAGCAAATATATTTTTATCAGAGGTGACTGTCTGTAGGCTAGACATAACTCAGCATGGGCATGCATGATTTACTTTCTAATTTCTATGCAGTCAGAGTTAAGGAACATCAGGCTGCAATAAACAGAAAGCTTTGTTCACAGCTTCGCTTCTTTTCCCTTAGACTGTATTCCCCATGCTGAAGGGTTTTACTGGTCATACAAGGATACAACTCTTTGATATACTATATAAGCTTCAAAAAAAGAGGTCACTGATGTATATTTTTATTTTTTTCTTCTTTTTTTTTATCCAGAACCCTAAATAAACTCATCCCCAGGACAAAAATAATTAAATTTAATAATGCCCCTTGGCTAACATAATCTTCAAAACAGTTAATGCAAAACAGAGATAAAATATAGAAACAATGTCAAAAAACAAAAATACATCCATCCTACAAAACTGCAGGCAAGTCCACAAACAAGTCAAAAAGCAAATAACCAAACACAAAAGAGAATGCAGCTTAAAATTTCAGTCCAACAACAGGTATAACCCCAAAAGATTCTGGTCAGCCATTTCATCTCTTCTAAACCCTAGCACAAAAGCCAAGCCTACTCCATTTCCTGATAAAAGTTACCCAGATATAGTTTTTAACACCCAATTTAACAATACTAAATCTAACACATCACTACCACCTTCTCCAAACTCCAATTAGACCCATTCTCCTCTACTTAAACCCTTCATATCCTTTCCTCCTCTCAAAACCCTTCCCCTCTCCATCCCCCGATGGTAATATTTCCACCACTCTTACACCCTCTTTTTCCTTAAATGCATTCCCACTGCCAGCATTAAACAACTACTCCTCAAACTCAAACCTGACTGTAATGCAGCAGATGACCTCACCACTGAATACTTCAGGCTAGCTGCAGACACAATTGCTCACCCCATCAACATACTTGAATCCTGTGTCCCTAATACCTGGAAAATTACATTTATTCTACCCCTCCACAAAAGAGGTGACCCAACAGATCTCTCCAGTTCCCATCCAGTTGCTATTCTTAACTCCATCTCTAAGTTTTTTGAAAAATGCATTCAAATTTAACTTGTCCTGATCCCCTTCAATAATACACGACACCAACTGACATTCGACAACCTTTATTAATTTTAAACATAACTTTATTACATCATTTCAAATGCCATTTATAAAACAATAGCCTTGTAATCACAACATGTACAACCTCAAATGCAATTTCCCCTAATAGTTACACTCCTATAAACTCCTAAGTCCTACCCTAAATCTACCTCACTTCCTCTACAGACCCCTCATAGAAGGTTTACCTTTATAACAGCGAAACACAGTGGTGCAATTGCTCATATGAGCGAATCAGAACCACGAAAATGAAAACAGCGACAGTTTGAAATGTGCAAAAATCAGCAAATTGAAAATCAGATTTGCTGATTTTCGAAAAGAAATGTTGACAGAAAAATTTAATGAAGTGTAAAGCAGGGGGGCAAGCCCCCCAGCACCCCCCACTCCCCCCTACTTTAATATTATAACTCCGAGATCACACTACAGTGGGGAAAGGGACCATTTTCTGATCCCCACTATCGTGCAATCTGCCCCAAATTGTCGAATGTGCAATGAGCAAATGTCACTGTGCATTCGCTCATTGTACATTCGAACCTTTTTCCATTCGGCTTTTGCAAACTTTGCAAACTGGCTTTCGGACAATTGCTGTTCACCCTTATGCAATACACACACATAAAGGTAAACCTCATAAAATAACCCTTCCCCTTCCAACTAAACAAACCTTTCTCTATTCCATAACTTTAAATCCCTAGCTTAAAACACCCTCTCCTTACCTTATTTAATTCTCTATACCCTTTCCAAAGATGTCCTTGGACAAATTGGTTTGTTCACAAACTTCATTTCTTGACTTTATCACAAACAATCAAATTCTATCACCTACAGAACATGGCTTCATACCAGGTCATAGCACAATGACTGCCTTAATTTCCTTCATGGATATAATCAACAGAGCTAGTGGTTCTGGCAAATGTGTCTCATCCACATTCTTAGACCTTTCAAAAGCTTTCAATACCATTTCATGCCCTCTTCTTCTAAATCAATTCTCACAAACCGGAATCTCCTCCACTTCACTTAATTGGTTTGCAAGCTACCTATCAAACAGGCAGCAAGCAGTTTGATGGAATTCCTCCCTCTCTTCTTATCTCACCAGCCCTACCGGTGTTCCCAAGGGCTCTATATTGTGGCCCCTATTGTTCAGCATATTTATCAATAATTTACACTTATCACTCACTCACCCATGGATCTCTTATTCGATACTAAGATGAGTTTACTGTTATTTGCTCCGCTAAATCCATCTCCAAGCTCCAACATATTACTAATTAGCATTCTCCTCCATTGAAAATTGGCTCACCAAAAAAATCACTTGCTACTCAACCCTAACAAAAACAAACTACTTGTGTTTATCCCTAAGAAAAATACCCCCTTAAACTAAGATCAATTTACCATACTGCCCCACAACAAGACTCCTATTGAGCTAGCCTGCCACACTAAATTACTAGGGGTTATAATAGTGGAACACCTAAAATTTCATATAGATATTCAACACAACATTAAAAAATTCACCAAAAATTGGGCCTGCTTTATATGCACAAACACTGTCTTAGTCCTACTAGAAAATCAGATACTTGCCATTACTTATCTACGTCTCTAATGTATGGTGCTTTTCTAACATATGGTGATCCACTACTCACCAATTTACTCTCTACCCAAAAGTCAAAACTTTAAATATGTTTTTAAAAAAATCGCTAGATTCTCTACTAATGCCTCCCTATTTCTACCCAACACTACACTCTCTCAATTGGCTTGAATTACCATGTGACAACCCACCAAAGGACCAGTTATTAAGGATCCTCAATCCTCACCACTGGCAACAGTGGAGGACATACATTGGGAGGATGACAGGTACACACACAGTATTTACAGATGCAGCTCACTACATTAAGTGCAATTTCCCTTAAGAACACACAGAGAACACAGTCAGTCAGGGGCTATTTATTCCTCTTTTCCAGATCCCCAGTAAGACTCCCCACTGGCACAGCTATAGAGTTGAGATGTCAGCTGAGTGGCCAAGCCAAGACCTCCAACACTCTCTCTGTCCAACCAGCGCTTTGTATCCCTGCCCAAGTAGCTGACGCACACACTCTTTGATGTCTGATTTGCACACACACACACACACACACACACACACACACACACACACACACACACACACACACACACACACACACACACACGCGCACATGCACACATGCACACACAAACACATACCCCAGGGATAGGTTGGCACAGGTTTACTAGCTATGTCCCCTTTTGCCCAAACTATAAGGTAGTTATCACTGCAACCAGCCAACTCCTTATCAGCTACTTTAAGGCCCTTAACAAAGGGTGTTCAATCTTACTGTTTAATGTTAACCAATGTTAACATGTCTAACCAAGACCTACTACAAATCTACAAACCTAAGTCTAAATTTGAACACAAAATGTACAGCTATCACCCCACTATTGCCTGGAATAGGCTCCCACTAGAAATCAGGACCTTTACACATCCTAAACAATTTAAGACAGCCACCAAAGAGCACTTTAAAAGTCACTGGTCCTGCCACTGCACTCTCCCCCCTTAACATCCCCTACTTCTCATACCTTAATCTACTTTCTGCCCTTAACTCACTCTTCTCACTAGCTCTCTCTAATCTTCCTTGACTACTCTTTCTACTGTCTTCTAAAATATATTAAGCAAATTGCCTCAAAGAAACATTCTATTGTAATTGTCTTGCCTTCATGCAACTACATCATGATAAAACTGGGTTTTTTTATCCACTTACCCCAAAAACTCTACTCATCTTAATGACATATTTCTTTTTATAAATCTTGAATAGTTATGCTATACTGCGAATTATTGACACTGTATAACATTGTATTGCTACTTAATGCTTTGTTATAATCATGTAACATTGCTGTTTAATGCTAATTTATAATGAAAATTGTATAATATGATGGAGCTTTTCTCCCTGGGCCTCCACTGAAAAAGGGCTCTTCAGCTCAATTGGACAATCCCAGTCAACAAATGTAAAATAAAAAATAAATAAATAAATAAATGTTACCATCAATAGAAATGGTAGTTTGACCAAGAGCAAGGCTATTAGGAGTGGCCTACACAGTGTCACTAAATAAATATGCAAGTACTCTCAGAACTTAAATATCTCTACACAGATCAGCCACGATGAAAGGTTTAAATATATTTAATAACAGTTAATAAAAAAACAAGACAATACTAAATATATATATATATATATATATATATATATATATATATATATATATTTACAGTGGCATCAGAGTTCAAAATCACAGGAAATATTTAAAACAGCATTGCAGGACAGTCTCAAATAAATAAAGAAAAATATCGAAGTGAAGCGTTGCTATATTCCTGACTATATCTAAGAGAGTTACTATACCCCTAGTTAACTTACTTAATGAGCAAGACAGATGTGGTGGGTGGATCTTGATGGTGTCAAGTCCAGCACAGAGTACAGAATGCTGTGTCTCTCTCAGAGAGTTTGCAAATTAATATCTCAAATATTACTGCTGGGATAGCTTGCAGAATTACATCATTTCTTGTCATCTAACTCTATCCCAGATAGAACTCCCACTGCTGAAAGCTAGCAGTATTTAGCATCTACCTCTGAAAATACATAAACCTTGGATGTTTGTCAGAGACTGGAAGTCATAAAACAATAAAACACTTCCAAGACAATACAGAAACTTCTCAGCACAGTCATTGTGTCTCCTTGTGGCCATAAAGTAATTTAATTTTAGCTATTTTTCTGAAATTTACTAGACTGAGGTTAACCTCATGTATTCCATTTTCCACTGTTAAAATATATACATTTAAACAGTTACAATAGTGTATTTACATTTCTGTTCTCTTCCAGCAGGGTCCACTGTGGATACATCTTTAAGTTCAGTACTTTACAAAATACCTTTTTAACACACATCTGTACAAACCAGTTTGATATACACATTACCTACAGTTCTAATAGATTTGTAATGCAAGCATCTTATGTATACCCTGTTTATATTCTCAAATGACATATAATTATTTCAAAATTCCAGATATCTAGGTTGGCAGTATCTCCCTTTTGTGACATACCACACTATCTCTCCAACATACAATTAACAACAGCTCACAAAATGGTACACAAACCCACAATATGTCCTGCCCTCTACTCACTATTCACCAACTACATACCAAAAAGATTACTTAGATCTGAAAACCAACAGCTTCTTCAGATTCATAAAGCGAACCTACCAGTTGGCCATCTCCTATATTCATATTCTGTAGCCAGAACCTGGAACTCTCTTTCTGTAAACATTAGATCAAACCAAACTTAAGCACATTTTAAAACCTTACAAAACTACCTCTCTTCCATATGGAGCTGTAACTGCTCTACTCTTTCTTCTTCTATCTCAAAACTTCCTTAACCACCAAGACTTCTCACAAACCCTTTACCTACTACCTCCTTGACTCCTCTTTCCCCTTTTACTTACTTCTCAGTTGCTTCTAACTGTAATATATCACTGTCTACTCTTACTCCTCAACTCTTTTACACACAGAAATGTGTCTGCTTTTTTTGTAGGAAATTACAAATTCCCTGTTATCTCTACATCTACTTTTTAACAACTATTTATTGTCAGACACAAAATGCATCTACTTAATTTCCCTGTTATTTTTATTTTTGTTCATCTGTTTAAGTCTTATTTTTATGTATGTATATAAATTGAACCTCTGGAAGTTAACCTGCCTGTACAAGTGTTCAAGACTATTACATGTACCTGCACCTTCTCCTCTCAGGCCTCTACTGTAAATGGCACTTATTTGTGTATGTTTTTTATCTATGTATATGTATAAATTGAAACTCTGGAAGTGAGCCTGCCTGTACAATTTAATTTAATTGTTCAAGATTGTTACATGTACTTGGAGTTTTCATGGTAGACCTCTACTGAAAATGGGCTCTTATGGCCCAGTGAACTATCGCAGTAATCAAATGCCAATAAATAAATAAAATATCCTTAACTTCTTATCTAGTATGGAATTAATTCCTATGCTCATAAAAAGTTAGAATATGCATTAATGTTAAACACCAAACAAATAATCAACCTTTACTGTTTTGTCTACATGTGTTTTTATGTAATGGTCATTCATCTGCAGTACAATAGAGTAAATAAAGTGTAAAGAAACAAATAATAAAAAAAAAATAAAACACAAAAAATTGCCATATTTCCAAATCATTGCATCTAATTTTCAGATGGATATGTCTTTCATCAAATGTCTTGGGTGAAACAATGTTCAGCAGGATTGTTACACACAACAGGATGCTTGGTGCAGTTCCAGAATGATTCTTTTTTACTTCCACTTATGGCAAAGTTTTGGTACAGGCTTAAAAACATCTGCTTCCTTCAGACAGATGGACAATAATAAGATTATGGTATTGTGTGCCAGGGATGTGTTCCAAAGAGCTTGTATTTTTATAATGAAATCTGCAAACAGTGCTTGGGCCTGGCACCATACTTTTCTTGTGTGTGTGTGCAGGATAACAATCTTTTGCAACAGTCAAACTGTGTTTTGTCAAAGAAGTGATGAGCAAAGAAAAAGGTGTCACATTTAGTAATAATGGCATATCCACATTGTTAGTAGCATAAGTCATTGATATACTTTTTCTGAGAAAACAGTCATGACTGGAAGGTTTACAATGATCAGAGGAAAGAAACCCTTAAACATATTAACAATTATAATAAACCAAAGTCATATAAAAATGGCTTCCAGGTATGGATATTACTTTTGTCTACACAACTGTTATTATACTGTAAATTTAAAGTCATGAATTTTGTTATACTTTTAAGTGCATCTATAACCTGAAACAGAATTAAAAAGTCAGCATTGTTTGAGTTTTGTCATGCTTCTAAGTTGTAAATTCATTAATCTGTGGTTGGAAACAAAATGAAAAAGAAAATCAACATCTTATAATAAAGCCTTAAAACAATTATGCTAAGGTGGGTGCTGCACTTTGTGCAAAGACTGGGAATAGAGGAATCAAAGAAAAGAGATTATGTGGGTATTTTTTATCTCTAATCTTCAAGTCCCTGTGAGTTTCCTGGTATAAGTGAAATTGGGTCTATAGAGTCAGACAAGAGGGTAGTATCATCTGAATGTCTTCCATCTCAAATCTTGCAACATCCCTCAGAGGTCTTTTGCCACAATCATTGTTAATTTGTTTGGGCTTAAAGGACCAGAACCATAAAAGAAATATAGTAGAAAAAGGATCAACATAACATTGTCAGAAGATTTGTAGTTACAATCAATCCAGATAAATAATGAAAAGAATGCTTGGACTTTCTAAAATGACACATATGTTGGAAGGCAGATCTTATGGTATGAAATACTATGTTAGCTGTGAAACAGTCTGACCTCACACAAACAAAAATGTTTTGTTTGTCTACAAGATATTAAGATGAAATGTTATAAAGTGCTTGTGCAGATAAAGCTTGCATCACCTCTTGAGTAAAGCCTACATTGAAAAATGACTGACAAACTTAATAATGCATGTGCTTCAGAAAAATCTTATAAGAATCTGAGGCCCATCTCTGTTGTCAGATATACTTGGCAAAATGTCTTATGCAACAGATTATTTATTTACAATAAAAATGTTTTCTTGTCTATAAAATTAAAACTTGCATTCTCTACCCTCAGTTTAAAATGAAAGACATACCCCAGGATTTAATAAAATCCATGTAGGCATTGTGTAGAGTCTACACAGAATGTTACTGTGTCCGTGTACCATCCCTCGGCAGCACGCCATGCATATTAATCATGGTGCATTGCCAAGGGAGAGTCAAGGAACATGGTTATTGGATCAGTGCCGGGAGTATGGTGTAAACAGTGTCTGCAGATGGGTGAGACACTACCTGCACTGTCCAGTTGCGGTATATCAATGTATTTTTTTTTAATTTAAAAAACATGTTTGCACAGCATGGCACAGAATGTAGCAATGCTAAACATTGCTGAGACACCTGCCAGACATCTAAAACTAGAAACCAGATGCATTTAATTGTTTACTTAAATGTCATGTTTAAGCATAGTTGAGCAGGTTTGCGTGACATGGTGCAGTGCTCAGCAGTGCTTATACATGCCTCAGAGGTATATGTAAATGTATAGCAAAACTGCACATATTCACGTAGCCAAATGAATAGAGTCACAGCCTTAATAGCAGTAGGTGCAGGGTTTGAATACATGGAAGGTAAAATAAGCATTTAGCTTTGAAATACAAATTATACCAATTGTATTTCAATTCTGCCCCACTGAACTTTGTTAAGCTCTGCAAAGACCTGCTAAGCACCGCATAAATACATTAATGGCTGAAAATGTTTATGCACTGCTCGGCTCTGCTTAGCTGGTTTGCACTGCTATGCATATGGATCTTCTGGTTTTTGCACTGCTCAGCTGAGCTGTACTGGTTTGCATGCTGCTAAGCGATGTCCCTCATTTTTAAATGTTGTCTAATGGCATGTAAGGGTGGGAAAACAGGCTATGTTAAGCCCAATAGGCAGGAATACAGCATAATCCATTGGAGTTCTGTCTCTGAAGGATACTGTGGCAGGCGTTGGCGAGGGTTCATACTTTTGGATGCAGAGTTGGGGCATCCTGGAGTCCATGGTCATGGTCAGACTCCTTTTAAAAAATCATGAAGGCCGACTTCTGCAGAGAGGTTACCATGGCACAGAGTGCAAGGTGGAGGCATGGGTCTGGCTGGCAAGGGACCTCACCAGTGCAACTGGTATCCCCTGCACAGGTAAGCAGTGTCGTCATCACTACAATGACCTGAAGAGATGTAAGAGGGATCTCTTGGATACCTGGATCCGAGAATTTTAGGCATGGGATGTCCCACATATATGTAAGTACTTTTACCTGTGTTCCCCTAATATCTAATCTGAATGTCTGCTAAACTGGTATGGATAATGGTGCTCTTCTCTCCCAACAGCTGCATAGGAGAGGGCTCATAACCTCAAGGCATGTGTCAGGTGCTTGGCCAGGTTGCGCCATGGATGTGGTGAGTACACATATATTATGCTAACTATAGTCAAATAAGCAAGAAAGTGTAAAGCATTAACCGCAATTAGGTATATACAGTAAAGATTGTACTGCAATGAATGTGGACTTAGAGCTGTACTGCAATAAGTGAATACTGCCAACTGTAGTGCAATAAACAGGGAAGAGTAAAGCATTAATTGTAAGAAAGTATTTACAGTAAAGTTTCTGGTGCAATAAGTGTGAAATTACAGCTGTATTGCAACACCTGCATAACCACAATTGTGCAATAAAAACTCAAAACTGTTCCAGGAACTTCATGAAGGTATTTCTAATAAACTCTGTTATGCAATAAGTGTGGAAGTAGAACTGTTTTGCAAGAAATTAATTATGACAACCAATACCAATAACACCAAGGTAAATTGTGCAGATCAGGAATGTATTGTTTTAACCATTGTAGTTGAGCTATATGAATTCAGGCTGTGAGTTACAGTGTTGTAATCAAGTATAACAGTGTAATAGCTGAAGCCTACAAATATAATTGCTGCCAATTTAATTTTGTAACACATATAGTACCAGTCAAGGCTGATTCTAGGCCAGTATTATTCACATAATGCTGTGTCATTCACAAACAGCAGGTAAGCAAGGTATATGGGCGAGGTAGCTCACGCCATGATCTGATATTGTTTGTTGACTCCACAGATATTTAAACCAACTAACAATATATTAAGTACACCTGCAGTCTATATAGTAATGTATATGTTACCTGCTGTCGCTGTCATGCTTGTACTTCATGCATGGGTGTTCTACTGTCACTGCAGGCTAGTATAAAACTGTAGTAGTAGTACTGCTAGATCATATTTTGTTTCAGGATAAGCTATAGGCAAATACCAGTCAATCAGAAATCAGCAGTGACTCAGTAGCTCAATTTGATAAATTCTCTGTGTAAAGTGCATTTTGGAACACACAGACCATGGTTTAAATCCAGTGCTAGGTTTCATTACATAATGCTCACAACTTCTCTTTCCATAGGAGCTACAGGTAAATGGGTGAGGTAGCCCATATTATCAATAAATAATTGTGTTCTGGGATGTCACAGACTGTTTGAATCATTAGCAAGGATGTGAAAATGCAGCATAAAATAAAGGAAATAAATATCATAATAATAAAATAAAGTGAAATATGTAACATGTGTATTCTTGGTATGACTGTATGCCTGGGGTGCCTGTAAAAATGTTGCTGCAGCCAATTCATACATGCCATGCAGATGTCCTCTGCAGTCACTACTATTGGGTTCTATCCCCATGCCTGGCAAGCAAGGCAAGATAGTTGTTTAGTTTCTGTACTTTACACGTACATATCTCTCAAGTGTCACGCTGTCACGTAATGTAATTAGTAGTGTGTAATCCCTCTGTCACAGGTTTATCAGCAACATGATTACCTAAATGGCAGAGTATCAATACATCAGCCCACAGTACACCTTGGTAGGTTCATAGGTTCATAGGTTTATACTAGGCTATCTGCCCTAAGGCATTTATAAGCCTAGCCCAAATTTTTGTGGCTTACGCCACCCCTTATATGAAAAAATACTGTGCCCATTAGTTTGTTGTGCCTCTGTCCAGCAGTGACACAGAGATGATTCCCAGGATAAACCTACGATCTCCCATCCACAGGTCAAGATTTCTCTTGAACAGAGCCAGTGAGGTGCTCTGCCTCACATGGATCGGGATTTTATTCCACAGCATAGGGAGTCTCTGAGTGATAAATCTATCCCTCCAGCACATCCTATTTATATCCGTGCTAAGGTTTAAGCTGCTTGCTCTAGTGGTTTTGGTGGATTTGGATTTTTTGAGGTGGAGCATGTCCATTAATTCCGGGTTGGACATGGCCTTGTATGTCAGGCACATGTCACCTCTGAGCAGACGGTATGCAACTGAATAGAGCTGGAGTTTCTTCAATCTGGCAGCATATGACAGATTTTGGAGTCCCTTTATCCTTTTGGTGAGGAACTTTTGGGGTCTCTCCAATTGCTGCAGATGTCGGGTGAGATACATCCCAAATGGGGCATTGTACTTGATCATTGGTCTGATAAGTGAAGAGTACAGGGGAACAATGACCTCACTAGATCTGGATATGAATCCCTTCATGATCAGGTGGGCAATGTAGAAGGTCTTTCTAACCACTTTAGCAACGTGAGTGTCAAAAGAAAGGCCACTGTCAACCTGGGTCCCAAGGTCCCTGATAACCTCTTCTGTGCTTAGTGGATTGCCACCTATATGGTAGCTTGGGGTTACCTTGTTTTTCCCGAAGAGTATGACTATACATTTTTTGGCGTTTAACTTCAGGCCATGGCTCTGGCACCAGCTATCTGTTTCCATGAGTCCCTTCTGAAGGATATCCGTGTCCGCTGCACTTTCCACTATGGCGCCCAGTTTGCAGTCGTCTGCAAACTTTGTCAGCCAAAGTCCTCCCATGTTGGCCTGTACTTCTGAGAAGTAGATGCCGAACAATAGGGGCCAAGGACCGAGCCCTGTGGGACACCACTTGTGACCGGCTTGGAGTCTGACATAGCGCCAGCAACTCTAACCCTGTGGGTTCTGTCCTTAAGCCAGTTTGCAACCCATCTTGTGACATATGGGTTTACATTTAAGCTGGTACATTTTTCTACAATACCCAAGTGGGGTATTGTGTCGAAGGCCTTTGCAAGGTCAAGGTAGGCTGTATGGACTGCCTTTCCTCATCAATGGCCTTGGTGACTGTTTCAAGAAGTCGACCAAGTTCAAAAGGCATGATCTGCCCTTGACGCCAAACTGGGTCGGGTCCAATGTCTGCAAGTCCCTATATCTTTGTTTATGAGCTCCATTATGATCCTCTCCATAGCTTTGCAGACTAGACTTGTTAAGCTTATGGGGCGGTAATTACCAGGGTCCGTAGAGGCACCGCCTTTGTGGAGTGGGACCACAGTTGCCATACGCCACTCCTTGGGCACGTATCCTGTGGTAAGGCTGAGATTAAACAGCTGCCTTATGTGCGGATTTAATTCCTCATTTAGCTCATGTAGCACACAGCCGGGGACACCATCCGGTCCCATTGATGCTGTGTTTTTAACTTTAGAGAGAGCAGCTTTCACCTGTGCATTTGAGATGTCTGGGAGGCTACACTCTGCTGGGATAGTTATCTCTCCTTTAGGGGGGGAGAGGGGGGTGAAGTTTGCACTGAACCTGTCTGCCAGTATGTTGGCAATGTCTGTGGGTTCAGTGATTTTTGTATCATTTTGGACTAATTCTGAGCATATCTGGGAGTTTCCACCCAGGTTCCTAACATAGCTGAAAAAGGCCTTATGATTGTCCTTTGAATCCATGGCAATTTTTCTCTCAAAATTGACCTTAGTTGATTTTATGAGTGCTCGTATTTTTTTACTAATAATGATCAGGGGTGACTTCCCTTTTATGGATTTTGTTCTATCATGTAATAGCTTTTTCCTCTTATTGTAAAGTGTGTTAATGGCTGGGGTCCACCAGACTGGATGTTTGCCCTTTGTGGAAAGAGTCTTGGTTTTATTTGGGATTGCCTGATCCATGCAGTCCTGGAGGTGTTCATAGAAGGCATTTGTAAGGGCTTCCGCAGCTTGGGTTGTGGTTTCCACTGGTTCAGGGGCCTTGAAGGATATCACACCAGTCTTGAGTAGTGTGAAGTTTGCTTTAGAGAAGTTCTTCACTGTGGTCTTTTTTGTTTGGGGTGGGGGCGGGATGTGGATTTCCAGTGAGATTAGTTTATGATCAGATCTCACCAATGAGGGATATACTTCCGGTGTGGAGCATTTTGTCCCCATGTTTGTGATAATGAGATCTAGTATATTTTCTCCTCTCGTGGGAACAGTGACTAGCTGTTCCATGGCATTTGAATTTATGAACTCCAGGAACCGTTGGGCTAGAAAGTTAGGGCTTGAGTAATGTTCCCAGTCTATATTCGGGTAGTTGAAGTCACCCAATATGATGGTGTTTGGAGATACATTTATACCCTCCAGTGTCTTCAGGAAGGCTGTGTGGGGTTCCTGAGTTTGAGAGGGTGGCCTGTAGCATGCTACAATTTGTAGAGCAGTTTTGCCTATGGTTAGTTGCACCGGATGGTTTCAAGCTTTGTGCATTGCCACCAACCTGGAGGTGTGGGTATCCTTTATGAATATGGATACACCCCCTCCTTTTGTGGTGTGGTCTGGGTTTTGGGGCCGAAACGCATGATATGAGGTAAAACCTAATAGTTCCAGGGTGCTCTCAGGAGCCTTGAACCAGGTTTCAGTTACAGCACAGACATCGATGTTCTCCATACTGAGAAGGGCCTTGAGTGCGTGCATTTTGAGATTTAGACTTCTGGCATTGAGCAGCATTACCTTCAGTTTCTTCCCATTTTTGTTTTCTAGGGTGGTAGGTTTAGAATTTGAGCCTTGCCTAAAAAAGGCACTATGGGGGTGGCAAGAACCTTAGCCAATATCTGGAATCCCAGGGGTGACAGGTGCATGCCGTCCCTTGTGAAGCAGCATGGCTTGTCAAGCATGTCATCCCAGGCAGACAGACACTGGATCCCCTTTGAATGACACCAGACATTAAGCCAATTGTTAAAGCTGATCATCTTGTCTCTATATTGTGGCATCATTCTTGGTGAAGGAAGGATACTGCTCAGAGTCAGGGTCATACCTGCCTGGGCTACATAATCAGAGAGCTCCTCTATGTCTCTTTTCATGTAGTCCAGGGAGGTACGCCTCAGGTCGTTCACACCAGCATGGACAATGACTGTGTCATATTTGTACTTGCCGTGGAGTGACCAGAGTGCTTGTGTTATGTGGCAGATTCTAGCGCCAGGAGGCAGCTTACTGTGACCCTCTCCTTGTTCAGCCTGGTGAGTGGGACGTCAGTGTGTCTGACTATGGAGTCACCTATGACAAGTATGTTTGGTGTTGTATTTGGCCTTAAGGGCTGTGACTGCTTTGCACACTGCTTTTGTGGTTTATGTGTTGCTTGTGGGGTGTCTTGAGGTAGCAGTTGTTTGGATGTCTGCTTTGGAGGCCTCTGCTGTTTAGGTAAATTTTTACTCAGAGCCTCCGAGTATGTCTTTGTGTGTTTATGTGTTTGATTCAGTGGTGTGGTAGCATTATGTGAGGCTGGTTTTGTGGTGTGGGTAGTTGCCTTCTCCTCCTGTCTGGTCTTGCCAGTCCTGAGTTGAGAGAGCTCAGCCTCCAGTTTGGCTAAATAGCTGCATCTCTCGCAAGTATTTGTGTTATGTGGGAGGAGGAGAGGGTTGTCTGTGTACATGAGGCAGTTATAACATTGCCTCAAGATTCCCAGATTCACCAGCTGGACCGGAGAGGAGATTGACAAATGACCTTTGGACATGCTAGAATAATATTGGGAATTCCTTAATAATTGAAAACAAGGGCCAGTGGGGAGTGAGGGTGTAGTGCTTTTAATTTTTAGTGCTGACTTATATAATTGCTATAGTGAGCAAGTGCCAGGTAACTTGAGTGAAATGTGTTACAAGTAACTAAATGCAAAAACGACAAACAGTAACTTTCTTTCAAGTGAAACAAGGAACTAGTACAGTAAGCAATGCAGATATCACTAGTGATCCACAGAAGTGCTGAGAAGCCCGTATTAGGTGGAATTAGCTTCCAGGAAATAACAAGCAAACAAACAACAAGCATATAAACAAAGCTAGATTCAGCAGGCCTGGATCTAGTCTATGCTAGAGCAAACAAGGTGTACCAATTTCAGTAAGATACAGTTAAAATATTCAGGCACTATAAACCTCTAACCAGAAATTCCCAGCTCAGAAGGGCAGAGTCCAGCCTCTTCTCCCACAAGAGTGCAGACCACGAACCTTCTTAATGTAAAATAACTGGCCTGAAGCCCAAGTGCCTAAACCAGAACTAATACCCTTGGACACTGGGCTCTCAATCAGTAGTTCCCAACTTAGAAGGATGAAAGCTACCTGTCCTGCCACCACAGTGCTTGCCACAAACCTTCCTAATGTAAAACAACTGGTCTGAAGCCCAAGTGCTTAATCCAAAAGACTTAGAATGATAGCTACACTTTAATCAAGTTACAACCAAGCAGTAATAAATACAATTGAATACTTTAGAGAATGTCTGGATTAGTGCTCAAGTTACACAAACAAAGCTAGATCCAGCAGGCCCAAATCCAGTCTATGCCACAGCAAACAAGGCGCACCAACTTCGTAAGAAGCAGTTCAGATATGCATGCACTATAAGCCTTTAACCAGAAATTCCCAGCTCAGAAGGGCAGAGTCCAGCCTCTCCTCCCACAAGAGTGCAGACCACGAACCCTCTTAATGTAAAATAACTGGCCTGAAAGCCCAAGTGCTTAAACCAGAATTAATACACTTTTAGAATAACAGACACTGAGCCCTCAATCAGCAGTTCCCAACCTAGAAGGATGTAAGCTACCTGTTCTGCCACAACAGTGCAGACCACAAACCCTCTCAGTGCAAAACAACTGGTCCGAAGCCCAAGTGTTTAAACCAAAAGGCTTAGAATGAGTTACACCAAGCAGTAATAAATACAATTGAGTATTTTTAAGATGATGCAAAAGTAAAATGAAGTAGGTAGAAACACAAGTACAGTAAAAGCAGATAATTTTTTTTTTTTTTTTTTTTTTTTTATCTGAACAAGTGCTGAGATCAAAGAAACAGATTTGAGTGCTGAAACTAGAAAACTGGCTAGTTATAAGAAAAAAACAAGCTAGAAGGCTTTCCTCAAACACAGAAGGGCTTGGGGGCTCAGAAGCCTACAAATAGTCTATACCACTTAACAGGAAAGGCAGGAAATAAGCTTAATTTTTTTGTCTGTTTCCCAGATGCTCTCTTTGTACACAGTAGGAGTGCCTGAAATCAGAATATGATCTCACTGCACTCAGTTGAGTGAGCAAATGAGATGGGCCCAGAGGCAGGCTGAGGGGCAGGCAGTTTCAAGGCCACTAAGATTAACACCAAAACAAAACAGGGAGGGAAGGTGGGAATAACTGAAGAGCAGAATAACTGCAACTTGAGTTCAATATTCCTTCAACACAGTTTAAATCAAATTGAATACTGTATTTTTTTAAAAAAAAAAGTGCAGATAAAGGTACTTAAATTCTCTTATACGTCCAGTTGAATATAACCAAGTTCTTAGCTGGCCAAAGCTGAGGTTTTTAAGCAATAAAAATTTCACAATGCACCACTTAAAAAGGCAAGGACAGGAAATCAAAGAATGTGGCTACCCCCACACCTGTAATTACTAGCAAATAACACACTAGCTTCAGTTCAAGTTACTAAAGAGCAGAATAACTGCAACTTGAGTTCAATATTCCTTCAACACAGTTTAAATCAAATTAAATACTGTATTTTTTTAAAAAAAAGTGCAGATAAAGGTACATAAATTCTCTTATACATCCAGTTGAATATAACCAAGTTCTTAGCTGGCCAAAGCTGAGGTTTTTAAGCAATAAAAATTTCACAATGCACCACTTAAAAAGGCAAGGACAGGAAATCAAAGAATGTGGCTACCCCCACACCTGTAATTACTAGCAAATAACACACTAGCTTCAGTTCAAGTTACTAAAGAGCAGAATAACTGCAACTTAAGTTCAATATTCCTTCAACACAGTTTAAATCAAATTAAATACTGTATTTTTTTTAAAAAAAGTGCAGATAAAGGTACTTAAATTCTCTTATACGTCCAGTTGAATATAACCAAGTTCTTAGCTGGCCAAAGCTGAGGTTTTAAGCAATAAAAATTTCACAATGCACCACTTAAAAGGCAAGGACAGGAAATCAAAGAATGTCTCTACCCCACACCTGTAATTACTAGCAAATAACACACTAGCTTCAGTTCAAGTTACTAAAGAGCAGAATAACTGCAACTTGAGTTCAATATTCCTTCAACACAGTTTAAATCAAATTAAATACTGTATTTTTTTTAAAAAGTGCAGATAAAGGTACTTAAATTCTCTTATACGTCCAGTTGAATATAACCAAGTTCTTAGCTGGCCAAAGCTGAGGTTTTTAAGCAATAAAAATTTCACAATGCACCACTTAAAAAGGCAAGGACAGGAAATCAAAGAATGTGGCTACCCACACACCTGTAATTACTAGCAAATAACACACTAGCTTCAGTTCAAGTTACTAAAGAGCAGAATAACTGCAACTTGAGTTCAATATTCCTTCAACACAGTTTAAATCAAATTAAATACTGTATTTTTTTTAAAAAAGTGCAGATAAAGGTAATTAAATTCTCTTATACATGCAGTTGAATATAACCAAGTTCTTAGCTGCCAAAGCTAAGGTTTTTAAGCAATAAAAATTTCACAATGCACCACTTAAAAAGGCAAGGACAGAAAAACAAAGAATGTGGCTACCCCCACAACTGTAATTACTAGCAAATAACACACTAGCTTCAGTTCAAGTTACTAAAGAGCAGAATAACTGCAACTTGAGTTCAATATTCCTTCAACACAGTTTAAATCAAATTAAATACTGTATTTTTTAAAAAAAAAGTGCAGATAAAGGTACTTAAATTCTCTTATACGTCCAGTTGAATATAACCAAGTTCTTAGCTGGCCAAAGCTGAGGTTTTTAAGCAATAAAAATTTCACAATGCACCACTTAAAAAGGCAAGGACAGGAAATCAAAGAATGTGGCTACCCCCACACCTGTAATTACTAGCAAATAACACACTAACTTCAGTTCAAGTTACTAAAGAGCAGAATAACTGCAACTTGAGTTCAATATTCCTTCAACACAGTTTAAATCAAATTAAATACTGTAATTTTTTTAAAAAAGTGCAGATAAAGGTACTTAAATTCTCTTATACATCCAGTTGAATATAACCAAGTTCTTAGCTGGCCAAAGCTGAGGTTTTTAAGCAATAAAAATTTCACAATGCACCACTTAAAAAGGCAAGGACAGGAAATCAAAGAATGTGGCTACCCCCACACCTGTAATTACTAGCAAATAACACACTAGCTTCAGTTCAAGTTACTAAAGAGCAGAATAACTGCAACTTGAGTTCAATATTCCTTCAACACAGTTTAAATCAAATTAAATACTGTATTTTTTTTAAAAAAGTGCAGATAAAGTACTTAAATTCTCTTATACGTCCAGCTGAATATATGTAGTTGTGTACACACAGTTGTTACCGCTTGGCCCATACTCTCCCATGCAGATAGCTAGAGAGGTATGTATGTGCTGCAGCAGCTATAGTGGACTTGTACACATAAAGAAAGGACAGACATGTAGAGTAGATAGTGCTCTTGTCAAGTATATAGCCAATAATAGTACTAATGGACTGTTTTTCTCTCCCTCCCCACCCCTTATCTTCATTTATGTATTATTGTTATTCATTGGTTATGGTTTACTATTAACATATGCTGTTATATTAAACTGTATTTTGAGGCATGTATTTATTATTGTTATGTATTATAACAGTTGCATATTAACATATCTTGTTGAATTAGGAACAAAAAAACACAATGTTTGCTGTTGAATTACCTATTTCTTTAGCCTTATGCCATAACTGTTACTGACATGCTTTTATTATACTGACTGTTCTGTTATTTATTGTTGTGTTGCACATAATATTCATTGTTATGTAGTTGGGTTATTTCCATTGCTCTGGCATGCCATTATTACTAACAATATGTTTTGCTCATAACTAACCTATACTTATTGCTATACTCCCATCACCACAGCACATCAGGGTATACCAGTTCCCGGTGATCCTCATACCTTACCTCAACTGGCCATGGCACCAGGTCCTAGCATGGCTGGGACCTAAATCAGTGCTGCCCCTCTACTGCATCTGCACCACCTGCGGCATTGGGTGGAACTGCCTCAGGGGTCGGGGCCCAGCCTCCCCCTGGGAGTGGTGGTGGAGGTGCAGTAGTCACCCAGCAGCAACTACCAGCCATGGTGAGCAGGATTGTTCATAGGAGCTATGAATGTTGCCTGGTTGGGTAGGCTGTCCCTGGTGCTCAGCCTGCAGCACAGCCACCTTTGGGGCAGTGAAGGAGCAGTGTTAACTGCCCATGGGTAGGGACCTCAGTCATGCCTCCGCCATCTGGAGGCACATGTATCTCCGATTCCACAACACCCACCCCATCCATGGTGTTTACCCCCCTCACCTGTCTGGTATCTTGTCTATCTTGTGTGTCAGCTATTGCATCTTATCCTACCCAACTGACCTCCTCACATGTACCTATGTTCCTTTCACAACATTCCATTCACTCCTTAAAAAAAATGGGCACCTGTCCCACAACAAAATATCACTCCATGCATAGCTTTCCATTTCTCACACATGAACACTGGACACAGCTAATGTGGTCCAATAGGCCTGACAACAAATTAATGTTGTCCTCACCCCTCTCTATGGAGTTTGAGAGTCCAAATTCAACTACAAAATTTGTCAAAATGCACAGCTATTGCTGTACAAGAAGCAGATAGCTTTTGTTCTTTCCTACACATCCCTACCTGCTCTTCACTATGTTTTTCCCTCTGGTTGCCCTCATTTCACCACTTTCTTATCTCCTCTTTTTTCTTTTCTTTGTATTTTTAGCAGATGGTGCCACTTTGCTTAGCTCAGCTTAAATGAGCTTTAATGTCTGTGTGTGTCTATGACAGTGGTACTCGCATGTACAAAGTAAGCACCTCTGCCAAGTCTTGAATGCAGGCCCCTCTCAAGTATAGCACAGTACATTAACCCACCATGCTACACAAGTTTTAGGCTATACAGGTGTTTCCAGCAATACATATACTGACTGCTAACTATTGTCATTAAGCATGCAAATGATATATAAAAGGAATGGGAAATACAGGAGTGTACCTTGAACCCTGGTGCAATAATACACCAGTGGACAGCCAAAGACATACAATTGGATGTACATGGGGCCTGTGATAGCAGGTATATTTGCCCTTTTATCAGCAACATGTGGAAAGATACCTGCTAAGGCAGCTATGGCAAAGTACATGTACAACTGGGACCCTGGTGCAGAAATACAGCCATATAAAGCCACGCACATACTCATGAATGTAGAAATATCTCTTACAGCCTGTATATGTGCACATATATCTTGTAAATGCACATACTTTTGCAGCGTCTCATTAGCTCAGTCTGTTAAATGTGTCGTATGCAGTACATTTTGAACACACAGTCCTGGGTCTGATTCCAATGTTGTGATGCACTTCAATTACATGAGTGTGCAGACAGCAAGTAATGACTGTGTCTTGCAGTCCTAATCCCCAGTCCCCACAGTTTACTGCTACTTAATTAACTGCTACCCAGCTTTGCAAGATAAAGGCCTGCAGGCAGAGACACAATGCACATACTTCCCATATCTCTACAGTGGACAGTAGTTGTATCTACCCTCTGTGATGTTGTAGTCTCCACACCTCAGTAATGTCTATCTCAAAAACTAAGAAAGGAGCCAAGGCCTACATGAAGGCCTTATATATTGCACTATGGTGCCATGCCACTGGCTAATGATAGTGCAGTTCAGCTGTTTTGGATGTAATTAGCAATTCTGAGCCACAGATTTGTGCAGAGGCAATTACCTGTTGATGAGCATTACCTACAAAAGGCAAGCAATGCTTATAGGAAATGGGTCTGTATGGGGTTTTATTCACACTGACAGCATATGTGCAAAACATTTGCAGAGGAATGCTTCAAAAAAAGGAATACATCACTTTACCAGGTATGTACTAGATTTTCCCATAAAACAGGATGCAGATTGGAGGATGGAGGTATGGGGAATAGGTATTACAACAGTAGACTTGCGTTAGATCTATGATATTGACATGTCAGTGATACTCTGCTGTCCAACACCTACAGGCATGCCTCTCAACTGTTCCTGCTTTGAATCACATCTCCGCTCGGTCCCTGTCAATCCCTTCTGTAGCAGTCAGCTGTTGTAGTAAAGACAGTGGATTACATGTAAGACATAGTGACACTAAGGGTGTACATTCCTGTAACATCAAAGGATGTACTGTAATTCACCTCCTCTCAGTCTGTCAATGTCACATATAGATAGTTCTAATATTGTAAGAGTGTCCCTGAATGTCCCTGATGTACTCTGGTTAAGTCCCTGTTTCATGGACATTCATCTGTGTTTGGTTAAGCATTATGCCTAACATACCTTTCTGCCTCCTACAGTATGAAATCAGGACAAAGCCATAATTAATGGGGGACAAAGGCCCAAACCCAGCGACAGAGTATACATATTGGCCATACAAAGTAAGAATGTGAATAGGCTAACAGATATTACTGCAGCAAACATGTTTTTTGAGGGGTCTGATTTGTGACAGATTCTGTTTTAATTATTGGACAGCAACCAATAATGATTGGACAACCATTTGTCAGATATCCACAAGTTTGTGCAAAAAGGACCACATCTATGAGGCAAACATGTTGGCATTCTGCAAACATCTGTAAGTTGAAAGGTATGATGCCTACAGGGAACAAATACTACAGCAGACCATGCATTGCTTTCTGTCATTGTGGCACACTGTTGTTGCTCGACTGTCCCCATAAAGTTGTTGTAATAGCACACTGCTATTTGTCCGACAGTGGCCGTATGAAATATTAGTGGGGGTTTGCCCATAGGGGACAAACCACAATAGAATGCAGTGATGGGTGTAGAGACATACAGCAGAATCTGTCACGGCACACAGGGACATTACCCAGGATTGCTACTATCTTGGTGATAGCCACACATGTAGTGTGCTGCCAGGCTGTGGGGTATGACATGTGAGGGAGAAGTCGATATTGCAGGCCAATATGGGTGTATAGGGTCTGTACATAGTGGACATCCACGTATCTGGTCATCTAATGTGTTCTCCTTTTGTTTTCTTGCAGGAACGATGCACCAATGGAGATATCCACCATTTTCATATGCGGAGAATGATGTTATACTGGATGCCCTCAGATTCCACCATCACATTCTGCTTTCCAGCAGTTGCCACAATAATGGATAGTGGGCAGCATTGTGGGCAGACCTTGTGAGGGTTGCTGATCAGATTGGCCAACAGGGCTGGACCTATGAGCAGGTCCAGCACTGGGCCATGGATATGGTCAGTGCTGCACATCAAAGGCCAGCTGCTGCTGCCAGGGAGTGTGCTGCCACTGGTGGAGGACCTGTGAAAAATCAACCACTTTGGTCCAAAGAGGAATTCCTGGTGAACCTAGGATCAACCAACAGCTGCCAGTCTTCCATCACTCCATACATCCCAGAGGTGGGTGCCACAGTGTCCACATCAGAGGAGCGTCCAGGTAAGCTTACTGTGTTCACCAGTATAACACTGTATCAGTCATTGTGGCAGGCTCTACTTACCAGTACATGGGTGTCAAGTCTATCTGAATGGGGGATTGGGTTTTGGCTTTTATGCACACTTGTGCACACATACGCAGAATGTCAGCAATATTGCCAATATCACATTAGCTACTGTACATGTGGATATATACACATATTACTTTGTAACACTGCAGCATTTGTTGTTGCTGATAATACTTCTCCCTCACCTTTTCATAGGTCCATCAGGTTTGGCCAGAGTCTGTGGTCCTGTACGTGGCAAGTGTGACACTGTTGTTTTACAGATCATATATACCCTATGAAAGTTAAGAGCTGCCATTTTCCTTAAGCACAACTGTTGTGCTTAGCCAGATTAAAATAGTTGTATGTTCCTTTCCAGAGCTGTTAACTACAGTGCATAGCCTAGGGAATGACAGATGTGTATTTGTACAGATATTAACATGTTTGCACTTATGATCCACTTCACAGCCTGCTATACATGAAGCAATTACTCCATGATGCCTGTTCAAACATAATAGGGAGATGGTACATATCTGAGGCAGTGATACTACAGCTGGCATATCATTCTCAAGATAGGTGTACTGGGTTTTATGTGTAGTTCTATTACATACACTGTCATATTTCATACCTCACAGGTGTATTGTACTGGCAACGTTAACTGGATGTAGGTGACGTGCATGTTATGAAGGGCCTGACTTTTCTGTATATGCTGTTGTGAGTTTGTGTGTTGTACATGGGATCAGAGATGAGAAGATGTGGACATTACATGCAGATGTGAATCCTCATCTGTATGAGTCTGTGTGGATTACCATACATAATAGTACAGGTGGTGAGGTACAGCTTTGTCTTGCTTCTCAGAGGTGAACAGGGGGGTTGGAGTCTGTCCCCCTCACAACCTTATGTCTGTGTCTCATCAGAGTCTGATGATGGTGGTGGCCATAGTGAGGCACAGATGGTGTTGTTGGGGGCTGAATCTGTCCCAGAGGTTGACATCCCTCTTCTGTCACCATTGTCCTGACATACAGTCAGTATGCCCACATGTACCCAGTCACCATAGGCCACAGATATTGGACAGTCAGAAGGTGGCGACATAGTGCAGGACAGTGTGAGAACTATGGCATCATTGAAAGTAGACACTGGTCATATCCAGCTATCTGGTGAGGTCCCACACAGGCAGATTGATGGGGTGCTTGAAGGAGAACTGCTGCCCATCCACCTCCTGTTGCAGATGTCACATCATGGGTCACTCGTCACATGTTTTCAGCTATCATGGAGGCACAGGCATGTTCTGAACACAACACCAGATGAATGCTTAGGGTTATGGATGTAGCACAGACTGACATCCATGACTACCACCACCACACTGGTGATGCCCTGGATCATTTCAGTGATGTAATAGACAGACGGTGGGCTGAGAAAGTGTCTGTCTTTGACCACACATTGTCTGTGATGGAACATCTGGTTGGAGTTGGGCATCAGACATGTGGACATAGGCGAGCAACACCATCTGCTTAGAGTCCACGTGGCCATGCACACTCACATTCCCGTAGTAGCAGTAACTCCAGCACTACAGAGGGAAGTGTGTTGTCCACACCACAATGTGGCAGTCCATGAGTATGGGTTCCTGGGTGATCCCGTGGGGGACACAGGCCCAGCAGATAGCAGTCACTGTCAGGTACTAGCTCCGCATCTGACCTTGGGCATGGTTGTGCCCATATTACTCCTGGTGAAGCCAGTTCCCATGTTCATGGTTTGAGATGGTGAACTGTCCAGTCTACCATGTATGGTCCACAGCTGTCCACCATACACGTGTGTAGGGCTAGCACTGGGCATGACTGTGTACATGCACACACCGCAACACCACTGTCAGATGCAGGTCACCAACAGACACACATGGCATCTCTCCATGGCCCATCTAACCAGCACCCCTTCCTGACTCAAACACATGCTGCCAATTGTTTGGCAGAGCCTGGGCCTCTGGCACCCCCACACCACACCCTGTGCATGTGATGATACCTGTGCCACACCCCTGCCATCCATGACCTCGATGTAGGGACCTCCAAAAATGTGTCTGATGCACAGGGCGACTATATTACATTACATGTGTTTGTGTAGTGCAGTAGTGTTATGCCATGGCAGTTGTGGGCCACCACAGGCACTGTATGCTGGCATGTTTCATGACTACACATCAAATGGTGTGTATCTTTGTTTCCTGATGGTACACTGGTGGTATTTCAGAATGATAGGTATGTCGAGGACCCATTTATACTTTTGTTCCAGGAGTCTGAGCAGTTCAACTGTGGACACATGGCGGCAATATAGTGGCACAGGATGGCAAGGCAGCACAACAGAAATATGATATCAGCAGAGTATGCCAGTATATGTGCATGGCTCTCTAGGTGCATATGTGTAAAACATACATCAGGGACAATGGGAACAGTCAGCGTCATCATGCTTTCATACCTTGTGACAAGTTCTGTTACCTTTGATATGTGTCACCTGAGTATTCTGCATATACAAATCTAGATGGTGGTGGACATCAATTATGCTTATGTAGATAAGGGCAATTTAGGGCCAGTGGCTAGTCAAAGGGCCATAAAATGCATAACCATTGCACAGAGATAAGTCAGATAGACATATCTCCAGTGCTATAAAGGGATATATTTACACACACAAGTTGGATGCTGTGAGATTAGAATCCCTACCTATCTAGTTATACGCACTATCATTTGCAGTACTTACTGCAAGCGCCACAGAGTTTATCTGACATCAAAGTGTCAGCCAGCACTCTTAAGGTGGATGACATCAGCATACCTTGTAAAGGAGACCAATGTTGAGGCCAGCAGCTAGTTACAGGGCTTTAAAATACATAATCATTGCACAAAGATAAGCCAGATGGGTATGTCTGTAGTGCCACAAGGGGCAGTATGTACAGACACACAAAAGTTGGATGACATGAGAGTAGAACTCCTACCTATCTACTGTTACACATTACAGCTTGCAGTATTTATTGCATCCACCAAGGAGTTTATCTTATATTAGATTGTCAGCCAGTGCTTTTAAGGTAGATAATATCAGCAAACTTTGTAGAGGATGGAATGTAGAGGCCAGCTGTCAGTCACAGGGCCGTAAAATGCATGCTATGAAGTTTATCTCATATTAGATTGTCAGTCAGTGCTCTTAAGGTGAATGACATCAACAGGTTTTGTAGAGTATGGAATGTAGTGGCCAGCAGCGAGTCACAGGGCCATAAAATGCATGCAATTGAATAAAGATAGCCCATGTGGATATGTCCATAGTGCTGTGCAGGGGTATATTGCTATACACACACACACAGTTAAATGATGTGAGATTAGAACTCCTACCTTACTATTAATACACACTATAGCTTACAGTACTTATCACATGTGCCACTGAGTTTATCTGTTGTTAGATTCTCAGCCAGTGCTCTTAAGATGGATGACATCAGCAGACCTTGTAGACGATGGACTTTAGAGGCCATTAGCCAGTCACATGGCCAAAAAATGCATACTATTACATGGACATAGTCCATATGGGCATATCCATAGTGCTGTGGGAGAATATACTGATACACACACACCCACACACACACAGACACACACACACAGAGTTTGATGGTGTGAGATTAGAACCCCTACCTATATAAGATTGCACACTGCAACTCACAATACTTATCACATGTGTTACAGGTTATGTGTGTTGGATATGTTGATGCAGGCACAGTACTTGTGGAGTACTCAAAGTTGCCTTGTGTTAGACAGTATGTATGACCTGCATAGTGACACTGCTTTGTACTGTTATTGTATCTAGTGTCCTAGTGGTGGGATACCTGGTAATATCCCTGCTATGTGTACACTTGCCAGTCTGGCCATATGTGGCTGTTTGAAGTTTGATAGGTGGACATGTGGCCAGGGACAATATGGCTTGTCCAATGCATGTGTTGCAGCCATTGTACATTACATCACCTGTGTAACTGTGTCTGTCTACAAGGTGACAGTCCGCACTCACAGAGGTCTGTGGGTGAGTGGTTTATGTACTGCTGCAGCCTTTGTCTGGTTCCTTTGGACAACTGTTGTGATGGGTAAGTACAGATAACCCCAGCATTCCAGGGTATGTGGGAACATTCGTACATCCCCACCCATATCTATATAAATGTGTATAACAGGATGTCTCCGTAAATGTTGTTGTATGTGTACGTTATGTAAATGTGTTATGTAGATATGTGTGGAGAGTCTATGTATCATTGTACTTTATATATATATATATATATATATATATACACACACACACACACACACACACACATCTTGCTATCATATATTTCTGTGCTACATACTGATAGATACACTCATCAAGCATGAGTAGGATAGGGAGAGACAGATATGTATACTTAGCTGTATGTTTGTACAGACATATTTCCACATAGCAGGTCTTAGGGTGGTAGAGGTGACAGACTTGGGCTGAGTTAGCTAGGTGTAGGACCATGCCCAGTGTGACTTTCAGTACTTACAAGGTGACTCCAAGCCAGCGCTACCTGTACTCCAGTCTGGGATTATGTGTGCTGCAGACCACTGGCTGCTGCACCTGTTACCACAGCACTGCACTTCCCTGACATTTTCCAAGGTATTCCCTGCCTGATTACTGACCTTAATATGTGACTCATACCTCACAACTGTACAGACCTTCACAGACTGTCCAGTACTTTGCCTCATATGTTTGGTCCATTTTACATAACATTGCATTTTTATGGCAGATCAGTGGCAAATCATTGAAGATTGAAGTCAATAAATAATGACAGACAATTGAGTTTCAGACTCCATGCACATCAGGATATTCATGCTAATGCAAGATCTGTTATTCTAATGAATGGTGTTCCGTGTTTGTAAGAGCAAATATTTAAAACCTGTCCCTTTTTGTGGGCCTTGTTCCCACTTTTATTCATGGCTTTGGCCAGATTTCCCACTCTAAGAGGTTGAGAGGTATGATGCGACTGGGGCACATGATGTAACACCACACATAGGGTGACAGTCTGTATACTCTCACTGTACATGTTTTTGCAGAATGTCTGGCATTTCACCCCATATGTCTGTTCTGTTCCTCATACATATGTGGTTTTTCCAGTGCTATACTGTAAACAGTAACTACTGACACATTTCACTGATGGCCTTTACATCCTGCAGCTAATCTGACCTGTTGCAGCCTGCTGTTATACTAACCACCTGCTAGGTTACTCAGAGCATGTATAATGTCTGTCAGTAGGTATGGCCCTTTATCCTCCCCATTCACTCTGGCTTTGTCCAGCTTTGTTGCAGTAACAGATTGATGGGTTATGACAGTCTGTGGGAATAGCACCATATGAGTACCTCACATGCAAAAGTTGTTAGATGCTGCCTGATTCAAACCATCAACACCATCACCCATGCTACTGTCCCTTGTCCAGTGAGCCACACCAGCCACCAGACAGAGAAGAAGAACACTGATGTGTTTGGGGTGGGGATGACCAGCCCATGCTCTGCTGGCATAGACAGTTGTGTGACTGTCCTGCATCTCCCTTGAATAATGTTGTGGAGTTTCCAGCCAGGAGGCCTAGTGGATGTCATGGGGCACATACTAGTGAACAGAGTACCTATTGTCCCAAGTGGCTGTTAAAGCTGTACAAGTAGCCCACTATTGATCTCTGTAAGTAGCCCAGTATCACACTATATATAGTCCACTGTATTCCCATGCATACACATGGTAGATCCATACATATGCTACCATATTGTAGTACCCCTTACAAGTGGTTTATAGGAGATTGACTTACCTTGCAAATGCAGCAGGTGACAGACCTGTAGTTCTAGGCTACCTCTGTCTGATGCATACAGTCCACAGCCAGGTGAGGTATAGGTTATGTGTTCAGACTGGCATAATTTTTACTAATATGTATGCAAGTCAGAGTAGGGTGTCAGTACTTAGGGCCTTAGGTTGTCAGTGCATATGCTATGCATTGTCTCTTGTCTAAGGCCAGAGCATACTCGGTATGTCTACGTCTGCCTACAGGGTTAACCTCAGAGGGTTCCTCTTCTGAGTCCCTCTGTGAGCATGGCTGTGGTGACCTAGGCAGGTGAGGGGCAGGATATCCCTTTCTTTTGCTGATCCTGCTGCAGCTGTTTCCACAGGATCATATTGTGCAGCATGGAGCATACTGTGAGCATCTGTGCACATATGGCTGGAGAGTACTGCAGGGCTCCACCAGATATATCGAGGCACCAGAACCATGACTTCAACAGACCAAACACATGCTCTATGATGCTCCTAGTTTGTGCATGTGCCTCATTATGGCATTCTTCAGTGGATGGGTGTGCATTTCTGATGGGTGTCATCATCCATGGTTCTAGTGCATAGCCAGCATCCCACAGTAAATGGTCATGTGGAATGTCCTCCCTAGCAAACATGTGGTACAGCTGTGATGCGTGCTAGATATGGGAGTTGTGATAACTGCCAGGGCTGCCAGTACACACATTCTGGATAATACCCTGGGCATTGCACACAACCCACATCCTGGCATTCATGGAGTGGTACCCCTTGTGGTTGACATAGATTCTACCCTCGTCATTGGGTTGTGCTTTGATAAGTACATGAGTGCAATCTATGGCACCCAGCAACTCAGGGTAGAAGACTTACATACTGCTGGACCTCTCTTCAGGGGTATGGGGGACATAAATGTGCTCACTGGAAAGTGGTAGAAAGGCATCCAGGAACTGGTGGAATACCCTGGAAGCAGATGCCTATGAGACCCCCATCATTTCCCCAGTTTGTCTGTGGAAAGTACTTGTAGATAGTATCCTAAGGGCAAAACATACCTTTGTTTCCACTGGGATGGGTTCCCCTCTGTTGGCTCTGGGTCTGATTTCAGGTCAGCAAAACTCAGTGAGTTCTTGTAGCATGTTCCTATTCACCCTGTAGTGCTCCACAATCTCCAGTTCATGTAGCTCCTGGTAGGTTTTCCTGGGCCTGAACACTCTTCTCAGTCTAGGCCTATGGACAGCAGCAGCAGCTGCATTGACCTCAGCTTCTAGCACATCCATATGTAGCAGACCTACAGCAGCCCCTACCATTCTCTCAGTTAAAATTCACAAGTCTGTACTCCAATGGTGCAGAGTATAGGGGACAAATCAGATTGTAGGGTGTATGCTTACTTTATAGTACTCTGCTGTAGGTGTAGCCTGTGTGATTGGCTAGCTATGATGCATTCCACGTACCAAGTACATCATTAAGGGGTTTAAATGGCCCTAGTTTAAGTGAAACAGGGCTCATCAGTAATTAATATATCACTGGCTTCTCAGCCATTTTTTTTATGATAGCCTTCCTTGCTGAGCACTGCTGTGCACTGCACAAACCTGCACCACAAAGATGAACAGAGCTTAGCAGTCCATAGACACATCTCCATGGAACGTCATGCTCTGCATGGTTGCATGTCCTGCAAACACAATGAAACACACAACTCACATGTAAACACATCTTAGCAGCTAGTGTACACACACCCCTGCTCAGCTCAGCAGAGTAGCAAGCAAACAGGCACCGCTGAGCTCCTATGAGCTAACAAGCAATCGAACACAACCCCCTTTTGATGTCAGCTACTCTTCTGTGGACACCAACATGGTTCTGTGCCTGCACGGATGGGATCTGTGAACACAGATACCCATTTGTGCTATTCTATAATCCCAGCTCATTTGCATTTGGATCTGTGCACAGAACCTGGAAACTACATAGTTCCAAACCCTGCCTCATTAGCAACCACAGCTGTGTAACATTGTACATACTCCACACAGGGTCCTATAATGCATTACTGTTACAAACTCACAAATTCTGTTTTTTGCACTCTTCTTATATTTTTTTTCCATAAAGGCATGTTTGCACACTGTGGCATGCCACGCAAACATATCCAGGATATTAAAAAAATTAAGTTATTTTACATTATTTTCCATATGCTTTTGGACACACAGTGGATACTTTTTGATCATATCTGTGTCCACTATGCTATTTCTGGCACTCTAATTACATTTTTACATCCTCTACATGGAATTTTTCCATCTAGATTACAGACACCAACACAGGGTCTGCAGGACTGCCTATATGCTTGCTGGATTACTCCACCACCCTCATTTGCAAGTATTTCAGCTGCTTATGGGGTGATTTGCATGCCATAGACACTTCCGTGTTCACACACGCATGCATGCCCCTCAGCTCTATTTACTGGATCGCACTTTTGCTTACTTCCATGTAAGCACAGTGCCACTATGCCTACACAGAAAATGATTGAATTCCCCCCATATTGTTTTTCTACACATTTTAAGTTCAGCAAATGAATGAATAAAAAATCCAAAACAGCATTACAAAGGCACTAAACAGTATTGAAATAAATGTGTGAAGCAGTGTCAGCTTAATTAACACAGCAGCTTACTGCTGACTGCACTAGTGGAAAGCAATGAACATGTTTCGCTAAGAGATAGAGTACTGCAAAAGCAACAATGCTTTTTGCTGGGGAGCTGTTCAGCCACATATTTCAAAGCCTGTTTTATTCTTCTTATCTCATTAGACTATCATGCAGATGTTTTATTGTTTTGCATGCTACCCTGCTTAAACAGTATATTGTGCTTATAGACACATGCACACAGTCCAACACAAACGGAGACTCATTTATTTCTGTGGTATTCTGCTTCTCAAACTGAGCTGACATGCTACTATGCATCTGCTACCTTTGTTACCTTATATTTGTGTTACTCAATCGTCACTAAATTACCCTTGTTTTTTTGTTTCTTGGCATCTATAGTTTCATGTACTGGTTTGTTTGCTGCCAGCTTTATTTTAATTGTATAACTGCTGTGTCTGCTGAATTATGTATATACCAGCCTTAAGCATTGTTCTGTATGTTTCTTTATCTCACGCTCAGGCTTTTTGCATACAAAATTTCTGATGAAAAGAATGCCATTCATAGTTTCCCTCAAACTCTTACATGCTTAATGTACATGATGAGAAAAATGTGTAACTTCCAGATACACCTTAAATCACATAATTTTGAACAAGGTACACATATACTAGAATGAGGTTAACTTCTGATAGTCCCATCATGGAAATTAATAGGTCACCTAAAGACGATAAGAACACAATTTCACAAAATTGCTTTGAGTGATTGGTGTTTCGTGAAAAAATGTCTACTGGGGGAAGGAGGTAGCTTCCCCTCTCAGTTTCATTTACTTGTAACCCATTCAGTCTCTTGGTGAGCAGACAGTTTGATGAATCATGTTTTTGGATTTACTCAATCCCTATGTTCCTTGAAAAAATAGATGCATATATCACATGTTCAAGTCATCATGAAAATCTAGAGTTTGCAGATTCATAGAATGACAGAATGCATTGTACCAGAAGTGGCACACAGGCTGAACATCACTAATATGTTTGAAGATTATAGATGTCATAATGTGCTAAGTGCACTGCTAAGCAATGTGTTTGCACATTGAGCTAAGAGAAATGCAAAACCAATGCTGGTAAATGCTTAGATTTGCAGGAGGAATGCAAGCAGAATCGGTTTATGTATGGTTATCCTAATGAATGCATGCAACATGAGACCCTGGACACAAAAATCAGTACTGGAGCACCTACAATAACAAAGATGCTTAGCATTGGTGTAGGAGGGCATATAGCATATGCAGCAATGCAGTATCATTAACGTAGGAACATGGAGATAAAGAGATATATTAGGAACAGGTGTGCGACTTGTATGTGTTGCACTGTTTGTAGACATTTGTCTGCAACATGGACAGCTGTGTATTCATATGTGAGTTTGTATACCATTTACCTGATGTTGCCTGTTAAGATACATGCACACAAACAAACATACAAGTAAAGGCACACAGGAGTGTGTGTGTGTTGTTGCGTGTGTGTGTGTGTGTGTGTGTGTGTGTGTGTGTGTGTGTGTGTGTGTGTGTGTGTGTGTGTGTGTGTGTATCCATGTATCTTCTGGATAGGTTGGCATAATGGTTAAGGTGCTTACCTTAGAAAAACAAGGTGTAGGGTTTGATTCTGACATGGGGTAATTGGCTAGGCTAAAACTGGCCCATTAGGGCAGTTAGCCTAGTACTAACCTATGGATGCTCATAAAAAAATAGACTGGATTTATAACTGGTGTAAATTCTGAGGATACCACTTAACCAGTATAGTGAGGGAACCTAGCAATCTTGTAAGTATAATCTTATATATAGGATTCATGCCACCAAGAATGCATTAGATAAGAGCTTGTTAACAAATCTAGCACAATGTCAGATTAGCAAATATGTACTTAATTTCTGCATTTACACTGATCTAGAAGTGCTGAGAACATAATATACCATGACCTGTCATTCTAACAAGATGCCTTGGTATCAGTTTGCACATGGTGTGATAATTCTTTTGCAAGTGCAGTGTAAACAGTGAGCATGTTTGTGCTTCTAATTGCAGCATGCGGAAAACTAATGAAAATCACAGGTCCGATCACAATTAAGACATATGGGACTCGATTTGGAGCGTGGATGACAGACCCTCTTGCATCAGAGAGAAATAATCGAGTAAGTTACTATGCTACAGACTTTTGCATTAATCATCACTTTCAAAGCTGGCTTACTATGACTAGATAACATCTGCTTGCTGTCACTGTAATCAAAACAGGCCATATGTGTGCTTTGCTTTCTTTTAAAATTAAACAAGTTGTTGCTGGTATGTGTTTCACTTAAATGCATACCATACACAGTAACATAGCAAATACTGAGTTTTATAAACCTCTCTCTAATAATGTTACTGTCATATCTCTTATCTTTATTTGTAACCAGGTAACTGTCAGGTCTCTTACAACTAATTCAGATATATTTCTTGATTTTCAAGCAGGGGTTATACCCCCTGGCCAATCAAGGTATGGTAATGGTGTTGCTCACATTTCTGCACCTGATGTGCCATTCTCTATCTAGATCCATCCAGCCCTCCATAACCCCTTTTTCCTATTTTTGCATATTGGGGGTTGATGTGCCACTTCAACAGATACAATCACCGAGAGCCAAGGTTTACACCACCAGGATAAAATGTTTGTGTCATCTGTTATGCAGTAAAAGATGTATATTTTGCTTCATCCATCTCTTTAGATAGCTTGTGGCTACACAAGCCAAATTAAGGAGCATGTGTCATTTAAGTATAAAAATTACCCTCTCTGACTAACAAAGACAGTGCATTAGCAATGGTGAGAAGAACAGGGCAAACAACCTGGCAGGCAACTTGTAGGGGATGCCAAAGTATGAAAAGTGTAAGATTACAAGCTATAATTGACCATAACTGTGATCACCTAATAGCTTGTAAACTAATTCAGTGCAGACTGCAGACATAGCAGTATAACCTAAAGAAGGTAGAGACAAGACAGAACCAAAGAATTACAATCCCATCACTCTCAAAAATGCGGACACCTTGATTCTGGCAAAGGCCTTGTCAAAGATGTTAGAGAAGATATTACTGGGAACGGCATGAGTACAGCCAAAAATTTTATATAAAAAGCATACAACATGTTGATTCATAACAGTTGATATTTATTTTTCATACAATTCAAGTCAAGAATGTGAATTCCTAGCATTCTAAACTATATTTACTATATTAACTTGAATACCAACTTTTTAAGATTCAAAAAACCACTGGTGATTGTGTAAGTCACATTTTGACAATGATTTTTAGAAAGCTCCCTGCACTTTATTCACATGAGTACTTTATTATCATACCCATGGACTACAAACATATAGTATCAAAGGTCACACAAAATAAAAGTATATTTTCAGGCACTGTCTGTGTATCTGGGTGTCTCCCAAGTCTACTTGATTTTCCATATACTTTCAGTTTTTAGTCTCAACCCATGCTTATCTGCTTCCAGATTTAGTGTTACCTTCTGCTCATGGCACATGGTAAAGCAATAGCATCTGTCTCTATTGAGTACCAAATTTAATCTTGACTTGGACTTCATTTTGTCTTGCAGTACTCTGTACCTCCATGCAGGAAGGCTTCTTTTGTCTTGCTGCAGTTTTCGTGTTTTCTTTCTGTTGAAGTGATCAGTTTACTTTGAACTAAATGGATTCCAGAATTTTGAACAACGTTCAATTCATTCTTCTGCAAAATGAATAATTATACATTAAATAAAAGTTGTAAAATTAATTTAAAAATAACAATTGCAGTACATATGTGCTTAAACCGGTTTACTATCAAAATCCTGAAATGGATTTTGTTGAGTGATCACGTTATCAAAAAAAAATTCTTGAAAATAAAAACATCAGAAAGGTAAAAATAACAAAACCAGTAATGTCGACCCATCCCTATTCAACAATAAAATGGAAAAACAAATAAAACTACTTAAAACAAAAAAGTATTGGCAAGGACACCAGTAAAATAACCACTGTTTTATTTATAAACTGTTACAGTAAGCGCTTTCGTCAGGTAAGATTACTGAACTTCTTCAGACAAACTTACAACCATTTCCAATTATTAAATACCCTGTTTAAAACAATCATGTGATCCAAACTAATCACATGCTATTGTCAAAATCACATGATAACATCAATGTAACATAAAACATGAATGTGTTTACACTAAAAAAATGCCAATTAGCACATAAGAACAATATTAAACAAAATGAGCAGCTCTTCAATACCTAATCTGAATGTGCTGCATAAAATATAATCATATACAAAAGTCAACAAGTAACTGTAATACGATTAATCTAGCTTAATAAATGGGAAAATAATCATCTAAATTTTAAATCCTACATAATCATCTCACCAAACGTTTCAATTTCAAAATACAGGCTAACGAACAAATGTCATTGGTGGACTGTATGCATGGGTTCTCAGTTGCCAAATAAGTTCTTGTTGTTCAAGCCACAGGGAAATAATACCCCTCTCACATCATGCTTAACCTGGTCTATAACACTAAAAAGGAATGTGTGACCAGGGAAGGTTGCCACATGGCTGGCTAAAGCATTTTCTCTTTTCCCTCTCCTTATACAATAGATATGTTCAACATTCAACTGTTCAACAAAGTCGACATTGCCCAGTATTACCCAGCATACCTTGCCTACCAGTCAGTTCCAACTAATGTTTTGCAGGAGGGCAAGCCTTCCTGCAACCCCCTATGTGGGTAACTAATCCTCACAAACCCTGATAACTATATATACAAACTCCGAGATCACACCACAGTGAGGAAATTGGTACATTTCCTGATGCCCACTGTACCGCGATCTCCAGTCAGAAAGTTGACCTTACAACATCAAATGAACACTAGCATTCACTGTTGTGAAGTCAACCATTTTTATTTTGGCCTTCTGTGAACTCGTAATTAGCCTCCCGACCATTATCAGTTTGCATGAATGCCGTCCAACATTTTGGTAGTAAACCGATTAAACCTGGTGTGGTATTGTCCATATTAGATTTTACTGAATCCCTATTATATGAAGTTAAACTTTCTTTCTGGCCTGTTGGGAGCTTGAGTCTCTGTCAAGTCATTTTGTGCGCATTCATGAGAGTACTGATTAGTTTCACTGAGTCATTATCAAAGTTACATTTTATGTACTGTTACATTGTTTTCCACTGTTTATCAACATTGGAATTAACCAGCTATAAAAGACCCAACTGGTTTATAACCTCTATATTACTCTAGCCTCATTTGTTACCTCTGATACACAATTTTTAAATACTTTAAGAAATGTCATTATTTTGGACATAGCATGCCCCATGTGTTATATGCCATCTGAAAATATATTTCACATTAATGCAAAAACAATAAAAACATATGTGGTCGGTCTCCACCAAAGGAAAATAGCTTCTTTGAAATTTTGCATATCCCATAATTTCCCTTAAGCATTCTTAAAGGGGTTCAAAACAACCTATATACTAGTCCTATTTGTTGATTTCAAATATATTTTTTCCCAATCTGTAATTATCACACTATTTCATTATTTGTCATTTGATTGTATAATTAATGTCTAACTTCAGCAACTTTTCCCTCCAATAAGTTTCCATAAATTATTTATCCTCAATCTTTTCTATCATTCTTCCATTTCTCCCAAAGTACAACTTTCAATTTAATCTATCTCCTTATTTCACACTTCATGTTTCCTATTTTTCTTAAAGCAGCTTTTCAATCCAATAACCATAACCATAGCATCAAAAATAACTTGTGTTCAGTTTCTATCAATATAGTTTTTGTCAAACTAGTCCATTTAAATAATACCTTCTTGAATATCTTGAGCATTTTACTTTTGGATTAAAATGTAAAGGTCACTTCACTGTTGATCTAAAAGCAAGTACATATAAATTACATGTAAAACCACATTGTCCCTTTTGAATCAGTTTATGTAAAGTAGTAATATAGACTGTTGGCCAGTATTTTTGAAAGAATGTTGATGGTGCTGTTTAACTAAGAAATTGGAGAAGAATTTTTTGGATCTTCATGGCTGCTTTTATTTTTTGAACTTTTATTCTAACCAGTCTCATTGATTTTAATACTCATTTTTTTTAATCTAATCATCTTTAAG
Source organism: Protopterus annectens (assembly GCF_019279795.1). Classification (NCBI taxonomy): domain Eukaryota; kingdom Metazoa; phylum Chordata; order Ceratodontiformes; family Protopteridae; genus Protopterus; species Protopterus annectens. The sequence continues at coordinate 945,164,295 of NC_056744.1, read as the reverse complement.
TTATATAGTTGTAGGTTTCCCAGTTTGGGTAATGTGAAAGGAAAGCTATCCAGATCTTTCATTTCTTATTTTATATTCCCTTAACTGCTCTTTGTGATTCTTGTCAACCTGACGCAAGTTTGTTCTACCTCACTATTCCAGTTCAATTTTTGAACAGATAAACTTTTGAACTATTACTAAGGTAATCAAAATTTTGAATTCTTATTTAATTTGTTGTTTAAAGAATAAAATGTCAACATGTGTAAAATTGTATATGGTATTGGTGTACTCCTTTTCTTTTCCTTTTAAATATTTGAAATAATTTTCTTCTTACTCACTGGCATATTTCCTTGTATGTCGGCATCATAATCTAGTTAAGAGAAAGTCATCTCTTTACATTTTGTTACACTGATTTCAAAGGAATGCATGACAAATCTTCTTCTTTCAGCTTTTCCCGGTTAGGGGTCACCACAGTGGATCACCTGTCTGCTCTTGATTGGCAGTGGAATTTTATGGTGTTGAGTTGCCAGTCCAGCACCTAACCTTCCACAGTAGGCACACACACACACATGCACGCATTCACGCCTAGGGCCAACTTAGAGTGTCCATTCTACCTATGGCATGTCTTTGGGATGTGGGAGGAAACCGGAGCACCCAGAGGAAACCCACGCGACCACAGGAAGGACATGCAGACAACGCAGAGAAGGCACCCCCAACCAAGGATTGTACCAGAGAACCTCTTGCTGTGAGGTGGCAACGCTAACTGCTGCACCATTGTGGCCACCCTAAAGGAATGCATGACAAATAAATTGGCAAAATAGGAAATTGGCATGTCAAACTTTAAACATTTTCCAGGGAATGGGGTAGTACTTCTACTTGTAACAGTTACTAATATGGCAAACAGATATATGGATATGCCATGCAGAAGGTGTGATATGTAAAGTAATGAATTTTGGATACAATAAACATTCAGCTTCCTTTGTTAACCAGACAATGACTGTTTATTGTTTGTTTGGCAAGTATCAAACTCAGAGCCACAATAAAGACATTAAATGAGTTTGCTGGCTGTTAATAAAGACTAAAATCACAACTGCCAAACCAACAGTCAATAAGTGTTTAAAATATATTTAGACTACAGACCTTCTTGATCTAGATTCATAGGTTCATAGGTTCATAGATTAGTACTAGGCTAAGTGCTCTTGTGGGCCATTTTAAGCCTAGCCAATTGCCCCATGTGAGAATCAAACCCTGCACCTTGTGTCTGTAAGGTAAACACCTTAACCATTATGCCAACCTCCCACCCACAATCATCACATCATTCCACAATTTTCCAGTCCTGTGGTGAAAAGAGCTTTTCCTCAAACAGCAGTGCTACACTGACATATTTACAACAACAACAAAATATATATATTTCTGTTACCCAGACTTTGCTGAATGAACTTGTGGCCAAAGTGGCTGAAAATACAGCAATATTTGAACATTTATATACAAGAATCAGGTACTCTTTAACCAGTCGATAATACAAGGGATACAGATACACATGTTCAAGTCTATTTCTATAACTATAATTCTTAACATCATCAATCTGTCTTATAAAATACTTCTGAATTCTTTATAGTTTGTATATTTAGGCACAGTTGTAAACACAGGCAGTGCCATAATATTATATATGTGGTATGACTACAGCCTTATAAAGGGGTATTAAAACTATTTAATTATGACTAGACATACTATGTAGAATGTTTCTAATAAAAGAGTGGCACTTTTTTTAAAAAATATATTAAATTGTCATCATATTTCAGTCGGCAGTCCACCTCCAGTCCTAACTCCCTGATTCTGCCCTAGCTATTTATAAAAATATTATCCAAGGCATAAGGAAAACAAGAATTATTCTGCCAAAGTGAAACACCTTAGATTTACTAGAATTAAGGACTAAGATCATGAGTGAATGCTATCTAGGAAGCCATGCAAATTAACCTAATTAACAGCATTAATTATTGTCCAGATTTTAGTATCATCTGTGGACTTGTTGAATAATATCTCATTTTGAGATGGGAGATCATCCCTAAACAGATTAATCAACAAGGGACCAAGAACAGAACACTGAGGGACCACTGCTGCAACCCTGCTTTCTTTAGAAACAGTATCTTTAATTTTCAACTTAGGAGTTCTCTTGGTCAGCAAACCAACAACCAATTTTTTTTATATACTGGTTGATTCTAAGTTTAAGTAAGGTTGTCTTAATCTCTGTGTGGGGAACAGGGTCAAATACCCTGGCCAGGTCCAAGTAGATTACATCAAAAAGTAAACCCACATTGACTGATTCCAGATATTATGGGAACAATTTAAATGATTAGTCAGACAAGATCTCCCTTGGGTAAACCAATGCTGAAAATTTTCCAGAGTTGAACATAGCTCTTCTTTTATCAAGGAGCATACAATTATTTTAAAATATTTACTGGTAATAGTCATAAGACAGATAGGGCAATAGCTGTCTAATGCATACATTTTACTGTCATTGAAAAGAGTTAATATGAAAGCTGCTTTCCATATCAATGAACCAAACCTCTCCTGCAAACCAAACTTATATACTTATCATACACAAGGTCATAGTGCTTTAGAAAATTTAGACAAAAGATAACTACAAAGCCCTTCATGACCAGTTACGGAGTATGTTTTAAATGTACTTAGTGCAGAATCCGCTAGATCCTAGCTTATAATTGAGTAGCTATTACTGTGGTTGTTGAAATGAAAATTGGAGAAAGTGGAGCTGTTATTTGACAAGGAAGAAAACGTATCTGCAAATATCTTTACTAACTGAGATGCATTTATAAATAATACACTGTCCTTGAAAACAGCAATATTTAAATGAGAATCTAGCCTATAACTCCTTATGTACATAAAAAGAGCCCTTTTGTTAACAGTGATGTGGGCTGCAAACTTATAGCCATATTTTCTTCTAGTAGATCTTAGCAAATGTCTAAATCTGTTCCTAATTTTCTGATATTTTGTTCTATTTATATTGCTAGGAAATATCTTCAACCTCTGTCAATGGGCGTTTACTTTTTCCCTAGCCTACTGAGTGACCCATACTTCTTTAGACAATTGGTGTGCACTTAGCCCTTGGAACAAAACAATCAATAAGAGAAAAAATATATATTCCTTAAAAGTGTCCCCGCATGCTTCAACATTTTTGTATTCCATACCTACCTGACAATTCCAGTATTCTAGTTCATTATTAATAGCTCTATAGTTTTCTTGATAATATATCAATGTTAGGGAACTGTTCTTTTAACTAAACTTGCTTATTCCTTTTTCAGCTTCCCAGTAAGCACATAAGTGATCAGAAGTCTATAGTAAGTCTGATAACAACTGGCTACAAAATCATTCTTGATAAAAATAACATCAGGGATATTGCCTTCCCTTGTTGGCTCATTGACCAGCTGGGAATATCCACGTTTAGTACTAGATCTAACCAAAGTGGAAATAACATCATTGCAAAGGTAGTAACTGTCACACAGAGAGTGGTTTTAAAACATCCACAATCATATCATATGCCTGGAAAAAACATGTTGCCAGGTTTGCACTATAAATGTTTAAATCACAGCTAGATAAGAATGGAGATTTATAAAACAAAGCAATATTAACTCCAATAGCATAAGAGTCAGCACAAGTAATGATTGTTGATGATTTATATGAAGAGTTGACCTATATGACAGCTCTACCTCATTTTCTATTTGCTCTAAAGAGGTGATAGTCCAAAGTAACACGAAAGGACCAGTAGCCTGTTCACCTCACTAAACCAAGTTTTGGTAGTAAAAAAATATATATCATAGTTATGACCCTTGGTCCTGGACTCCCAAATCATTGAACTTTTTGCTTAAACCCCTAACAAGACACTTCAGAAGAGGATATATGTCCCTACCACTTACCCCTTGTTCCTTTAAAAAAAAAAAGTTGTATTAAATATCTTGCTTTGAAATCATTTTCCAACATGACTAAGATGTAAAAAGTCTCAACCAAAACAAACACTGATACAACCTGTATTCTCAGCTAATAATTTTAGTGAAATTCCTTACACCTTAAGTAAAACACGATTGCAATGTGGTGTAGGGAACACACCATAAAAGGATCTGACACATTTAAAAGTTTCAATTAAACATATAATGTCATTAATCTCAGAAATAAAGGCCCATTCATTTATCCTATCTACATTATTATTTCCACCAACCACTACCACTATTACATACAATTTTGCTAAAGCCGCCCCACTATCACTAATTGTACACCAACGTAAAAATGAAACTGTGATTGTTTCCTTCTTGAATTTAGTGAATGCATTTCTTAGGCCTCTAACCACTGAATACACAATAATACAAATTTACTGCTCTCCCAGTTCTGAATGATTAACATTGACTGTGTGGGTAATTCTTGGTAATGATGAATGCTGTACACTAGAAGTATCAAATTGTCCCTACTGTTACTTAATAAGGTATCAGGAGCCCTTGTTCTCCGCTTCCTAACTATTTCCCAAACTTCATTATCCACTTCCTGTATTTCATTTTCCCTAAACCATATTTTTTTAACCCTGATAATGAGCTGTTTAAATAGTTTCCTACAACCACAAAAAGGCAAATGCATGCAAAGAAAAAAAAAACAAGAACAGAAAACGCCAATTGCCAGGTCAATTTTAATATGTTGTTTATTTTATTTGCATTTTTTTCTATTGTGCTTGTCCTAAATGTTAACATATTTTTTTCAGTTGTGTTTGCTTTCTCATCCTCTTGGCATAGTACCATGCCTTTTGCTTTTTTCTGTTTAGTTTCCCTTATTTAAGTCATTTAAGTGATTAAAGAAACTGTCACATTCAAATTATCTACAGTAACAATACCAATCAGTGGAACACATTATTTGGAACATCTTTTCCCCAAAAATATGCTGTTTGAACCAAAGTTTTATTTGTTTTCTAACCTTAATGACATCAGATTCAATACCTTCTTCAGATTCTCTTTGGGTACTTACCGTACGGTGAATAATATAAAGATAAGTCTGGGTATCATGGTTTTTAATAATTTTGGCTTCCCAAAGGTTCTCCGTCTGCATACTATTACTACTGACAACTACAGGATGTTCATTCAATAGTTTGAAACATCTAGTGCATGTTGCTCTATCCATGTTCCACCATCTAAGTTCATGCCATCCATTTTGCATACAAGAAAAAGTTTTATATACCTTCTGCCCACTAAGTAACTAAGGCAGAAATTATCCATTTTATCCATAATAAAAAGCTTCCGATATGAATGACTAGTAAAACAATAAGCCAAATAAACTATTAAATAAATATAATAACAGTAAAACAGTCAACAGGAGTGAAAGTTAAAGTACTACTGACTCACCCACCTCACTCAACACAGTTAACATGCGACAATCTAAAAATTCATCTTTGTGTCTTCATGTCAGAAAAACTACAGCCACTCAAAGTTCGCTGTCATTCGCTGTGGTGTTGAGTAAGTAAGATCACTGGCAACATATTCCTCTTCCTTCCACCCCCCCACCCCCTTCCTCATTAGCACTAACAGGAATTTCCTTCCTTTGAGTACAACAGAGAAGGAGGTAGCAACTCAGTCCACCAGTAAAACCTTTCCTAGGGCCGCATCCTTCAGTAGATTTAAAACACAAAATAACAGTAGAAACATTATCTGTATACTGAATAAATAAGTTCAGTAACAGCATGCCTCCCTAGTCAACACTAATAGGAATTATCTTCCTTCAAGTTAAAATAAAAATAAAAGTAAAACACCACCCACTGCAGTTAACTGGAGCAGCAGTTAGTTGATCAGTCCACCAGCAACACCTCTTCTTGCACCACAGTCTTTCAGTAGATTCAAAAGACAAAGCAACAGCAGAAACACTGCCATACTGAGTGCGCTGAATAAATAAGCTGAATGACGACATGACAGATCTTGCTGGCAGGCTTGATCATTACTAACCAGGTGGCAGGGTATATAAGGCTGCACAGGTCTTCAGGCACAACTAGTAAAGTCCACAATCATGACGTGAAAGGGAGTGAATGGTGTTGAATCAGTGGCTTACTAAATTCTGCAGGTAGCTGAATATCACTTACTATAATGCTGTTAATGTAGGAGTAAGGGTAATCAATGGAAAGAAAGACAAGGCAGATTATTTTGCATTGCTGTTGTATTAGATTCAGTGCTTCTTGGTATGTCTTTTTTTGTTACATTTATTTTCAAGGCCACCATAGTGTTGAAGAGTTAGTAATACCACAAAACAACATCTGGCTCCATTGTGGTATTTTTCTACTATCACTTCTATAGATAGCTTACATACCTTTCTGTGCCAGTGATGGTTTTCACCCAGTTCTCTAGTTTCTTACAACCTTTCAGATATGTGCTATAGGTAATTTGGTGACCCTTTAAACTGCCTGTGCATATGTGTGTATCATGACTTAATGTGGATATGTGTCCTGTGATGGTATGATGCCCTGTCCAGGATTAGGATCTTCCTTGTACACACTGAGAGCAGGCAATGAGTCTGACTGGCCTGTAACCATGAAATGGATTAAACTCATAATCAAATATGAATTAATATATTTATTTATTTTATTTATTTATTGACATTTGTTAACCAGGTTTGTCAAACTGGGCTTGTGGCCAATTTTCAGTGGAGACCCAAGGAGAAAAGCTCCAGTAATACATTTTAAAACAAGTACAATTTTAAACAATATTGATATAATAGCAGTTATAGCAAAACGATTCACATATGTTGGGTTACATGCATAAAGTTAAAGTTGCATTAAAAAGAAGCTAAGTAACAATTTTACATTGATATAGTTCAATAGGTCAATAATAAACATTTTTTGTTTGTATAAAATTGTGCAAATGCATAATAGACACATTGGAGAGAGAGGTGCAATGAGGTACTAAGTATGGTCCTTTTGAGGGTCCATAAAGGGAAGGAAGACTAGCTGGGGTCATGGCAAGATCAGGTTCTGAAATTGGGAAAATAAGCTTTTAGTTCATTTTTAAAGTGTGAGGTGTGGGAGATTGAACGTAAATCAAGGGGAAGTTTGTTCCAAGCATGGGCAATGGAGTGTTTGTACAGTAGTTTGCCTACTGACCTTTTTGGGTGGTAGATATCAAGTAATTGTTGGTTAGAAGTACTGTGGGTCCGGGATGGGATGTAGATGGAGACTAAGGAAGATAGAGATGGACAGAAGGAGGGTTTATAAAGAATAGAGTGTAGCATATAAAACTGATAAGATAGCAGAAACTGGGGAAGTTCAAGCCATTGAAAAGAGTTTAAAGAAATGCAGTGATGTGAGTTGTATGGGGAGTTAGTAATGAATCTGGCTATTTTATGGTAAGTGTGTTGCAGTTTGTTTAGAGTGGAGGCCTGGATATTGGTAAGAACTGAGGCAGCATATAAGAGGGATGGGAGGAGGAGTGCCTGGCCCAGGGTAAGTCCAGATTCAGGAGTTAGGAATTTTTTGTTCCTATATAGCAGACCCAGTTTCTGTTTTTTTTTTTTTTATATATATATTGGAGTATGTGTAGATTGAACTTGAGTTTGTCATCGATAATGACCCCTAGGAGTTTTGAGTGGGTGTCAGGTTGGATGTTTGTATTGTTAGAAGATGTAATAAAAAAGGAGGTTTTGTGATGAGAAAGAGAATGGGGAAGGAAAAGTAGAAGTTTGGTCTTTTTGGGATTTAGGATCAATAGGTTGTGAGAGAGCCATTGTTCAGTGGATAGTAGGGCCTGTTGGGTCAAAGAGTGTAATTCTGGAATGTTATTTGAGATGGATGTAAGTGTGGAGTCATCGGCATACTGAATAAAGGAGGATTCTTTGCATGAGCTGTAAAGATCATTGGTGAAGATGTTAAACAAAAGGGGTCCCAAGATGGAGCCTTTGGGAACACCAGTGGAGATGGGAAGAAAAGGTGAGGAGGATGAGAGCCATTTGACAGACTGTTCCCTGCCAGATAGGTAACTATTAAACCAGGCAAGTGCGGAGGGGGATAGATGGAGATTTGTGAGTTTGGATTGTAGTAGAGGATGAGAGACAGTATCGAAGGCTTTGGAGAGATCTAGGAAGAGACAAGAAATGAGTTTATTGTTGTCTAGGGCCTCTGCAATGATATGAGTGAAAGAGAGGAGGGCAGTGGTGGTGCTGTGATGAGGACAAAATCCATGTTGGGTAGGGGTAAGTAAGTGGTGTGTGAGGAGGTGATTGAGAAGCTGTGAGTAAATACATTTTTCTAATATCTTGGAGAGGGGAGACAGAATGGCAATGGGCCGGTAGTTTGAGGGGTCGGTGGAGTTTACACCTTTATGAAGAGGGATAGTGAAGAAAGATTTCAAAAGGGTGGGGACAGTTGATTCCAGAATAGATAGATTAATTAGTATAGATACAGGATAGGCAATTGAGTCAGCAGCAAGTTTGAGGAATGTAGGAGATAGATTGTCAGTGGAAGGAGAGCAAGGTTTTAGCTTAAGTAGTAGAGATTTGATATAAGTAATGGGAACTGGCTCAAAAGAAAACAAAGTTGTGTTAGTGGGACATGGAGAGGTGGGTGTCGAAGTAGAGTTTGGCTTAGAGGTTACCAGATTTTGGATGGAAGAGATAAAGTGTTTATTCAGGAGGGTAGCTGTTTCCTGAGAGGAAGAGTTAGGGTATGGGGAGGGATTAGAGGGCTTTCCAGTATAGAGGATGCTGTTGAGAGTTGACCAAAATTTTCATAAATTAATTTATTGCCATGTTTTCATTTCACTACATTGTGGTCTTTAGGTAAGATGATGATAAATATTACAGTACACAACTATTTTGCACAATACGGACTGGTGCTTTATCCATATGGTTGCACTAATTAGTCATCCAATTCAAGCACCCATAAGAGCAACTAAATAATATTATTCCTGAGTGCAAAAAACATAAAGTCTTAGAAATCGGTAAATACAAATATGAAAATTATGCATTAACTTCTCAGAAAGGTTTCCATATTTTTGCTTTAGGTTTGAAACACTTTAATATTCATGTCAGTTGTGTTAATGCCACCCATGCCTGTGTAATTACCTGTAATTTTAGATTATGCTCCTCACATCTCACCTATAACAGGCGCACCTGCAACTTGCTGCCTCTTTACCTTACATTTCAAGCAACTAATTGCATGTTGGATGCATATAATGCTCCAAAACTCTGATAGCTGCAATAATGGGAAACAAATTATAGTTTCTCTTTCTGCTTTTTTCAGGTTTTACAGCTGATTATTTCTCATTGATCTGATGAATTCCACTAAAAGCAGACCTCTACTTTTCTCTGAGAATCTGAAATAGTATAGCCATGGAAAACAAAACAGTTCAAGAAATTATTCCAATTTAACTTTCACTTTACTTCAACAATAATGCATTTTGTTAATCAGTTTTAGAGTAGTAAAAGGCACGCTAATTAAAGTTCTATGTAAAATATTTGCATTGTTACTGCAGATAAATTCAATATTTTTGCATTTATTTTGCAGGTTTGGTACATGGATGGTTACACAAACAACAGAATTGTTCGAGAATTCAAGTCAATTGCGGACTTTGTCAGTGGAGCTGAGTCAAGAACATACAACCTACCATTCAAATGGGCAGGGACCAATCATGTTGTTTATAATGGATCACTCTATTTCAACAAGTACCAAAGCAACATCATTGTTAAGTACAACTTTGACACTGGACGTGTGCTTGCCCAGCGAGCTCTTGAATATGCTGGCTTTCACAATGTCTACCCATACACCTGGGGTGGATTCTCAGACATTGATTTAATGGCAGATGAAATTGGCTTGTGGGCAGTGTATGCCACAAATCAAAATGCGGGGAACATAGTGATTAGCCAGATGAATCCAGACACACTAGAAATCATACAGAGCTGGAGTACAGGATACCCTAAAAGAAGCGCAGGGGAATCTTTTATGATCTGTGGAATTTTGTACGTTACGAATTCCCACTTGACTGGTGCTAAGGTTTACTATTCTTACTCCACAAAAACAGCTACATATGAGTATACAGACATTCCTTTTCATAACCAGTATTTTCATATATCCATGCTTGATTATAATGCAAGGGACAGAGCTCTCTATGCTTGGAATAATGGACATCAGGTCTTGTTCAATGTTACACTTTTTCACATTATTAAGACTGATGATAGTGACTAATTTCAGTTGTTTCTACCGCAGAACATTGACAGTTGTGGTATCTTCAAAACATCTTTTTTGTACATAGTGATTTTATTTTAATTTCATGCAATCGTCTTTTTATATACTATTTTTCATAGTAAAAAAAAAGAAAAAGAAACAGTGCATATTTAACACAGAAATGGCTGTAACCTCTTAATCGTGTCCTTCGGGGAGTGGAACAATCTCAAATAGACCGTGAAAGCTCATTTACTTTTCCAGTAAAATGTATGTCATAGTTATTGAACACTGTTTTATCTCACTTGCGGAAAGTATCATACTTTAAAAATATAAAGACTGCTTCATTATATTAATTTTAAATATAAAGACTGCTTCATTATATTAATTTTATCAACATTCTATTATCACTGTCTGTTTTCATATAAAACAGCCATGTGGTAATTCAGAAACTTTGTTTCCATTCTAAAATATGAAGAAGTTTTACTTTCCTTGGGTTTATTGATACCATAAAGCTTGTCGTAAATACAGTGTTGTGCTGTAGGTTTTAATCACTTGGAAGAACACTTATTTGTGGTGTGTAATTTCAACTGCAGCTGCTTTGTTTCTGCAACTGTATCACATTTCTACAGCAACATTAAACTCGGTATTATTTTTTAAAATACATTTAGGCATATTGCATCCATTTTTTTAGTGGCTTAATTAGTGGAATTACAGAGCAATCTCCAAAATTACATGTAGCATGCTGAATAGGCTACATCAATATTGTGGCCTTACTTTGACTATTGTATAAGGACACAATTTGCTAAAGGAAAAAAAAAAACAGCATGCATGATGCTTTACTCATATGCAGACTGCTGAGATGCTCTACTGAAAGGAAAAGGTATGGTGTATTTCTTCTGACTATTATAAATTTACTGAGATAACTATCACATCTGTACTTCAAACATTATATAATAACTTGTACTGAAAAATGCACTCAGTTTAGTAGTAACATTGGTATTTTTGATTGGTAGAAGCCAGCTTTTCTGTAAACAGCTTGACATGACAAAGCCAGCCATGTAGAACAGAGCCATTCTATCTGTGTGCATTCAATTATTTCTTGGTTAAAGAAAGGATGTGTCACCAAAGAGATGCTCACTTTTTTAATGGCATATAAGGCAGCAAAAGGTTATTCCATAATGACAGCTGGCTATGTAAAGTCTTCAGCGTTTCCTTCCTAAGTGTATATAAAGAACTGTTCACAAATATATGATGCAATTGCACACTATATTCAGAAGGACATTGATATGCCTTTGATGAGGTCTTACTCATTTCTTCATCTGTCTAACAATCCCTCCTGGTTGTCACTATATAAAGGGTTTGTTCTGTTTCTGAACAAGGATTAGATAGGCAGGTGGTTATCTTATTTATTATTATTTTCCCAAGAAGTGGATCATGGGACTTGCAAAAGAGAAGCTAAGCACCTTAGGCAAGTATGTAAGATAAATTAAGCATCACATAGTCAGCCTCTACGTTTGCTATTTCCTGTGTGCTTCTTGCAAGAGATTGTTGTTTGTCTTGAATCTTTATACCTCCCTTTCACTAGAAGAATTATTGCCCATGATGCTTGTGTTAATCCACAAACAGCAAAGCAATAAGGAATTTATAAACGCAGTCAATTTGATAACAGAAATTAAAGTTAAGCAGTTGTACATAAAGATGCAGTAAATAGTAAAAATATGCACATATGTATGTATGCATATAGACCTCATTAAAAGACAATGATTGATTTGTGATTGACACAAATAATAGCAATCACAAATGAGCAACATCACAACATAACTTTAAAAATAAAAAAAATAAAAAAACGCAGAGAGCCAAGCCCATTTCATTGCCCACCTTATCATGAAGGGATTCTCATCTAGATCAAGGGAGGTCATAGTCTCCCTTTACTCATACCTCTATTACCTATATATATAAACTCTGACATTAGTGCATCTTGGTGAAAGGAGAAAGACCTGGGGATAACATAAGCTCAGCCTTTTGGAACAAAACCCAGAAATCACACATTAGAGATAACATAATAGATTGTGAGTCATTAGGGTCTCAACAATGAGCTTCTTAAAAATATACACATCTGTACCTACATATATGTATGGGAGGCATCAAATATGTCATATAGTGGTCATTCTACAGAAAAGCTGACTGACAGTTGTGTAAAACAGCTGTAAAACTGGCAATGAGGCCTAGGACCTTTCCATGGTATTGTGCCATCTCAGAGTTACCTCCAAAGACACACCCCGCATGTTAAGGCTGATGCCCAGGCCCAAAACCCCTATGTATACCTTAAAAAGCAAAGCCAGCACCATGTAAGCGTATTCAAACTTCTCTTTAATGTGGCAACACCATAAAATTCAATCCAGTTTTGGCAAACTTGCCTTCTTCAGTGATCACTGAAGAAGGCAAGGTTGCCGAAACCGGACTGAATTTTATGGGGTTGCCACATTAAAGAGAAGTTTGAATACACTTACATGGTGCTGGCTTTACCTTTTGAGCCATCTCAGAGCTGGCATATTTAAGTAGCAGGGAGAGTGGCAAGATGCCCAAGGATTCAATTATTATGTTTTCAGTTATATTTATTTTTTTGAAACTAATCTCCTGTTTCTAGTGTTCTCCCCTCCCTGATCCCCATTCTGTTTATGTGCTCCTAGGGCACCAGACATAAGAGTTATCCCTGGGGTCTAGGGTGTCCTTGTTTTAATGTACCGTTAAGATGCTATTTAGGCACAGAAATAAGCATTATTCCTGTTGTCTAGTGTTTTTCTTCAATCGTTGCACTGCTAAAGTGCCATCAATGCACAGAAAATAGAGTTATCCATGTAGTTTCATGTTTTCCCCATCTTCATACTGTTAAAGTTTCATTAAGGCATGGAAATGAGATATGCTTAGTCTAACTATATCTGTCTATATGTATGTGTGTGTATATATATATATATATATATATATATATATATATATATATCTATATAACGAAAGTTCAATAGTCCGAATCCATATTCACCGAACATGCTTTAGCGAAAGTGCTTTTAACCGAAAAAGCGCTTTCGCTAAAGTCCCCAAAATAAACACCAAAAACAAAATAAAAAAAAACACATATCTAACATTTACACCATAGAGACTCAGCTTTTTTTCAACATGTCAAGGTATGTTTTGTCTGTACATGACAAAGAGTTACTCAATAGAGGGCTGACTTTTGTACCCTCTCAGGGAAGCCTTCTCCATGACTTATTGATGGATGTCAGAATGTTTGGACGCGCTATAGCACTAAAGATATTTTTTAGATCAAAATCCGACAAAGACAGTGATTCAGTTAATGAAGTAACTATGTTTAAAAGAAAAAGTGCCTTTTCTCCTACATTACCGGCGCATGTTGAACTGTTTATTAAACTCTGTGAAAAGGACATTTATGATTATTGTACAAGCACAAAGAAGAAATGCATGTATTATAATATGACTAAGGAATTACAAAATTCCTTGTTTACTTTGATTCATGAACCCAGTTTAACCTTTAGACCTGTAGATAAAGGAGGAGGGGTAGCAGTTTTCGATAGTATGACTTATCAATCTCTGATGTCGGATATGTTAAGAGATGAATCTACTTATCAGGAGATAGATATAGTGAAAATGGCAAGTATCATAGCTGGGATAAAAGATGAGTTATATGATCTACTCATGTGTGGCCAAATATCACAGGTTCTGTATGAATATTTTATGGTAGATAATCCGCAGGTGCCTTTAATTAAAGGACTACCAAAAATGCACAAAGGTGTTTCTCCCCCACCCTTAAGACCCATAGTAGCCAGTGAGAAATGGGCAACTGAAAATATTTCTGTATATTTGGAGAAAACTATGAGACCTTTAATTAATGAAATTCCCAGCATACTTAAAGACACCTACCAACTTCTGGAGTCTTTTGATTCTATTGACAAAACATTGATAAAAGGAAAACATCTTTTAGTCACTATGGACGTGAATAGTTTATGTATGTCCATACCTAATGTTGAGGGGATACAAGCTGTGAGGGAACTGTTATCAACTTCCCAACAAGTGAAAAGGAATGACGTTATTTTAATTTGCCAACTATTGGATCTTGTTTTGTATAACAACGTGTTTGCCTTTGGAGGGTGCCTATATCTACAGACCTCAGGTGTAGCTATGGGCACCCCTTGCGCAAACACGTATGCTAACTTAGTAATGTACAAGTGGGAGAAGGACTATGTCTTTACTCACCCACTTTTCAAGCAAGTTATAGCTTATTATCGTTTCGTTGACGATATCCTATTGATTTGGGAAGGGTCTATAGAAGAGTTCCTTACTTTTAAAAGTTACTTAGAAACTACTACAACCTTCTTAAAGTTCACAGCACAGAATTCATTTGACTCGGTGAACTTTTTGGATACAACCCTGGATATAAGGAATGGTTCTTTAAATTCCACTTTGTTTAGAAAGACCTGTTGGAGGAGTACCATACTACGCTATGATAGCATGCACCCACGTCATGTATTTAAGGGCGTAGTTAAAAGCCAGTTCATCAGGCTTCAAAAAATTTGTAAAGATCCAATAGATCTGACCTCTGAGGCAGATAAACTAGAATGCCTGTTCCTAGATAGACATTATGATCCCAATCTAGTAAGAACAATCAGGTTGCAATTGCTAAAGGACGTAGAGCCATCAGCATGTACCACACATGCTTGCCCTCACATCACAGGTACTAATCGTGATCCTGTTTCTCCTGCAAGGCTAAGTTTTGTTACCACCTACACTAATGATAGTTGCACTGTTAGAGAGATAATAAACAACAATTGGAAGGTGCTCATGACAGATGCCTTTACTCGACAACTGGTAGGAAGTGTTCCACATTTTACATACAGGAACAATAAAAATCTTAAAAGATTGCTCTGTGACAGGCCAATCCCCACCAAACCGCTATCTCATGTAGCTTTGGGTACTTTCCCTTGCAAACGCTGCAGCTATTGTAAATTCATCACCAAAGAACAAACATTTGTACATCCAGAAATAAAATACACTTTCAAACCTAGGCTTTTTGCTACCTGTGATAGTTTAGGGTTAGTTTATTTAGCCATGTGTGTACATTGCCCTGCATTTTATATAGGCCTTACGAAGCGTAAGCTAAAAAATAGGATCTACAACCATACCTATGATATAAAGAAAATGAATGAACTAAATGCTTTGGCAAAACACGTGTAATGCTTCCCTAACCATTCCTTTGTGTTTAGGGTGCTAGAAATTGTAGTACCCAATGCTAGAGGGGGAGATTACCAGAATTTTCTGGAATTGAAGGAACTAAAATGGATATTGAGGTTAAAAGGGCATTATCCACCAGGCTTAAACCTATATGTTTCTATAAAACCCTACCTCAATACACGCAGATGAGATTTAGGTGGAACAGTCTCCTTGCATTTACGAGTTCATACTATTTTATGTATATTTCCCCCATGAGGTTATCCCCTCTTTCAGTCACCTCTTGTTTGGCTAACAGGTTTACAGCTTCACTTGGTCTTTACAGACTTGCAATTGTATGTTTTAATTATAAGTTTAGGTTAGCTCATTTTTGAACCGTGGCACATTTGATATTTTCTTTGCCACATGGCTATGTTCTATGAAAGTTTTATATGTAAAGAAATCTTTTACATTACCCATCAATTTATTGTGTTAACATTTATTTAAACACATACCCCTACGCATATTTTATATGTACTTTTAGATCAAATGAATGTCCTGAGATGTTTTAACATAAATTTATAGTACTTTAGTTGTCTTTACCATGCATTTTTTCATACCCTATGTCAGCATTATTAGTTTCTTTCATGGTTTTCATAGCCGTTTCACAGCTGCTTTGTTGATGAATATTTGTTTTTAAATTTTAATGCATTTTTAAGCTAGCATTCTTTACTTACTTTTAATTAATTGCCTATTAAGTCTATTGTCTCAATTAATTATTGCTTCTGCAGCTGCTATATAAGAGCACATAGTTGTGTTACTGTTTTTATGGTCTGAGGAAGCGTACTGAAAGGTACGCGAAAGCGCTTACCAAATAAATTCTCAATTTTATTGTCGTGTTGAGTCCGAAGTTTTCTTTCTACTATTTACACAGGGGGGCAAGCCCCCTGCACTCCCCCCATGTGGGGGGATATGCCCCCCCACAACCCCCCTACTTTTATATTCTCACTCCGGGATTGCACTACAGTGGGGAAAAGGGAATATTCCCTCACCGCCACTGTACTACGATCTCAGCAACAGCCATTCCCCCCTGATTTTCCCTATAACTTATCATACTTTCACAAAAGTGCTTTCTCGGTGGATCCCATATATATATATATATATATATATATATATATATATATATATATATATATATATATATATATATATATGTGTGTGTGTGTGTGTGTGTGTGTGTGTGTGTGTGTGTGTGTGTGTGTGCACACATATGTGTTTTTGAATAGGACCCTTGTAAACATATTTCTTGAGACAGATTCTATAAAGTGGTGGCTTTCAAAATGCTTTAACATTATTTTGGCTCTAAGACACAGTTGTCTGAGCTGTGTTTCACCATTAATATTTTTTTTTGCCCCATGTTGTGTGACCATTGCTATATATAATGGGTCTATATTATAAAATCAAAGTCTTAAAACTTTGAATGTTATAATATTGACCCCAATTCAGTGAGCGCTTAAAATAGCGAAGCTGCAGAACACTGAATATTTTCCTAGGGAAAGTATTCGGTGGGCTGTTTCTATGGCTTTGCTATTTCCTCAACTGTGGTGCAAAGGTGACGGACCAGGTTATGGTAAGTGTGCAAACGGACCAAGGTAAGGTGAGTGTGTGATAGTTAGGGACCTTAGGGTTAGGGAGCGGGTAAGGTGAGTGTGTGTTAGTTAGGGACCATAGGGTTAGGGTTGGGTTAAGGTGAGTGGATAGCTAGTAGTGTATGTATGGTTTAGTGTAGGGTTCTGTGAAGCGTGTATGTGTGGATTATGTATTTTGGTGTGCTTGTGCTGTGTGTGTGTGTATTCTCGGATCAGCGAATTTTTTCCAAGTTCTGAACTTTCGAGTATATCACATTTCAAGATTCCAAGATCAAGCGTATGGTGTTCGACATTTTGGAATTACGATAATGTGATATAGACCCATATATAATAGGGAGGGGATTGTGGTTTGAAGTTTATCATACTGGATGCTGACAGATCTTTTTCACTGATTTTCTTCAAACATTCCATGGGTATGTGTTTGCAGAGTTTGCTTTGACAAGTATGTTTTCCAAAAGTCTAACTTTTGTTTTTTGTCATATTGTATGTCTGCATGTGTGTGTGTGTGTGTGTATGTGTGTGTGTGTGTGTGTGTGTGTGTGTGTGTGTAGGTTTACTATCATTTACTTGAAATGGACTCGGTCAAATCCACTTCCCACATAACCCAAAACTCTAACATTGACAATGTTGAACTCTGATATTGCCAAAGTACAAGTCTGTCCCCTATCTTGACCCATAATAACGCTCATTTCTAGGTTAAATTTGATATGTATTTTGGCAATACTGGACTTTGGCAATGTGAGTTTTCACAGACGTGAGTCAATGATATGACCATTCGACTGAGTCCACTTCAAGTAAATGATAGCAAACCTTTATATATACCATTTATGGTTACAGTCCACTTGGCTGAAACTTATTAGGTGAGATGCAAGTGAATTGCTATATGTTTAGAGTGAAAAGCCATTTTTGTGAACTCTTTTATGGTACTCTGTACCCATAGGCAGCAATCTACTTAACACCGAATGCATGATAAGAGACCTTGGGACCCAGTTGGACAGTAGTCTCTCCTTTGATAGTCACATCATCACAGTAGTCAGGAACTCCTTCTATGTGGCACACCTCATCATAAAAGGGTTCTCATCCAGGAAAAAAGAGGTCATTGTTCCCCTCTACTCATCACTCATTAGACCCATTATAGAGTACAATGCCCCTTTTGGAATGTACCTCACAAGACATCTGCAGCAGCTGGAAAGGCCATAGAAGTACCTCACAAAGAGGATTACTGTCCTCAAACAAATGCCCTACACTGACTGCCTCAAAAAACTCCAGCTTTACTCCATAGCATATCGCCTACTCCGAGGTGATCTCTGCCTAACATATAAAGCTATGTCAAGCCCAGAGCTGTTGGACATGCTACACCTAAAGAAATCCCAATCCCTCCGAGCTACACACTCTAGGGACCTAAACTTTGTCACCACAATAAACAGGACACACTGGAGGGATAGATTCCTGTCCCAGAGACTTCCTATACTCTGGAACAATCTACCCATCTATGTCAAACAAAGTTCTTCATTATCACTCTTCAAGAAAAATCTTGATGAGTGTATGGGAAATAGGAAATACACCCCGGGGATCACTTCTGTGTCTCTGCTGGACAGTGGCACAGGAAAATAACTTTCATAGGTGGCGTAAACTATAGAACCTTGCTGGCTTGGCTTACGTAGGCCCTTGGGCCAATAGCCTAGTACCTACCTATGAACCTATGAACTTCTTGCTGGTCAACAAAGGTAAATTGTGTGACTTTAAGTATATTTGCAAGTGTGTGTGTGTTTTAGGGTTAGGATAAGGGCTAGGCAAGGCGATACAGTTAGTGTGTGTGAGTGTGAATGTTTTAGGGTTAGGATAAGGGTTAATAGGTAAAGAGATAGATTTATTGTGGGTGTGTCAATTTGTGTACGTGATGAGTCTTTGAGCTGTCTTCTATGGTGGTAATGTTATGGAAAGGCCTTTTATAAGGTAAGATGCATGTTAGTGTTAGAAAAAGGGCAAAGTTAGGGTTAGCAGGCATTACTAAGGTGGATAGGGTGGCTTCTTAATAGAAGGTTTATTAGTTAATAATGCACTGCTTAAATGTGAATTCATATCATATCATAGATTCATAGGAGGTCACTAGGCTAATGGTACTAGGGCCTTAACAAGAATAGCCATATAATACCCTTGCTCCCTAGTTGACTATGGTTAGATGGTCTTTGTTAGCAGAGTGAATCAGTGATTAGCACCGACTACCCTTGTCATGATGGGCATGGGTGCCACTCTCAGGGTGAATTTGTGGTTTCCCATCCAAATGTCAAGGTTGTGCTTAAATAGGGTCATTGAGGAGCTCTGTTTCAAGTGAAGTGGGAATTTATTCCAGAGGACTGGTAATCTCTGGGAGACATGTCTGTCTCTCCAACGTGTTTTGTTTATGTCACAGGCTAGGTTGAGATCCCTGGAGCAATTGACTCTTATCCCATTTCACTTGCAGACATGCAGTATTTCCATTAGGGCAGGATCAGAGATTGGTCTATAGGCCAGGCACAGGTCACCTTTCAACAGCCTGTAGGATACAGATTAATGAGACAGCTTCTTCAATCTTTCCGTGTAGGTCATGTTTTAGGGGACCTCTATTTTTTTTGCTTAGAAACATCTGTGGTCTCTCTTGTTGTTGCAGGTGTCTGGTCAGGTCAATGCAAAAGGCAGCATCGTACTCAATAATGGTCTGATAAGGGTCAAGTATAGGGGAGTTATAACATCCTTAATCTTGGAAGAGCTGTTCCAGAGCATTTGAATTAACAAACTTCAGGAACTTCAGGGTGATTGCATTTCTGCTGATTTACATTACCCTATCTATGAAATGATAGTGAAATGATAGTGAATATCCCCCATGACCAAATTATTTGGCTGTATAGAGAGTGATTCTAGCACGTCCATGGAGTCGGCATATTTCTCTTGGTTCATAGTGGGGACCTGTAGCTAGCGATGATGTGGTAGGGTGTTTTATTTATATTTAATTGTACCTAGAGTAGCTCTAGAGAGTTGCACTGTTTAACCAGTCTTGAGGTGTATTTGGATTTAATGACAATGGATACACCTTGCCCTTTGGTTCTTGCATGCTCATTTTTGGGTCTGAACATTTGGAAGGCATTGTAGCCTTGTATGGCTAGGGTGCTCTCTGCCGCCTTGAACCAAGTCTCAGTGACTGCATAGATAGCATCTTCCAAAGTGAGGATTGCTTTCAGGGAGTGCAGTTTTCTGTTGATGCTGTTAGCATTAAGCAGCAGCAGCATAACCTTGAGTTTGTCTTAAGTGTATTTCTTTACATTGGGAATTGTTTTTGTTTTAACATTGCCCAAAAAAAGGCACTATAGGGGAGGCAAGCATCTTTTCCAGTATCCAGAGTTCTGCTTTCATGTTACTCTGCTGAAAAAAGCTATGGGTTGTTATTCTATGTGGTAAGAGGTATGTCCAGTCATTATTAGGGCTCAAAGAGAGTTTGAAAATGGGACTGCTTTCATTTAATAAAGAAGTCCATCATGTTAGTTTAAAAGACCACTACTCTAATTTCACCCACTACATTTTTTCTAATGTGTTGTCGCCTCAAAGTAAGATGTCCTGTTCGATTCTCAGCTAGAGCGTCTTTTGTGTGGATACATGCGTGAATGGGCGTACCTTCGTTGAAGGTTGTGTGTCAGGGCTGGCAACTCGGCACGTAGAAATCTACTGCCAATCATTAGTGGACCAGACTTCCGCTGTGGTGACCCCTAACTGGGAAAAAGCCGAAAGGCACAAACAAACATTTTTTCTAATGCTGATCTTTTTGAAGACAAACTAGGCAAACTTCCAGTTGTATACTCCATGAAGTTAGACCCAGAGGTCAGTCCAGTTATCAGGCCAGCATGTAAAGTTCTGATAGCCATGCAAGACAGAGTCAAAGCCGAGTTAGATAAAATGGTGTGACGAGTAGTGATTTGTCCAGCTGAAACTCCAACTGAATGGGTATCTTCCAAAGTGGTAGCTGACAAGAAAAGCTCAGATGACATCAGAATATGTATTGTTACATGAGATTTGAACAAAAAGCTAAAAATACCTCATCATCCAATGTGCACAGTCGAAGAAGCCACAGCCTTGATGGCAAATGCCACTATTTTTTCTGTCTTCTGCCTTTCTGCAAAGAGTTCATTTTGGCAAATTCAGCTTGACAAGTTTCAGTACTCCATTTGGCAGGTACAGATTTGTGAGAATGCTATTTGAGATAAATTCTGCAAGTGAAGTCTTTCAGCTTGCAATGGAGCAAATTTATTCTGGGTATCCTTGTGCTATTATTGTAGACAACATACTGGTAGGAGGTAATGGTGAAGTTGAGCATGACAGAAACCTCAGAAAAGTTCTAGAATGGGCACATCAAGTGAATCTTAAACTCAACCCACACAAATGCAAATTCAGGCTACAAGAAGTTCCATATGTTGGTCATTTATTTACTAGTACAGGCCTAAGACCAGATCCTTCTAAACAAACAGCCATTTTCGAGATGCTAGCTCCAGACAATGTTCAAGCCCTGCAATGTTTTCTTGACATGGTCAACTATCTAGGTAAATTCATTCCAGACTTGAGTCAACTACCAGCACCACTCAGGGAGCTGACATGTAAAGATGTATCTTGGTCTTGGTTAGAGCAACACCAAAGCGCATTTGAAGTCCTGAAACAGCAAACTGCTTGTCTACCAACTCTCAGATACTATAATGTTCGCAAGCCAGTTACACTTTCATGTGATGCTTCAAAATTTGGTCTTGGTGCAGTCATTCTACAAGAGGATCAACCAGTTGCCTACACATTGGGAACTCTTGCCCAAACTGAGATGCAGTATGCCCAGATCGAGAAAGAGCTTTTGGAAATTTTGTTTGCATGTTCAAAGTTCCATAATTATGTTTATGGTAAATCTATCCAGATCGAAACAGACCACCAACCCCTAGTCACTATCTTGAGAAAGCCTATGCATTCAGCTCCAGTACAACTGCAATGCATGATGTTGAGATTGCAAAAGTATAATTTCAGTCTTGTCTACAAGAAAGGCAAACTTCTTTGTCTTGGTGATACATTATCCAGATTGCCCAGAAACACCACAGAACAGCAGGGGAATGAGACCCTTGATTTTGAAGTCATGGAAGTGAGAAATTCTTCTTCCAAATGTCTTGATGAGCTGAGAGATCATACAGCCACAGATCCAGTTTTACAAAGGCTCGACCACTTTATCAATCAAGGATGGCCATCAAAGCAATCTAGTTTCCCTCAAGAAGTGCAACCTTATTTTCCACACAGAGATGAGATTTTGTCTCACAAAGGTATCATTATGAAAGGTCCAAAAGTGATTGTTCCAAAGTCCTTGCAATCAGAATATATTGCTATCTTGTATCCTGATCACCCAGGTATCAACTTTATCAAAAGAAGGGCAAGAGGTCTAGTATTCTGGCCATCTATGTCACAAGACATTGAGAGACCACCTTCAACTTGTTCCATGTGTAATAGTACTAAGTCATATCAACAGAAGGAACCACTTCCGCTAAACCAAATTCCTGGACTACCGTGTATAAGTCTACACAGTTATTTCTGACAATGGTACGCAGTTTACAAGCCAACAGTTCAAAAGATTTGCTGAAGAA
This sequence comes from Protopterus annectens, assembly GCF_019279795.1. Lineage (NCBI taxonomy): Eukaryota > Metazoa > Chordata > Ceratodontiformes > Protopteridae > Protopterus > Protopterus annectens. The sequence continues at coordinate 945,141,619 of NC_056744.1, read as the reverse complement.
TGCTACTTTATTTATGTCATGAGAGTACCCACAGTCTAATGGTTTGGCAGAACATGCAGTTCAAAGTGAAAATCAGTTACTAGAGATATCAAAATGAGGTAATAGTGATTCCTGAATCTCTTGAATCTCAGAAATGTTTCACATTATAAACATCTTGGTTCACCTGCTCAGAAACTTCTGTCAAGACAAACCAGAACCACATTACCAATCAATGGTCAGTTGTTGGTTCCATGTGTCAAGAACAACAGATCAGTGAAAACCAATCTGTTGAAGAAACACTTAACCCAGAAGTTCTACTATGATAAAACCAGCAAACCGCTCAATCCATTATGAGAAGGAGAAGTGGTAAGGATGCAGATGTCCAAAGGTTATGATTGGATTGAGGTTGTGAAGAATATTTGTCCAGAGCCAAGATCATACATTGTGGAATCACAAGGAGCAGAGTTTAGGTGGAATCAGAAACATTTAATACCGTTGTCTGAGCTTATACCACAGCACATAGCCTGTGAGGAAGACTCTTTATCTCTGAGCGAGTTGCCAGTGTTCCAATTCCAGAGGAAGTTCCAAAGGACATTCCCATTCCTGTGACAAATCCAGAAGTTACTGATATGAGTTGTGCACTGCAGACTGTCCTTGTTGCTAAATTTGGTCCAAACTGTTATGTTATAAGATCTGGTCGTTTCTCTAAACCCTGTAGCTGATATGAGGCATCTTGGAAATGAACATTGTGTTTTGTTTCTAATCTGTATAGTAATGCATGTCTAACTCTAATTTTGTTTTTACAAATAGCAGTCTTTTTAAGAGGGAGGGTGTAGATCAATGTGTGTTTATGTACCTTTAAGAAGCTATCCAAGGGCTTGCACAGGTGTATAAATATTCAGCACATGCAAGCTAGACTGCCATTTTGTAGTAAGCTGTTGAGATGTAAGCATGTATGTATGTAAGGTCTGTCTGTTAACTAGTTTGTTTGTATTTTATGATGCTGATATCCATCCTGATGTGTTTCTATGTATTAAAGCAGCTAAACAAAATGCCCTGCTTGCTTGTCATCTATGTTAGAGAGAGACAAGTGACACTAACCATCTTATCAAATTCACATACTTCAGATATCTGACAAGCTATTAACAGGGGACATAAAAGACTCAGGCAAGCAATTAAAACCAACTCTGCCTTTAAACATTTTGTCTAAAACTACAACAGATATGTATCTATAATCTTCAGTTCTACAGACACTAATCTCCAAAACTTCTTTCCTTTCATAAGGAGACAGACAAGTAAAAAACAATTCTATTCAGTCTGATATCACATAACAAAAGCATTCTTGTTTTACTATTAAATCTCACATCAAAAGTGAAGAAACAAAATAAAAATAACTGAAGTAAACGTGAATGGCTAAGAGTATGTTTGTGAGTGTGTGTGTGTGCATGTGTTTGTATGTGCATTATGTTCAGTGTGTGTGTCTGTGTGTGTGTGTGTGTGTGTGCGTGCGTGCGTGTGTGTGTGTGTGTGTGTGTGTGTGTGTGTGTGTGTGTGTGTGTGTGTGTGTGTGTGTCTATTTATATTTATATTTATCTCTGTGTATAAGCTCATAGGTTTATATGTATTTACTTGGCTATTGATCCATGAGGTTCTTAATTAGCCTAGCCTTACAGTCACATGGTAGTTTTTATCCCTTATATTTTGCATACAGATAACCAAAGATGGGATGAACAAGGAAATGTTTGGACATTTACATGGTTTCCCTACCCTGTGATGAACATGAACCAATCCAGTCTCCCTAGCTACTTTTGAAAAGAGTAGGAGAAGTACTTTGCTTAATGTGGAGTGTAAGACCATTTCACTATATTGGTGCAATCTGTCCCTACAACATGTTCTATTTATTTTGTGAAAGAGATGGAGATCCCTTGAGCAGGTATTTATAGTGCCATTGGACTTGTGAATGTATAATAGGTCTGACTGAATGGGGTCTGTTGAAGCGCTATATGCGTGGCAGTGGTATCCTCTCAGTAAACTGCATTATACAGAGAAGATGGACAAGACTCTGAGATGGTCTGCACATGCTTTACAGTTTAGGCATTTGATCTTTTTAGTGAGAAAGAATTGTGGCCATACCACTTGTGACAAGAGTTTGGGTGTGTATATACCAAAAGGGACTTTATACTCAATGACCCACATAATAAGTGCTTAGTACAGTGCAATCATAACATCCCTGGATCTAGATGCAATGCCTTTAGATATAAGCTGTGTGATGAAAAAAATCTTCCTAACAACAGTGAATGCATGGTGATCAAAAAAATGTTCATTGTCGATATAGGTTACCAAACCCTTAGCTATGTATATGATCAACTTTTAGAGATGTGTTGTTGATGTGACAGTTGCAAGGAGAGTCATGCTTGCTGAAGGCTGCATTTATGCATTACTTGTCATTCAGTTTTTTCCATGGTTTTGATACCAGCTATTTATTTGGGACAGGTCCTCTTCGAGGATCTTGTTGTCCTCTAGGGATTTTATTATGGCACCAAGACATCTGCAAACTTGGTAAACCACAAACCATTAAAATTAGCTTTGACTCCAAGAAGTAAACATCAGGGAGGAGTGGCACAAAGACTGAACCCTGAGTTCCATCACTAGTGATTGGTCTTTACAGGAGGTAGAACCTTTTGCCTGGGTTACCTCTTCAAACTTTGCTTTGTTTTAGGTGTGTGTGTGTGTGTGTGTGTGTGTGTGTGTGTGTGTGTGTGTGTGTGTGTGTGTGTGTGTGTGTGTGTGTGTGTGTGTGTGTGTGTGTGTGTGTGTGTGTGTGTGTGTGTGTGTGTGTGTGTGTGTGTGTGTGTGTGTGTGTGTGTGTGTGTGTGAGTGAGACTGTGTGTTTGTATGCATGAGATTTAATGTTCTTAGAGATAAATGAAAATACCAGCATTAAGGTGTTCGAAACTACAGAATATCAGCCACCCAAAAATCTGACCAGAAAAAGATGGAGAAAAAAATGATTTCCTTTCCTGATCTTCACATTACCCCCCACCCCCCATAACACTTGCCTCATGTTTGTCTGAAAAGTGGCAATGTTACAAAAAGGTTTTTTTAAGGCAAGGTACAGGGTTAGGTTTGGGGGAAGGGATAGCATTGCAGCTAAGGTTAGCCACGTTACTAAGGATGGAATGGGCAGGCTATTGTGAATGCCAAAGTATAAACAGTGATTATACACCCTTGGCCTTATTTATATGAACTCAGAAAGCTCGTTAAACAGAGGTAAGTCTTTACTTAATCAGAAAATTTGAATTAATACGACAGCAGGGACATTCTCACTCAGTTATGATATAGGGGGACCTGCATGAATAGATAACTTAATTTTGATACCACTTGTGAAATACGAGTTTTTTGAAATAACGTTTGCTGTTGGTAGTATACATATTAAACTGTTAACAATATCTGCTTGTACACATTACTCCATAACCTTTTGTTCTGCTGTAATGTGAATGTGTATGTCAGCAACTATATATTCCTCTGTCTCTTTCTCTCTCTCTCTCTCTCTCTCCCCCTCAATAGTCTTTCATTCATGAGCGTTTTATCAATATGGAATGGTGGTGGTTTAGCTGATCAAAAATCAGTTGTTTGATAAAGGCTGGCTGTTTAAATTACAGAATGAAGTACAGTGGGGATCAGTAAATATGTAATTTCCACATTGTAGTGTGTGTTTGGAATTCATATATATATATAATGAGAAGAGGGAATGTTGATCGATGTTTTTTGGAGTCAATGAGTGGCAGCCTGCTGCTGAAGAAACGTTAGGCTCCTATACATACAGATAGATAGCTAGATAGCTAAATATATATATAAATATATATATATATATATATATATATATATATATATATATATATATACACACACACACGCGCACACACACACACACACACACACACACATATATATATATATATATATATGTGTGTGTGTGTGTGTGTGTGTGTGTGTGTGTGTGTGTGTGTGTGTGTGTAGATATATATATATATATATATATATATATATATATATATATATATATGTGGGTCTGCTTTGTTTGATCGAAAACACATTTGGTCGAAACTGACCACTAAGCACACTTGACTGAAAGCTCACTTCACTGAAAACTCATTTGGTCAAAACTCATTTTGTTGAAAGTAATATATGGCCTTTACCCCACTGTAGTGCGATCCTGGAGTTAGAATATAAAGTAAGGAGGGGTGTGGTGGGCACAGGCCCCCACATTGGGGGGTGGGGGGGCATAGCCCCCCACATAGTTTGAGTTTATATTGTCTTATGTAAAGAGCTGTTCATTGCACTTGTCAATATACATGTCTATGGTTTAAAACATTTAAAATGGGTGGGGGGGCTGTGCCCCCCTCCCCCCACTTATGTTATATTCTAACCCCAGGATTGCACTACAGTGGGGAAAAGGCCATATATAACTTTCAACTAAATGGGTTTCGACCAAATGAGTTTTCAGTGAAGTGAGCTTTCAGTCAAGTGTGCTTAGTCAAGTGGATTTCGACCAAATGTCTTTTTGACCAAAGAAGACCCATATACATATATATATATATATATATATATATATATATATATATATATATATATATATATATATATATATATATATATATATATAATCCCCCAAAACAATTCAGCACTTCAGCACTTCACTATAATAAAATAAATCCATACAGCCATGGTGAAAAGAAGTTTATTCAGGCATAGCCCGCTCAACACAGACCGGTGGCCGGTTTCGCTTCAAGCGTCATCAGTGTGCAATATAAAAAGGCAAGAACCCGGATTTAAATGTTTAATATGCAGACACCTGATATGTAAATTTAAAGATACAAACACACAGTAAATCAGATACTTTAAATCTAAACCACATACTAACTTAATGTCAACCTAAATAGCAACTAAAGTGCCCAAATGTTCTTAGAAGAAATAAAAAATAAAAAATAAGAAATAACTAAATAAAGAGAACTATATAGCATTACCTAAATATTTATATTAACATCTAGCACAGCAACTATTGCCCCATACCTACCAAACATTTACCATTTATTAGAAAAAAATCTTATTTCTAACATGTACCCTCTAACTTGTTAGAAAAATGGAAATGTTATACAAACAGATATATACATTCATATATCTACCTTATTATTTTACAAGTTATTTCAAGTTGAATGTATATATTATTCATTTTTTATTCTTATACAATATAAAATTACCTTAAAGTATTTCAAATATTAAATCTTAAAAAGCCTATTATAGCTTTAAATAAGGTAACTAGGGCAACCCTGTTGTGCTTGTATTCTGGTTTTTACCCCTGGTCATTCAGACCAGGTTTAAAGAGTGCACCCAAGTTGACTATCCACCTACATTCCTTTTGTGTCAATATTCGAAGTTTCAGTGTATTATTTGTATCCGGCATGATGACTATATCTATCCCTACGAAAACAAAGTGTTCTGTGGTGTGGACCATCTTATGCTTATATAAAGCACTTCAAAGTCTCTGACACTTAATGTCACTTATATGGAGAGCTATTCTCTGTTTAAGTGTACAAGAAGTCTGTCCCACATAGAATGCTCCGCATTGGCAAACAGCCATATATACCACCCATGAACTACTACACTTAATAAGATATTTAATGTCAAATACCCTCTTGGTATTAACTGATGTAAAAGATTTAGTCTTTGCCATCAATTTACTGAATTCCCCCATTATTGGCTTTGACCAGGTATTTTGTGCTAAGGTTGAGAGTTATCTATGGTGGGAACTGTATTCATTGAATGTTTGGGGGCTGTATCCCCCCCCCCTTTGTCCACATGTTTTTTGCTAAGAGGTTGAGAGCTATAGTGAGAACTGAATTCACTAAATATGTTTGGGGGCTGTATTCCCCCCATTATTGGCTTTGTTCAGGTGTTTTGTGCCAAGAGGTTGACAGCTATGCTGAAAACTGAATTCACTAAATGATAGCCATTTGAGTTTGTCTTCCTCTCTTTTACAAAACAACTGATTTGGCATAGTGGTATGTTTCTCTGACTGTTTTGCACAGGGTCCCCTGGGTTAAAGACGTGGCTGTGAAATGTATGGTGGTAACACAGCAATTTATTCTAGCAACTTTCCAACATTATACAAGCAATGTTTAAAATGTGTCCCTGTTTTTTGGGCTTTTGTCCCCCCCCAAATAAATTTTGGCTTTTTCCAGATTTCTTGTGCTGCAAAGTTCAGAGATACAACTGCGTGTCGAGTAGATTTTACAAGGAGCTGAGAGCTGCAGGGGAACAAAACTTTAGTGCTGCATATTCTAAGCCTGTTTGCATTAATAGCACAACAGGTAGTGTACTTGCTTTTGATGCAGAAAGCTGTGGGTTCTACTCCCACAGTAGATAGATGCAATGCTGGTACTGTACTGTGTTGTAAAGTGGGTGGATGCTGCAGTCCTTTTAGGCAAAGATACCTACAGTAGTAACTGTGAACCTGAACCTGTTATCAGTTTGCCGTACAGTCCCTATTGCTATATTACTAGCTTATCATTTTTTTTAATGCATGCAACATAGGCAATTTATTCCTCAAGGGAAACAGGCACTTTATTTGTAGATGAATAATCAGTGACATATAAAGTTGTTTGCTAGCAGCAACCTCTTCATTGTTACAGATTTCTTTAATGTGGAATTATTTAGATGACTTTTACTACTTTAGAGATTGTGCATATTTACTGATACTGGTGGACTGTAGAAGGTTGAGTAGACTTTTATGATGGAAATGTTCTGAATTGGGTAGTTTTGTCATTGGTGCATGCATTTTGTTTCATTGTTTACTGGAAAAATGTTCAAAACAATAAATTTAAAATGCCGTCTAACAACTGTACTGTATTGTACAAGGAATATAATTTAGTAGAATCAGGAAGGTGTATCAAAGAGCACATGTATGTTTCATGTGCAAGAGGCCTATGATTTGAAAACAGCTTAAAGTTATTCTTTATCTGCCACTGGCAAAATGTATTTTCTTTGAATGTGGGTTTCAATGCTTTTTCATTGAATGTGAGTTTCAAGGGCAGAGAAATTTTTAATGCTAAGCCTGTTTTCATTGTGAGACTGCGTTGCTTTGTTTAGCAGATGTCTTATTGTTTGTGCTGTAAAATGCAAAATAAAACTTTCAAATGAAATCCAAATCATCATAGAATTAAAGCAGTATGCACATTAGTGTTTATGGTAAATGGAATGAAATAGCCAAGTAATGGATCATTGGAATGGCTGCAAGGGGGAGGGCTCCATTCGACCATGATTTTGTGAGGGGGAAGGGCGTCAAACTCAGACAGCCCCAGCTGAACTATACCTCCCAACTGTCCAGATTTCCACAGTATGAATAGATTTTTGCTTCTTATTTTTGGTTAGTTCCTCATGGTTTTCTCATTTAGGAATGAAGTCACTAAATAATGACACACTGAGTTTCAGACTTCATAACCTTCAGAAAAATGAATGCTAAAGTAAAACCTGTTCTATCAACTGTCTCAGTTTATACAAGAGCAATTTTTAGAACTGTTTATATGTTCCCCCAATATATTTGGCCTTGTCCAGATTTATTGCATTAACAGGTTGAGAGGTACATGCAAACAAATTGCTTTATAGAATTAGGCATAGCCAAAACTCTCAACTGTCCCCGAATTAGTCTCATAATGTTGCTCTTCCCCTAATAATCCCTCTGCAAAATAGCAATTTTGGAAGAAAACATGGAGGGTTTACAATTAAGAAATAACTGTAATAATCAGAGTTATAGATTACTTTTATTTCAGAAATGCATGTAGATTATTTTATTTTGTCAGCTGCTCAAGTTAGCAGTACTATTATTAAAAAAGTGTCCCTTCTTTGACAGGTTCCCAGCTGTATTGTGTGGCTATTTTATATTTTTGTATCACATTTTTGGTCCATTTTTCATAAAATTGTTTTTTTGGCAAATTAGTGGTAAATCATTAAAGACTGAAGTTAGAAAATAATGAGACATTTGAGTTTCAGATTTCATATCCTTCAGAAAATTCATACCAATGCAAGACCTATTATTCTATTATCTTTCTAAGTTTATAAGAGCAAAATTTAAAAATTGCCCTTATTTTTGGGCCTTTGTCCCACTTCTATGTATGGCTTTGCTCTGAGGGTGAGAGGTATGACAAATATGTCAGGGCCATCACAGTCAGCCAGAGACATTTCAAATTGTGACATACTTGTTGCACCCCGTTCCCCCATGTAGTGACTCTGGATGTGTCCAAGCAAGGCAAGGAGCAGTGTCCAAGCAAGGCAAGGAGCAGTTATGCAGTGTAAATGTGCAGGGTATCCCCCCATCCAAGGTAGAGTACTACAGTGGCTTTTCATCTGTTCTTGATTTTGCAGAATGGTCTGGTTTCTGTCATATTTTTGTACTGTTGATTTATGCTTATTACTCAAAGTGCCTGTTGCTCTGTGTTTTAAGTAGCAATGCTTTAATGACCATCAGGTAAGCTTGTCTGAGATCATAACATGCAAGTAAGCTTTAATAAGCCTGCCAACATTGAAGCCTTTCTGTTGTTGCCATGCAGAGAATACTTAACTAGATAATGTATAAGCGTTGGGTATTGAAATGCATATGACAGTATTTGTAATAAAGGACAGGATTACATTATTTTAAGAAGCTCATTACACTTGTTGGAGACTTCCAGTGATCTCTGAGGGCTTTACCCATAAACTAAACAGAATGCCATTCATGTGTGGTCCATAACTTGTACAGTAATTCTTTAAGCAATGTATCTTGAGCTTGTTTGCTTTTCATTTTTTTACTTTGATCATGTTTTCCCCATGAAACAAGTAGATAGTTGTCAGGCAGCAGGTCTTTTTTGGATAAGAAACATTTTTACAAGTGGGGACATCGCAGAGATTGCTCCTTTCAGCATGTTACTTAGTACTTTAATAAAGCTGAATATAAATTATAATTAGAACTGCAGTGCAAGGAGAAGCGGTTTGAGTTGAGTGCTGCTTGTTTTTCTTATACTTGATTTTGACTGGCATTCCAGTAATGTATTTAAAAAGTAATTTATTTTTTCATGCCTCTCAACCTTTTTGTTTCCATCTAGATAGTAAGTAAGCTGTCAAGCTGCCAATGCAATGAAATATTTGTATTCTTTTATACTTCATTTGTCTTGATTGGACTCTCATAATGAGGGTTTGGCACCCAGGGTAGCATATTTAATTAAAGTTTAGTTTTTGTGATTTTGAGCATAGCTCCTCCCCTTTCCATTGACCCCACCCATTCGGCTATCTCCTGCAGCCCCCCTTTGATTTGAAGTCACCAGTCGCCACTGATATCAGGTGTCTGCATTTTAAACATTTAAATCTGGGCTCTTGCCTGATTATATTGCACACTGATGACGCTTGAAGCGAAACCAGCCACCGGTCTGTGTTGAGCGGACTATGCCTGAATAAACTTATTTTCACCATGGCTGTATGGATTTATTTTATTATAGTGAAGTGCTAAAGTGATGGATTGTTTTAGGGGATTATTACTGATTCCATGCACTCATCAATGCGTTCCGTGCACTAGGCATTTTGGATTTATATATATATATATATATATATATATATATATATATATATATATATATATATATATATACAGACACACACACACACACACACACACACACACACACACACACACACACACACACACACACACACACACACATACATACACAGACATACATATGGATGCACAAACAAATAAACATATGCACACAATTTTAGAAGCATGTTTTTCATTGATGAATTGTCTGTTGAATGATACTTAAATACGCAGTGAATTTCTGGCCCTTTGTCTTTTGCTGAAAAGATATCAAGCTTGCAGAAACAAAAGCACTACTGTGGAGTCCCTGCTTGTGTTTCCCACCTACCCTCACTTTTGTGTATCTGCTTTTTAAATCTGCTGATTTTTAAGCTGCCAGCCCTGCTGTACATTGAATAAATTCCAACCGGGACCACTCAAACTAAATGAAAACCAAACAAACAACAGAACTATAGAAAACCCTTACATACAAACAGTTGTATTATTCTGAGCGCTTTTGTCAGTGGCCTGTCTGACTTCTTCAGAGATTTGTACATTAAGGTTAATAAGCTCCTTTCTACACTGCTGTTGATGTATTGAATTATTTTATTTGCCTTTCCTTTTGCTTGTATTGAAAAAGTGCATTTTGCCTCTCATTGTCTGTTCTGCTGATTTACTTGAGCTGAATTCATTATTTACATAGCTGTTGGTTCATAGGTTCATAGGATGATACTAGGCTATTGGCCCAGTAGCCCTAATAAGCCTAGCCAAGAATTTTGCCAGTGTTCCCTCAAAGTCAGCACCTGTTTCCACTTGTCCAGCAGGGACACAGGTGGGATCCCAGGAGTATATTTTCTATTTCCCATCCAGTTTCTCTTAAAGAGAACTAGAGAGGTACTCTGCTTGACATGGAGAGGGATTCTATTTCACAGATGGGGGAGTCTTTGGGACACAGATCTAGCTTGCCAACAAGTTCTATTAATGTCACAGACCAGGTTAAGACCTTGTGTGCGGGTTGCGCGAGTGGAGTTTTTCTTACGGATATGCAGCAACTCCATCAAGGCTGGGTCTGAAATGGCCTTGTATGCTAGACACAGGTCACCTCTGAGCAGTCTGTATGAGACTGAGTAGAGGGACAGGGCTTTTAGCCTATCTGTATAGGATAGGTGTTTGAGACCTTGGATTTTCCTGGTCAGAAACCTCTGTGGTCCCACCAGCTGCTGCATGTGCTTGGCAAGGTACATGCCGAAGGGGGCATTGTACTCGATAATGGTCTGATAAGGGAGAAGTACAGGGATGTTATCACCTTCTTGTCCCTGGATGAAATACCCTTATTTATGAGGTGGGCCATGTAAAAAGCCTTCCGTACAATGGAGGCAACATGGTGGTCAAAAGTCAGGTTGCTGTCAACCTGGGTGCCCAAGTGCCTCACAACTGATTGCACGCTTAGTATGTTGTTATTAATGTGATAATTAGTGAGAATGAGATTTCCCCCAAAGGGGAATTCAGTTTGACGCCATGCTTCTGGCACCAGTCATTAGTTTGGGCAAGGCCCTCTTGGAGGATGTTCACATCATTAGGGGAATTTAAGGCAGTGTCCAGCTTGCAGTCATCTGCAATCTTGGTTAGCCACAAACCACTGGTTTTGGCTTACACCTCAGAAAAGTATATCCCAAACAGCAAAGTACCCAAGACTGATCCTTGGGGTACACCACTCATTACGGGTCTACTACTAGAGGTGGCTTCCCCTACTTTGACTGAGTGGGTTCTATCCATGAGCCAGTTAGCTACCCATCTGCTAACATATGAGTTGATGCCTAGCTGGGAGAGTTTATTTATTATGCCTGAGTGGGGAGTAATGTCAAAGACTTTGGCTAGGTCAAGGTAGGCAGTGTTCACCATCTTCCCCTTGTCCATGGCTTTGGTGACTGTTTCAAAGAAGTTGACCAAGTTTAACAGGCATGATCTCCATTTCACAAAATCAAACTGTGTGGGGTCAAGGGTTTGGAGGTTGCCAGTGTCCTTGTTTATAAGGTCCATGATAATGCATTACATGGCCTTGCAGATCAGGCTAGTTAGACTGATAGGCCTATAATTGACTGGGTCAGTGGATGCTCCACCTTTGTGTAGAGGGATGACAATGGCTGTCCTCCATTCAGCTTAGGCTTTGGTTGAATAAGGTGTCTAATGGAGCTAAGAACTCATCCCTGAGTTCATGTAGGATACAACCAGGGTTGTTATCAGGTCCCAAGGAGACTGTATTTTTTGCCTTTGAAATTAAGGCCCTGTTCCTTGGTGATGAGGGGAGGGGGGGCAGGTGCTAGGGATGTCCTGGTTTACTGATGGGGGGACAGACGGTGAAGTTTTCACTGAAACTGTCTGCCAGCAGGTTGTCTATATCTATGGAGTTTTTGTGTGTGGTGTTATTGACCACCATCTCAGAGCAGATTTGGGTGTTGCCTTTGAGTTTGCAGACATATGTGAAGAAGGCCTTGTGATTGTCCTTGGTGGATGTGGCCAACTTGAACACAAAGTTAGCCTTAGAGGATTTCACCAGTGACCTTATTTGCTTGTTCAGACAAAGGAGAGATTGGGTCCAACTTGGCAACTGCTCCTTCTTGGCCCTGGACAGCATTTTTTTTCCTTCTAGTATAAAGTTTGTTTATTGCTGCTATCCAGCAGACAGGTTTACTCTTCCTTGAGGAAGATGATTTGGTCCTGTCAGGTATTGCTAAGTCCATACAGCTATGTAGGTGCTCATATAGTTTTTTGGTGTAGGCTTGGACATTAGTGCTAGTTCTAACTGAAGGGATGGTAGCTGCTTATACCTGATCTGAGGAGACTGTAGTCAACTTTGGAAAAGCTTTTTCATTTGACCCTGACGGGGGCACCATTATGGAAGGTGGTGACTTCAAAAGTGATCGCTTTATGGTCAGATCTTACCAAGGAGGATGACACTGTAGGAGTGATACAGAAGCTACTCATGTTGGTTAGGACCAGGTCCAGGATATTTTCACCTCTCATAGGGGTGTTGAACAGCTGATCCAATGCATTGGCATTGAGGAAATTGAGGAATCTATGGGCATTCATGTTTGGGCTAGAATAGGTCTTCCATTCTCTGGTTGGGTAGTTAAAGTCACCCAGGATCAGGGTAGAGGGTTGAATCTTGATGGATTTAAGAAAGTCCAGATAGGTGGTGTGGGCGTCCTGAGTCATGGTTGGGGGTCTGTAGCTAGCTATGATTTGAATAGGTGTTTTGTCAACAGTTAACTGCACTTGGAGTGTCTCCTGTGCTGTGTATGTCTTTTATAAATATTGAAACTCTACCTCCTTTGCTTTTGTACCCTCCATTTGGGGTCTGAAAGTATGGTATGATGAGTAACCTTGTAAAGTTGGGGTGCTCTCCACAGCTTAGAACCAGGTTTTAGTGACTGCACAAATATCAGCATCCTCCAGGTAAGGAATGCTTGCAATGAGGGCAGTTTCATGCTAAGACTCCTAGCGTTTAACAGCATGACCTTTAAATTTTGTTTTTAAGAATTTTTCATGTTGGTAATTTTGTGCTCATGACTTTGCCTAAAAAGGCACTATGGGGGAGGAAAAAGCCCTTGCCAGAAGCCTAAAGCTCAGGGGAGACAGATGAAGGCCATCTCTGGCAAAGCATTGTGGTCTGTCAAGTCATGTCCTCCCACTCTGTCAGGTACTGGATCCCCTTGGAATGACACCAGAAACTAAGCCAATTGTTAAAGTCAATAATGTTCTGTTTGTATTGAGGTATCTTTCTGGATGATGGTAGGATGCTGCTTAAGGCTAAGGACATACCTGCCTGGGACACATATTCAGCAATCTCAATCATGTCTCTCTTCATATAGTCCAGAAAGGTATGTCTCAAGTCATTCACACCAACTTGGACTATGACAGAGTCATAACAATAACTGTTGTTAAGAGACTTGAGTGCATGCATGATATGGTGGATTCTAGCACCTGACAAGCAACTTACTCTGACTTTCTCCTTGTCAAGCCTCATGAGGGGCACATCTGTATGTCTCATGATAGAGTCTCCTATGACTAGTATGTTGGGTTTGTGGTTGGGCCTTAGAGGCTGTGAGACACAGATGTGTGTACTATGTGTGATGCTTGGTACTATGGGTTGCAATGTGCGTGTGTGTTTTTGCTTCGGACGTCTCTTTTATTAGGTACGTTTTTGTTGAGAACCCCCGCATATGTAGGAGTGTGTTTTACAGATGTGGGTGGTGTTAGAGATGTGGTGTTCATAGTGTTCATGCAGACAACCTTCTCAGTGCCAGATGTACTGGCTTGTGACTGAGACAGCAAGGACTCTAGGTTCGTAATGTGATTGCATCTCTCTCACATATTGTGTTCCTAGGTGCTAGTAGTAGACGGTTGTCCAATTTCTTTAGTTTGTTTGTTTGCCTTTTTGTTCAGTTTGTCTGTGTACATAAGTAGTTGCTATACTGTCTCAGGATGCCCATATTAACCAGACTAGCAAGAGAAATCACAGGAAATTGTCTGTCCATGGTTATCAGAATCTGTGGAAGAGAGGTCAGTGATAGTAGAGTGGGTACTATCTGAGGAGAGTACCTATAGGTGTGAGTAGGGCTGGATAAAATCAATACAGTAGCTGCAGGCAAGGGCCTCACTCACACAGGAGTACTGGTGAGGGAAAAAATGCAACTGAGAAACCTCTCAAAGGGTTAAAACAGCACAGAGGCAGTGTGCAATAGGAAAACAAGCACAAACCCAGGCAAATACTGGGTTTAAATACCACAAAATTGAAAGTAAAATAGAAACACTGGAATTGACCAAACAACCCTTGTCCCTGAGAGCTTAGCTCAACACCCTATGCCACACTAGTTCCAATCAGTTACTTACTTCCACTAAGTGCAGGCAGGCCTTGGCCATCACAAGACAGCGTAGCAGGAAACACAAGAATCACACAAACAGATCTGAATACAGCAAAACCGGTAACCAGACTATGATAAAGATATTTAAACTTTATTTAAGTCAATTTAACACTGGAGAACCGATACACACTTAAATATAACAATAGCAAACAAGAGCAAACTGATTTAAACAAATTAACCAATTAACCAATAAAAAAGCTCAACTGAGCCCTGTTCCAGCAGTCTTCAATCAGACAAGTTCTAACTGCACACTACTTCCATTAGGGTGCAGGGGAACCTTCTCCAAAAAAGATGGCCTGGATTAGTGCTCAAGTTATACAAACAAAACTAAATTCAGCAGGTCTGAATCTAGTCTATGCTACAGCAAACAAGGCACACCAGTTTCAGAAAGAAACAGTTCAAATAAGCAGGCACAATAAGCCTTTTATCAGCAATTCCCAGCTCAGAAGGGCAGAACCTACCCTCTCCTCCCACAAGAGTACAGACCACAAACCTTCTTAATGTAAAACAACTAGCCTGAAGCCCAAGTGCTTAAACCAAAAGGCTTAGATTAACAGTTACAATTCAATCAGACTACTAACAAACAGTAATAAATGCAGCAGAATAAATGCAATTAAGTACTTTTAAGAGCAGGCAACAAAAGCAAAACAAAATAATAAAGTAGAAAGAAACACAAATACAGTAAAAGCAGATGAATAAAGTGCATTTTTTTAGGTTAAGTGGGAAGGGATGAAGCACAATAATTTAAGGCTGAGAAACTAAGGGGGGTTGGGCCTTCCCAAATGATCACTCTCTACTCAGTAGAATAAACTGATGAGATGGGACTGGGAGGAGTGTCCATAATTAAATTTATTGGATAAAGTAGTGTATTTTTTTTCACTCTAGCAAGCACATGTTTTGACATCAAGGTGTCATGAATTTTTCATCTAATGCACTGGGAGGTAGCCTGGTCTGTTTAGGTTGGTGAAGCATTTGAGATTTCTGCATGTAGTCTTATTGGCTGAAGGGCTTATTAATAAGCTTATCTTGTTTTTAGTGCCTTTATAAATTCTGTACAATTGAGTGGCTCTTGTCTTATTTATACAAAGCAAAGTAATTTTGTTGAACAATCACACTTTTATAAGCTGTTTAAAGACACTGCTGTATCCATATCTTTAGGTTTATGTGTGGTAGCATTTCATATCTTTTAAATTTGGTTGTGGTAGCATTCCAATCCGGACACTCCTTTACTGTGCTTTTACATTAGGAGAACCAGGATTGTTTGTCTAGGGGTTGTAGGTGTTTGGCTGGTCTGTCTGAGTTGGGAAATGCACGAAAGGGCACTACATTTTCTTGCACTTGTCTTATATACTGTGACTATACTTTAGCAGTTAAAAAAAAACTGTACTGTCTGCTGCTACTTTAAGTAAATTGAACTGTAGTTAGTTGTAGGGCTGTTGTAGGTAGTTTGTGTGGTCTTCTTATACTTGTGGCCCAAACCAGCTACTCTACATTAAGAAGGTATTGTTTGCACCCTTATGGCAGAAGTATGCTGATCTACTGCATTTAACTGTTTTACTGCATTAATTGCTGCCTTTTTGACTGCTTTGTTCTGTCTGTGCCTGCTTCATTATCTGCACTTGTTTTGCACTATAATATTGCTTAGATAGCATAGACTAGATCCAGACTTGCTGAATCTAGCCTACTTTTCATACACTTGAACTCAAACCCAGCCATTTTACATTAAGTAGGGTTCCCCTGCACCCTTGTGGTAGAAGATTGTGGCTATAGCCTTGTCTGAGCTGGAGATTGCTGGAGGAAGGATCAGTGTGTGATTTTCTATTGGTAGACTAGTTTACATCTGTTTAATTTCACCTGTATATAAGCCTTGCATTTGTGTGTAGCTGTACACTGCACAACGGGGTTAGTGGTGCCCTGTATAGTAGCAAACTCCTAGAAACGATTTTTTTCCTGAGACATTTATCAGTTGAACCATCCCAAGTTTCCCTGCTGTATTGCAGAGAACTCAGCTGCCCACTGTTACACTATGGGAAACTCAGCTGAACACTGAGCAACATCACCACACTCCTTCATCCCTAATCCTCAATAGAATAAGCCCCCTTATTTAGTTAGTCAAATTAGTTGTAGAGTAAAAGCTAATCCAACTTGCCCACTTCCCAACTAGTACTTATGGTTTATCCTGCTACAATGGACAGCCAGTTTCCCAACATTTCACCAGCTAGCCTGATTGACATGGGCATCCTAGGGTAATGTAGTAATTTCCTCATGTATACTGATGACCATTTGTTCCTAGAGCAAATACAGTATGTGGGAGATGTAACTACACCATGCAGCTGGAATCAATCCTCTCACATAATAAGCAAGACATCAAGCAGGTTGTCAGCACGCATACCTCTCCTCTCAAACAAGGCAGGGGCAAGTCACATAGCTGCACCTATGTGGAGGTACTCACTAAGAGCCTACCAAAGGATCAGAGACCTCCCAAGCACAAACAGATCACACATACTGGAACATGAACAGACCCCACTTCACATAGCAACATGCAAACAAGTGTCTCAATAAATAAGCCCCTAAGGCAAAACACTTCAAAACTTACTGTCCCGGTCATGAGTGATTCCATAGTGAGAAGTACAGATGCCTCCTTCACCAGGCTGGACAAAGAGAAAGTCACAGTTAGCTGCCTGTCAGGTGTCAGTATCTATCAAATCACGCACACAGTCAAGTCACTCAACAACAATTACCGTTAGACTCTGTCATAGTACAGGTTACAGTGAATGACTTGAAATGTACCTCTCTGGACTCTATGAAGGGAGACATTACTGAACTCTCAGATTATGAGTCCCAGGCTTTGTCCCTCCACTAAGTAGCATTTACTTTCACCCAGGGTGATGCCACAATACAGACAACAAATTATTGACTTCAACATTTGGCTAAGCTTATGGTGTCAATCCAAGGATCTAGTATCTGTCAGGCTGGGAAGACATAGTCGACAGACTATTCTGCTTTGCCAGAGATGGTCTTTATCTGTCTCCTCTATGTGGACTTTTTGTGTTGTCGTCATAAACTTCTGAATTTTGGGTAAGTGAAATTTCAGAAAAGTCAAGTACATCTATAGATATATATATATATATATATATATATATATATATATACAGGTAGGGGGGGGGAGGGGTGAGGTGGGTGGGAGTGGGTAAGAGGAGAAGAGGGTTAGGGAGGAGTTAGGGGAGGTAGAGTTTTTTGGAGGTTTAGGAAGGGGTAAAGAAAGTGAAAGGAGCTTGAGGAGTTGAGGAGTAGGGAGGAGTTAGGGGTTTTAGTAGCGGGTAAGGAAGAAAAGAGGAAGGATATAGAGGATAGCTTTAGGGGTTAGGGTTGTTGGGGTTAGTGCATAGATAGTTGTGTGTAAGGGTGTAGTGTAGGTATTAAGTTGTTGGTGTTGTGTGTGTGTGGGTTTGATCAGCTTACCTGTTTCCCAGCCTCGGTCTTTTTTTTCTACCGGGCGCTTTAGCAAGGTGAAGGTGAAGTCGGTGTCAATGTTCTTAGTTGTCGATCTTATGTCCTAGAACCATATATATATATATATATATATATATATATACATACACACATATTGCAGGCATCTGGCAGAATTTTTTTGTATAAAAGGTTAGATGAATGATATTTGTGCTAGAATATTTAATCTCCATATTGTATAAGGCACTAGAAAAAGAGGCCATCTGAACTTGCCAATCCATTGTTAGGAAACAGCTGCATTAGGATATCAGGTTCTTTATGAGAAATTATCTTTAGCTAAAGGAGCAGTTTCTATGGTGGAACATTGCTAGATTTGTGGAGTTGCTCTGTGGAGAGACTGGAATGTACTGGAAAATTTTGTAGAGTCAGTAGAAGTCAAAGAGCAAAGGATTTTGCATAACCTTTTAGACAGCTTACTTCTTCCAGAATTGTCTGGATTTAGGAAACTGGAGGATTGACTCTTATATAAGTAAGTGGCTTTAGTTCACTTTTTGGCTTTATTATGTAGTTATTTATGCATCATAGTTAAGTGTAAACTGAATTTGTTTCTAGGTTTCCCAAGCAATGTTTCTCTAACTGAGAAGGTACCTCAGATCAGGTGTCATCCAAGGTAGATATGTTGCTTTTTGAAGTCTTATGAAATCTTATTTTGTAGGAAAAAAAGATTTTAGTTGCTAAGCAGGGCTGTATTTGAAAAAAGATGCTACTTCACTGACACTAGTGATGGTACATAGCATACTAACATTTACACTGTTGATGGGATTTACTGCATTCGATATGTTTGTAAATGGATTACTTCAGACAGAAAAGAGAATGGGTTTTCTTCCGTTTCTTCAATGCCTATGTGAAAGGTCTGGCATAGTATACACATGTTTGGAGAGTGAACAAATAGGAAAGCTATTTTTAGATGGTTCTTTAGTAATTAGGATGTCTAGGAGAGGATTGTTTTGGTTACTATGTTTGGCCTCATAGGTCCTTTGATTAGTTGAGACGGACTCTCTTCAGGTGGAAAGCTATTTAGGCCATGCTTAGTACAGCATATCAAATTAGTACTTTGGTCACCTCTAATAAGGAGGCTCATAGGTTCATATGAGGTTACTAGGCTAGCAGCGCTAGAGCCTTTTACAAGCATAGCCATGTTAATCTCCAGTATCCCCATTTGTTCTTTTTTGGGTAATTCACAGAACAAATTTTGAAAGAGCAGGTCTGTGATCAACACCGGTTACCCCTCCTATGAGAAAGTGAGTCTTGTTATGCATATGACTTAATACGATGTATATTAAGTTTGTGAAAGTCACTTAGGAAATGTCTATATTGTCATTATATTTCTTAGTAGGCCGGAACTGGCTATTAGCCATTTCATTCACAAATCTTCAGTTGTGGAGGATGTGGCAATGATTTTGTAGTCTATGCTACTTCAATCCTCTTTGTGTCCCATGTCTGTCTCTGCAGTTAGTATAATAATTTTTAAAATAGGTGCATAGAGTGGAGTGAGATTTTATTCAAGTTTTGTTTAGGGTTTCTCTGTCCACATTGTTTTGAAAAAACTCTATCAGGATTTCAGACAATTTACTGCTGATTCGTGCACAGAAGTGTTGCTATTTTCAAGTTTTTGGTATGGAGTCTTTGAGAATGGGTGAAAGTTCTGTGTTTTGGCTTAACAGCTAATGCTCCCTAATTTCTGGTTTTCACCATGAATGGTTTGGGAATGGATGGAGAAAGTGTGTTTTGGCTTGCTTTGGCAAGGCCCAGGGTTGTTGTGCATATCTCTGGGAAGTAGTAACTGGAGATTAATAATTTTGACTCTATTGTGAAATGAGTGTATAGTATTATATGTATTTATTTTATTATTTTTTTATCATGTTGCCCCTGCTGCCTGTCAGTCATCAACCCTCTACCAGGCAACAGGACCTTTGTCCCCCATCAGTGTTATAAAGATTGACCAAGACAGGTTATCATGCACTCAGTCAACAGGGATCATTCATGATTTGTATTGCCTTTTTGACCCTAGACATCTCATGCCTACTTACCATATTGTGGCAATGAGGGAAGCAAGGGGTCATCTGAAAAGGATGTCCCCTAATTCGGCAAGGGTCTTTCCTTTCATGAAGTCCTACCCTCCTTATCAAAAAATGGAAAATTGTTTGTTCAGTCTCCACCAAGGAAATCACAGCTCCTAGTATGCGTTGAATTCATGCACCTTCCCCACCTTCCCAGATGAGGCAAGCCAGCCACACCCATTCACCCCTCACCCCCACTTGGCTCCTTCTGTGATGGGGCCACTAACCATGCTCCCAGTCACCTGAGTAAATCACATATGGTTGAATTACATTTTATATAGTGTAGGTAAGCAGGTGTGTGCAGGATTATCAATGCTGAAAAATAAACTATCTCCCAACTCTCTGTGTGCAGTTGAAAAGTGATTCACCACATGGCTATTTATATTACCTCTACTATTACTATGTATTTATACTTTATATATAAAGTTCTACTACAAAGAAAGGGATGTGGAATTTTTTTTGGGGGGGTGAATAAGATCAAGAACAAGGAAGTTTGAGATGAAAGTAATGAAAAAATATTTTTGGGGAGGTTTCCCCCCTTCTCTGCCAATTTGGAAAAGATAGTAGGGGAATTGTGGTATATAGTGTGCTGTGATACTACAGTGGGGCATCTTTTTCCCAAACATGTGACCCTCTCATATGGGAGATATAGTAATTTAAGAGTTATTGAGTGGAGATGGGGTGATTATAAAGAGAGGGGATAAAGTGGGAGCACGTGTATGTGGAAATTGTATAGTATGCAGCAGAATCAGGAATTTGATTGGTAAAAAATTAATGGAAAGATATATATGGCTATGGAAACATTCAATTGTAATTCTCATGGGGTAATTGGATGTGGATGTCCATATACCAAATGGTATATTGGACAAACCAAGAGAAATGTCAAGATTTGAGTTATGGAACTTTTAGGAGATATTAATAGAGATAATGTAAACAACCCTGTGATGAATCACTTTTCAACTGCAGATGGAGGGTTTATTTTTCAGCATTTTAGTCCATCCCCATTTAATTAGTGGGGGAAGTTTCAAGGAACAGTCGAATAAATTAGAATATAAAGTGATTTTAAATTATAAAACATTGTACCCTAAGTGAGTGAATTTAGATGCAAATTTGACCTTATGAGTATTTATACATAAATATTTAAGTCATTGTATATGTATAATAATTATGTTTAAAATTCAAGTTTACAATTATGATTTATATATTTATTAATGCAATAGTTGATTTTGTATGAAATACATTTTTAAGATAATTAGTTAACTGGTTTTGATAATTAGAGTGGTTTAGATTGCTTCATTGATTGGTGAGCACTGGGTGTATACATTTGACCATTTTTGCATGTGAAAGTTATTCCTAGAAGGCAAAAGGCCAATGTACCAGAATAATAAAGCTTAAAAGGTAAATGGTCCATGCTGTGAAGCTGTTTTCTTATTTATGGCGTTTTGAATGTTTGCTAGTGTTAAGTAAAGTATTTTAAATGGCAATATGATGATATTAAGTGCAAGTATGTTTTATCATGGGTAAGACAGATATAGTCTGCATATATTTTACTTTAGAAGACTTGGTTTTAAAGTAATGTGGTAAACTTGGGTGAGAACTCTGAGGGAAAACATGTTTCAGCTTATTTCCCTTGTTTCGCATATGGTCTAGTGTCAGTTTGTAAGATCCTTGCAGAACTAATACAGACTGATAGATTAATAGACAAATAAATATATCTGTGTGTGTGTGTGTGTGTGTGTGTGTGTGTGTGTGTGTGTGTGTGTGTGTGTGTGTGTGTGTGTGTAAAGGTGATTGCAGAGGTTATTTAGTTGTGGAGTGATACATGAATTTTGCAACCTTTACCAGAGGTGTTACATGACACAAATTTGTTTCTGACAATCAGGAAATTAGGAAATCAGGATGTCTGTCAGGAAATTCACTTTTGCTGATAGTATTTGTCAGGTTGTTTGAATCATTCTGAGAGCTAACATATTGCTGAAGGTAATTTCCCAAAATACTTAGTGGTTGACTTGAATTTGTTATTCACAATAAATAATTTTGCCAGAGTAGTACTTTTTTTTTCAACAGGCATTGTGGGTGATTTGAAATGTGGCCAGTAGTGGGTGTTTAGACTAATCAAAAGATTCCTCTACATGATACATTTTAGAAGAAGCACACATAAAGTTTGAATGTTCTTTCTTATAAAAGTGAAGAAATGGATGTCTTCCAGTTAAACTTTATGTTATCTGTGGTAAATTGCATATGCTTCTCTTCAGTATAAACAATATTGTAGATATGAATAAACCATTGACTCAAGAAAATTGTAAAGTACACAGTGCAGAAAACAGTATGCAGATATTGTACTTTCTTCTTCTGGTCCTCATTACCAAAGTATCATTTTTAGAGCCCTATGTTATGTTTATCTAATATAATAGCCTCAACAAATATACCAGTTACTAAAACATTATTACAAATATATTTTAAAGTGTAGGAAATGTAAGAAATAAGCATTTGTTTATGCATTTCATTTGGCATATTATTTACTGTTTCTTCAAAATTGTTCCTAGCATCATTTTTAACTTTACAAGAGTAGTGATGTACATTTATTTATTAAAATGGGTGAGGCAAAGGGCAAAGAAAAGGTTAGTACCTTTGTCAGGTTTTCTCCTCTTCCAAACATGCCAGTCCTAGGGCCGGATTCACGAAGGCTTGCACGGAGTCTAAGAGTAGAGTAAGACTCCAGCAAGCCAACATGTCTGCCGAGCGATCCAGGAACAGCCGGCAGGGGCGTGCAAGAGAGCTCCTAAAATGACTCTTGCATGGACAGGGTTAGTTTATGCAAATTACCTCATTTGCTTCCAAAGGCTATGCAAATGAGGTAAATTTGAGATCCAGGAAACACTAACCTGTCCGAGTAAGAGTAGTGTTATTTGCAGAAATGTACTCGGTTGGCAACTGAGTACCGTTCTTCAAATAGTAAAATGGAGCCATGACAGCTCCAAATAAAGGATGCATCCAGTTGAGGAAGTATGCCAATGGCCAAATATATGGCCATTGGCATTTTTATCCATTGCAAAATAATAAAAATTTTTTTTTTCCTCACTCTCCGATGTTTAAGCGTAAAAACCAGAAAAACAAAAAATAAAAGCCACAAATAGGGATTTCATTCAAAATATTAATCTGTCATGCAGGTGAATGGCAGGCTGAAGACAATATCGCTAATGAGTAGTGGTTGCTAAGGAGGGAAGCTCAGTCTGAGAGATGTAACCAAGCATTAGTAGGCAATCCTATGCAAATGAGTATAAGGATAGTGAATCCCAAATTTCCCTGCCATGTGAACCATGTCCGTAGAGAGTAAGAGTAGGATTAGGGGAGTAACAGAGTAGAAGATAGGTGACATCATGAGGGGGTATGTATCAAAAAGACTTTAAGCTTATTGGAGCATGGTGGCATGTGTTTGCTGTGAGTAAACCAGGACTGGAAGAGGCATGTCTACAGATGTCTAAACTGAAACCGAGAAACCGAAGGTGTATGCCGTGGCTATCACTGAAGTTTCTTGCAAAGCTGCTTACACTGTGTGTGCGCCAGTAAACCCGTCTAAGCCTGTGTGTGTGTGTGCACCCATGTAAGCCTGTGTAAGGCTGTCTAAGCCTGTATGCACGAATGTGTACCCGCCTAAGCCCGTGTAAGCCTGTGTAAGCCTGTGTGCGTGCGTGTGCGTGCATGTGCATGCATGTGCGCTCATGTGAGCGAGTTTGCACTTGTTTGTGCAGTGCTGCCCCCTGTGGAAACAGAAATGGGAAAAGGAAGGAAAGGAAGTAGTAGGAAGTTAGTCAAGGAGAACTAGCAGAGCTGCTAGGTGAAATCAATCAGAATCATCCAATTACACAGGCAGTACACTATCCCAGCCCAGCCGAGCCCAGCACTTAAAACTCTGCAAACAACATTCCCCTATGTTTTTCTCAGAGTCACTGCAACACTGCAGTCTACAAAGAGAAGTGAAAACTTAAAAAGCCTAACTGAGACAGAAAAATGTTAGGGGCTGCCATTGCTATTATAAGGCGGCATTTGCAAGATGCTGAGGGTGGTGCCATTGCAAATGCTGCTGAGCAACCCACAGTGAGGAGACGGAGAAGAGTGTACAGACCCAGGGTAACCTACCAGGGGCTACATGAGCTGGAGATAGTGGAGCGCTATATTGTGGACAGAGAGCTCCTGCAGCAAATCGGTGAGCTGTGCAGGCTACGCCTCACACAAAGAACCCACAGAGGGGAACCCATCCCAGTGGAAACCAAGGTATGTGTTGGCCTAAGAATACTAGCAACAGGTACCTTCCAGAGACCAACTGGTGATATGATGGGGATTTCACAGGCATCAGCATCCAGGGTACTGCACCACTTCCTGAATGCCATGTCAGCACATGTCGGTGATCATGTATATTTCCCCAATTCCCATGAGGTATTGGCCAGCAACATGCATCTCTTCCATCAAATAGTGGAATACCCTGAGGTAGTGGGTGCAATTGACTGCACGCACATACACATCAAAGCACCAGCCAGAGAGCAGGGTAGGGCCTACATCAACCGCAAGCGCTTCCACTCCATCAACTGCCAGGTCATGTGTGATGCCCAGGGCATAATACTGAATGTGTGTGCTGGCTGCCCTGGAAGCTACCATGATTCCCATATCTGGCATCTGTCGCAGCTGTACCAGATATTTGCCAGTGGGGACATCCCTGACGGTCACCTAGTGGGGGATACTGGATATGCACTGGAGCCGTGACTGATGACACCCATCAGAAATGCAAACACTCCTGAACAAGAACACAATAATGAGGCACATGCACAAACACGAAATGTAATTGAGCATGTGTTTGGGATGCTCAAGTCATGGTTCCATTGCCGGGACACATCTGGTGGAGCCTTGCAGTACTCACCAACTACATGTACCCAAATTGTCATGGTATGTGCCATGCTACACAATATGATCATGCGAAAACAGCTGCAGCAGGAACAACATGGGGCAGGGCCAAACAGCCCCCCACCATTGCCAAGGCCTGCACAGGCACAGCATGACTTGGAGGAGGAACAACCTGAGCCTACCCCAGTAGGCAGAAGAAGGCGTGCCGAGTATGCCTTGGTCTTGGCAAAGAGGCAATGCATAGCACATACACTGGCTCAGTAGGAACCCTGGAAATGATACCTCCCTCTGACTCACACATAAAATAATAGTGATGCCTAACTTGACACTACCTGTTTCCAAACATGTATAGGGAGTGTAGTATGTGCATCTGACATAGGCAGCACTGCAGCACCACCTGAGGCATGATTGCCATGTTCTAAGCAATATAAAGCAGTGCTAAGCAGCTTTTACCAATATCCAGTATATGTAAACAAAATTGCTTGTGTCAAATAGTGCAACATCGGGCAACGTTGAGCAATGTTGGCCAAAGTTGACCAAAGTCAGTTAAACATGCTCATATCTGCTTTACTGTTCCTTAAGCAGTCTGGTCTGCCCAGCATGAAAATAAAAAGCAATGACAGGGCTTGAACCCAGGATACTGTGCACTATAGTCACAGTACTGAACCACTGAGCCATGATAGCATTTCAGTGGCAAAGACACAGCAGGACAATTGTACACTAATGCAAACACAAAGGAATGCAGTATCATGCCCCTAAAGAGGCAAATAGGTAACCTCCCCCACACACCTATGCAGACAGAGAACATCAGGCTAAGCGGTGTGATGTGGGTTGTGTAGGCTATGAAGTCGCAGTGTAATATATGTGACATTGGACGCTAACATCTGTAGTACAGTAGTATACCGCAAGACACTATGATAGGCAACAGTACAGACTGAAATGGTGTCCTGTACATAGTAGTGCAGGCATAGCAAATGTGTATAAGTGTCAGGTGAAACCCACATCCTATGTACACCCACAGTAACAACCAAGTGTGCCCCCGGGTAGAAATGTACAAAGAATAGCTGTCACCTCTGTATGTAGAAATGTTGATAAGTCTATGCAAAGTGTCGCATGGAAGCCCTGCAGGCACAGCATGATCCCTGTTGATCTATGACACAAAGGTGAGCCCTGCTGTAAAAATACAACTAGGTTTCCATACACATATAGTATAAATGTGTATACTGGACGTGCTCACACACTCCAACAAATGTAGTGGATTCCATTCAGCATCACACTGAAATATCATACTGGGCATGCTCACACACTTAAAGAAACAAAGCAAATGACAGGCAGCAACATACGGAAAGGTCATACTGGGCATGCTCACACACAAATAAACAAAGCAAATGACAGGCAGCAACATACTGAAAGGTCATACTGGGCATGCTCACACACTTAGGCTAAATATGGATGTGATAATAAGGGATCTATGGACAAATGTGGATAGTCATCTCAACTTCCAGAAACACATTCACAAAGTGGTTGGAAAACCATGCTATGTGTACACACAAACTGCCAAGGTCTGTGCATGTAGGTGAAAGGAGGTTCCCACTACTCAGCAGTCATCAGACCTGTCACAGAGTACCACAATACACTTGCGATGAATCCGACTAGGCACGTTCAACAGCTAGAAAGACCAATGAAGTACGTTAACAAGAGGATTACTGGCCTCAAATAGTCGCCCCATGCAACAAGACTGAGTGTAACCCAATCTGTACTCTGTTGCATACTGTCTACTCAGGAGATCTCTGCCCAACAGACAGGTTCATGTCATGGTAACACTCAGATCTGTTCTGAGTTACAGCTCAATGGCAGTAAATGTACAGAGCCAACTGATACTGCCAACATCCTGGCAGATAGGATCACTGTTAACTTTACTCCCCTCTCACCCATGAAAGAGCACCATCTCCATAATGGAAGACTGCAAAGTTGATGTCAACACTGCCACACAAGTAATAAACACTCTCCAAAGCCAGTATCACAGCAGCCATGAGACCAGATAACTACCCGGGCTGTGTAGTATCTACTTCCCTGAAGTAAAATTAACATGGCAGGTCTGTGGCTGATGAAGTTTCCAGAGGACTGCAAACTAGGAGCCATAATTGTAAACACAAAAGATGTGGACATCCTACAAAAGGGCCTCACTGAGACAGATGGCTGCTGTCAAAGCCATGGGCTCTAGCTCACTGCCAAAAGGTGCATTGTCATCCCCTTTGTTAAAAACTCAGTAACCAAGAACTACAACAGAGGTGGTAGTATACTTCACACCAAAAGTGTGACAAGAGACATTGGGTCACAGGTGGACAGTGGATACAACTGTGATAATCACATTCCCACAGTAGTCAGGAAACCCTCCTATGTGGCACACCTCATCACAAAATGTGTCTCATGCAGAATAGAAGAGGACAATGTTCCCCTCTACCCATCACTCACTAGAACTGTAATAGAGTACAACACCACTGCTGCTATGTATCTCACAAGACAACTACAACAACTGGAAGGCCAGCAGCAATACCTCACAAAGAGCATTAGCGGCCTGAAATACATGCCATACACAGACCATCTCAAAATGCTCCATCCGTACTCCCTTGCATATCGCCTACTCAGAGGTGTTCACTGCCTAACATACAAAGCTAAGTCAAACACAGAGCTGTTGGATATGCTCCATGTAAAACACTCACAATCCCTCCGACCTGTGGACCCAAAACCACAAGTGAAATACAAAAGGAAGGGGTGTACCCATTTACCTTATGGATAAACACACCTTCAGGTTAGTGGCACAGAATGAGGCCTAGGAGACCATGCAAGTGCAACTAACATTGGCCAAAGCTGCCCATTACATTGTAGCCTGCTACAGCTCATGTACCTTGTCTCAGGAACCTCACTCAGTATTCCGGAGAACAGTGGAAAGTATAAAGGTCCTATCAAACACCATTATATGAGGAGATTACAACTACCCAAATAGTGAGTGGTGGAATTAGTCGTGTACAACGTACTTCGCCCAATGTTTCCTAGAGTTTAAAAACCCTAATACCCTGGAACAGCTGGTCACCACACCCACTAGAGGTGACAACATACTGGACATGATCATCACCAACATGGGGTACCAGTGTTCTACTACAGAGATAAACCCCTCGCTGGAAATATTAGATCATGAAGTATTCACACTGGACATCCACATCCGGCACCCCCACCCAGTCAATGAAACCACTGTGAAGACATTTGCAAAAGCAAACTGCACACTTCCCAAGATCAAAGTGGAGCATTCCAAAGCCCTCTTACTATAGGATAATGGTATACAATCTGCAGAATCATTTACAAGTGCATCCTATGAGCATCCACAGGGATGCATGGAATGAGACATCACAAATAAAACCAAGATGCACTCCTCCAAAAATAGGGCAACAATCATGTGGCTGTTGCCCATAAATAAGCTAGACAACAGAAGGAGGAAATGAACACATGATAAATCCAACTTCACTAAAGGAAAGGCATCACTGATCATTATCAGGGAGAAACAATGATCACTCATAAAATAATCCAAGGACAGTTTCAAAAGACAAATAGCCAAGGAATGTAAGAATAACAACCACAAAGCCTTCGGTAGCTATACCAGACATGTAGGGTTTCAACTTCCAAATATGCTGTCAGCTACTGAAAATATGGAAAGAAATACAATAAAACAACTTTCATTGCACACATCCAGGGGGACAATTTCAGAGTACACTCCCCCCATCACCCCCAAAAGGGCCTGTGTCCATCACAAAAGGATGCAGAGCCCCAGAAGTCATGGACATCCAGGTAAAGACAGCCCTCACCAAAGCTAAGAACACAGCATCAATGTGACTGGATGGTGTCCCAGGCTGCATGTTACACTAGGTCCATGAGGAACTAGACCCTCACCTACATTCATTGTCCAGACACAAGCATACCACAGGCTATGTACCCAAAGAATGGCATACACAAACAGTCATCCAGCTCCACAAAGGGGGTGCTGCAATAGAACATGGACACCATTGCCCAATATGTCTACTCAGCCTGGTCTACAGAGCTATTGAGCAAATTGTCATGGAACCCATAAACAGAGACATTGGAGACCTCCAGACACTGGACTCTCCACATTTTCGCCTTGTTAAAGACAGATCCTGGCTCCTAAACCTAGTTGACTTATGTCAAACAGTTACCAAGGACATAGATGAAGGTGAAAGTAGTCCACACAGGCCGCCCGGACCACACAAAGGACTTTCCACACCATTCCCCACTCTGTCACCATGGATAAGCATACCAGCTGGAACATTAACAGCTATGTCTCAGGATGGATGGCCAAGTGGCTCACAGATCAAACACACATGTTCAGAGTTGCTGGTGCCATGTCCAACTCTAAGCCAGTCACAAATGGCATCCCACAGGTCTTGGTCCTGGGACCCCACCTGTTCATTAGATACTGCTCAGAGGTACAGGCAAGCATGGGAGGTGTATGGCTGAACAGTTCTGCAGATGAATGTTAACTGTGGTCCATAATCAATTGTACGGCTAAGACAGACATCCTCCAGAAGTGTCTTACAGAAACAGATACCTGGTGTCAAAACAATGCCCTGAAGCTGAATGCTAAAGAATGCATAGTTATCCCATTTGGGTATAACAAAGTGCACACAAATTACCACATAGGTGGTAATCCAGTATGTACGGAGGAAGTCATTATGGCCCTGGGGACACAGATAGATAGTAAACTCCCCTTTGATGAACACATGGCCAAGGTGTTTAGACATTCCTTCAATGTAGCCCACCTAATGTCACCTAATGTAACCCACTCTGTATAGTCTTATGATGTCACCATCCTACAAATAAACCTGTGGAAAGAATAGCCTGCAGTAATGTGTACAGCGTGGTGTGTAAATGCGTATTTCTGTAGTATCATAAAGTAGTTAGGTAGTGGTTTGAATCCTGCACTCAACAAGTTTGTGTGTGGTCTCCTTGAGAAGGGGCAAATGTTTTGGAGAGTAGTGAAACACCTTAAAAGTGTTAAACCAATCTTTGTCAAGTCTGATGATGTCACCATCCTACAAATATACCTGTGGAAAAGAGAACCCCCAATAATGTGTATAGTGTGTTGTGTTAATGTGTATTCATCTGGTATTATGAAGCAGTTAGGTAGGGGTTTGAATCCTGCACTTGACAACTCTGTGTGTATGTGTGTGGTCTCCTTGAGAAGGAGCAGCCTTCTAGGAGAGTAGTAAAACACCTTAAAAGTGTTAAACCAGTCTTTGTCATGTCTGATGATGTCACCATCCTACAAATATACCTGCGGAAAAAAAGCACCCCCAGTAAAGTGTATAGTGTGTCATGTTAATGTGTACTCCTCTAGTATCATGAAGCAGTTTGGTAGAGTTTTGATTCCTGCACTTGACAACTGTTTGTGTGTGGTCCCCGTGGGAAGGAGCAACCTTTTAGGAGAGTAGTAAAACACCTTAAAAGTGTTAAACCAATCTTTGTCATGTCTGATGATGTCACCATCCTACAAATATACCTGTGGAAAAGCAAATCCCAGTAATGTGTATAGTGCATTGTGTTAATGCGTACTTCTCTAGTACCATGTATATGGAGTTAGGGGTTTGAATCTTGCACTTGACAACTATGTTTGTGTGGGTCTTCCCTATGAAGGAGCACCCTTTTAGGAGAGTAGTAAGACACGTTAAAAGTGGTAAACCATTATTTGTCAAGTCTGATGATGTCACCATCCTACAAATATACCTGAGGAAAAGAAAGCACTCAGTACTGTGTATAGCACATCATTTAAATGTGTACTTCTCTGTTATCATGAAGTAGCTAGGTAGAGGGTTGAATCCTGCCCTTGACAACTGTGTTTGTGTGTGGTCTCCGTGGGAAAGTGCAACCTTTTAGGAGAGTGGTAAGACACCTTAAAGGTGGTAAACCATTCTTTGTCAAGTCTGATGATGTCACCATCCTACATATATACCTGTGGAAAAGAGAACACCTAGTAATGTGTGTAGTGTGCCGTGTTAATGTGTACTCCACTAGTATCATGAAGCTGTTAGGTAGGGGTTTGAATCTTGCACTTGATAAGTGTTTGTGTGTGGTCTCCTTGGGAAAGAGCAACCTTTTAGGAGAGTAGCAAAACAGCTTAAAGGTGTTAAACCAATCTTTGTCAAGTCTGAAGATGTCACCATCCTACAAATATACCTGTGGAAAAATGAACCCCCAGTAATGTGTATAGCGCGTCGTGTTAATGCGTACTCCTATACTATCATAAAGTCGTTAGATAGGGGTTTAAATCCTGCACTTGGTGAGTGTGTGGGTCATTGTGTTGTGGGTTTTGCTTTTACCACTGTATGACATATCAGTAGTCATAGCACATGTGAGGTAGCTGTGAGGCAAATAGATATACGTACATGTTACCTCAATCATTGCATGTGTGTGAACTCTGCTTTGTCCAAGTACACAGTTGTTATCTTTGCCAAACTGTGCTGCTGCTTCACAGACCTTAGGTCACATCTGTATGCTTGTGAAAAGGCCAGCCACTGCAGTGATGCCTGGCCTAGGTCATCCATGTCACACACACTCATTACAGTTTCTATTGAATTGTGTCAGTGAGGGTTTATGGCCGAGGCATATGTCAGTCCTGTTCAAATGCAGCAGAGTCTGTCAATGATGACTATGCATTATAGGTGTACAACAACCTGTGTGGACATGCATGCAGACTCCTTCTTGCTTATGTGATCCACCAAGGGATTTCAAAATACCTTAGTGAATGTGATTATCAAAGGAGAGATGACGTAACACTAGATTGCATGTACACATCGGTACCAGATCATCATGTTGGTGGCTACTACTTATGTGGTACTGTGGGGATACTATGTTCTGTAAAGGTGGATGATCACGCCTAGTTTTGCCTATAGCTTTACAGCATGGGTTTGACAACAGGTATCTGTCAGTATGATACCCTTGTGGATGATGTGTGTGTCACCTGGAGAATGCAGTATAGGCCACTGTATGCATTAGCACATGTGGACAGCCATATCCCTACTGTGATTGCTTGTACCTAAGAGAGCCATATGCTGAACAGGAGTGGTCCCAGTAATGGGTACAGCTGAATACCACTGGTTACTGGCATAGTATAGTACCTGAAGGATCCAAATGTTGCTGTGTGTCCTGCATCTGTGTGTCAGTTGTCAAGACATCATCTAACGATTGGTTATGGTCAGGCTGTTGAAGTCATGTATACTACCAGAATGCAAAACAATGATAGATAGTAACAGTATCACCCACAGCACAATGTCAAACCATGTCATACACACATGTGTAGTCAGGTTCCAAAATGTGTGTAATACAATGCATACTGGCCACCAACAGAAACTATGAAGTGTTACTGTGTAATACAGAGCATGTCACCCTGCCCATGTGTCCACTATGCATGTACATGCATACAGTGCACCTCCACCATTATCACAACTGTACACCTGCAAATATGTGCTACACACATTCGACACATACTGTCCACTCACTAACACATGCTGCCAATACTGCACACATCAGCCAAGTGGCACGTGGGCAGACAATATACAATTGGAACTACCACTGGTGTAAACCACACTACAATGACAATCATAGCTTTAATGCATCATCCCTGCTCAGATACACCTTGAAGCATATCATTACACTCTACTGCTGACTACATGCTAACATTGCTATACTGCTATAAAGACACCCTGTGCATCAGCACCATGGTAGCCTGTTCCTGCATCGATGTTACAGATGACAGGAGGTGGCACAGGTTTCATCATATGCACAGGGTGTGTTGTTGGTCTGCCAGAGGCCTACAGTGAGCCATCCAATCGACATGTATGTGTGTGTGTGTGTGTGTGTGTGTGTGTGTGTGTGTGTGTGTGTGTGTGTGTGTGTGTGTGTGTGTGTGTGTGTGTGAGGGGCAAGAATAATGGCATGGGCCAATGTTGATGTAATGAGTGTGGGTATGTGTTAGCCCTAGGTGTCTGGATTATGTGTGTGTGTGTCTGCATGCACACAAGTCCACCATGCGGCTGCCACATACGGGTACTTGTGGGACAGCCACAGACTGTACCTGCGAGGCTTTACAGATCACCATCTCTGGCCAAGGATATGATGCCTGTGCCTGGCAGGGGTGCTACTGACACTATCAGGTACCAAGCCAGACTGGGTACTATCCCCAGAGGTAGATGGATGTACACTGGACCCAGGTCTCTGCTGGGACTGTCCAGAGCCATGTGCACATGGTCTTCTAGGATGTTCTATGGACAGCCCACCCCCAACATTACTGGGGCTGGTACTGGCACTATGGGAGTGGCTGTTGCTTGAGGGATGTCCACGGTGACTGCCAGCTGCTGATGTTGCTGGCATATGCCCACGTCGACAACTCAATCATCCCGCACTGTAATGACACATGGACATGACATTGCGGAGAACATCTAGTGTCTCTCCCCAACATCTATCGGTGACCTCAGTGTAATTGCGGATGGCACTAGCTAGGTCACGGATACTGTCTATTACAGTGGGGTTATGTGCCCTCTGTGCCCTCAATCCCTGTCTGGTGTACCGTTCCATACAGGCCTGTGCCTCCATGACAGCCTGGAACATGTGTGAAGTAGTTAGACATGTGGCACGTCTGCAAGTGGCATGATGGGCAGCAGTGCTCCAACGAGAACCCCTGGACATCTGCCTATGTGGTTCCCTTCCAGACATCTGGGTATGGCTGCTGTGTCGAGATGCATGTACCATGGATACCACACAGCCCTGGCCAATGCCGGCTGTATGCTGTCCCTCTACTAAGGGCATTGGTGACGGATGTATTGGCAGTATGACTGTGTGCATGGATGGGGTGGACACATGCACATGCCTGTGCCTCAACACACCTATCATCATTGTCACTATCATGCTCAGTGACATCAGTTTCCCTGCTGCAATGAACTAGCCCAGTATCAGCACCTGTGAGAGGGAGACAGGAAACACACTTTGTGATCTGTACATGATGTCAGAACACATGCACATATGAACACGTGAACACGTGAACACATGCACACATGAACACATGCACACTTCTCACTAATACAGACACACACACACACATACACAGACACACACACACACACACACACACACACACACACACACACACACACACACACATACCACCAGCAATCCCGAACATACTCAATAGCATGTGATGTTGGGGTACAGTATCACAAGCCACACATTTATAGCAGACATGACAGCATGCTAGGACGTGTGTTGCTCAGCAGCATGCAGTGTGAGTGTAGACAGCCATTGCTAATAACAGTATACGTGGCCTTGATGCATGTGTGTTTTGTTCAGTGAATGGCCTCACCCTAGAATGCAATGTGTACATGGACACAACATTGCTGTGCAGGTATTAAAAGCCCTGCAATGTTCTGTGCACCATCAGTCACAGGTATACATACCATAGCTGGGTGTGTATCAGTGTATCACATAGATATCCATTTCTGATTAGAGCATCTGTGTCTGTAGCAGATGATTGTGGACACAGGTGTAGCATATGCATGCTATGTATACACACAGGATGAGTGGTGCATGTATACCTGATGGAATACCATTGCTAAACATAGCCATTGTACAGTGGTTATGGTGAGTATAGGACATATTGTGGACATGCCAGTGCCAGCCATGACATGGCATGGTACCACACAACTGCAACATGAAACATCACACATACACAATGTGTGTCATGTGACCTATACACCCCATAGCATTACAAGACATATGTGTGTCACTTTCTACAAATGGGGATTGCTATGCATATTGCGTAAAGGTGCATATGTCTGCACACACACAACATTGAGGTGCATAGCAATTCATGATATGTGTATTACTGTGGCCACTGTAACTGGATGGGGTGTAGTACCATGAGCCATCATCATGCACCATCATGTGATCACTCAAGGCTACTAATGTGTGCCAGACTGGCACATAGCATGCTGCACCTGAACTGCAGTACCATGGCTACATTCACCTTTTCACAGCCAGTTGTTACATGGGTTTGTGAGGTGCTCAATAGGGAGCATTGCCTAACATAAATGTGTTATGTGTTGAAGAGTGTTGCACAGCCACATGTGAGGCATCTACCCCTCAGGTATATTAAGTGTGCTGTGTGGATGAGGATTGGGATACTGTAGTGTGACCTTACAGCGGGTGTCTGAATGCGCCATGTGTAGTATGTTAACATGTACTGCATATGACAAAGGTGTGTATGTTGTGTGCATGTGTATCGACTCTGCCTATCCGATGTCCACTACAGTGTTGCCACAATTGTGTGGGATGCTCTGTGCATTGTGTGTGTTTTAGGCAGCTACCCACGTTACTAGGATGTGCATAGTCTCACAGCAAACATGCACAGCATGCATTATGCATAGGTGTGTTACATGTACATAGCCTACACCTCACTTATGACATGCACATTTAATTAGCAATATTAAAGGTATAACACACTCACCGGCATGGCTCTGCTGCCTTGCTGTCACACCAGAGGGACCTACAAGGATATCAGGTACTTTGTCAGTGGCAACAACTGTGGCATTGCTACTGTGTGTTTGCAATCTTACAGTAGTACAACGGTGGACAGTCACAGACCTACAGATTATATTCCTAATTATTAGTATTGCACAACACTAGGCACCACATCATCTAACTACACAGTACACATCTCACATAAGCATGCTCTACCAATAGAGGCAACAGTATTCTACAGCTATGCCATGTTACCTGCACGCTCCATGTCAACTTGCTGGGTGGATCCGGCCTCCATGGTGATACATGTTAATTGCTGTGGCTGTTGATGGCCAGGAGCCACCTGGCTCATTAACAGCTCCTCCACTCTGGTGAGGGGGGGGATGGATGGCTACCCCCACCTGTGACAAGCTGTTGTCTGCGGATATCAGACGCATGCTGCCGGACATGTCTAATTAAATCACTGCAGTGATGGCATACCTGCTCATATGTCCAGTTATGCATGCCTATGTCATTTACCCTATGGAAAAGATCTTACCACAGTGCAGCCCACTCATGCTGGTCCTGGCTGGTTCTGGAGAACATCAGCACATAGTGCTGTACCAGGCTCGCTGTGATGGCTTCCTCCTCGGCCATGCTATATGCCGGGTTATGATGGTGTGACATTACCCTGGAAGACAATTAAACAATATGTGTGAGCAAGTCATGTGGCACATGTGACATTCTAAAGTACAGATATAAATTAACTGCCATATATAGCAACCTATTGGCTGTCAGAAGATACACACTTTCAATACCACATATCAGTTCTCAACACACAGATGCCTGACAGTGCCTGGCACACTCTATATATCAAACCATGTTTTGCACAGCAACAAAGTTATAACAGTATGTAAGACTATACAACAGTACATGGCACACTGTATGTGACACAATACACCACCTAGCCACAGGAGGTATATATCATGCTAATCATAGGTTAGTACTAAGCTAACTGCCCTTGCGAGCCATTTTAAGCCTAGCCATTTATCCCTTGTGAGATTCAAACCCTGCACCTTGTGTTTTTTAGGCAAACACCTTAACCATTAGGCCACCCTCCCAACCATCGTAAAATATGTAATCCATTGTAATGAATGTAAAGTCCACTGACAGTATTACTAGTATACCACACTAGTCATTGATGGTGGACCCCTGCCTAACATGTGTGCACATTTGTTAATATAGGTGACATACTGTTGTACTAGACTATACATGTTGCTAGATATGCAGTTATATCCTGTAACACACATATGACCGAGGCCATGGTACAAGCATACCCACACACACAGCAGACATACATAACAGACACAAAGGTATGGCAACCCAGGTGACCTTTACCTGTGTACCTTACAGTACTGTGTGTCAGTAGTTACCAGATCTTATGCCTGAGGTATGTAATCTGTGAGGACTACAGGGAACACACATAACAGTGGTTCCAATAAATGTACAAGTACACCATACTGTGCTGTTTAGGCATACAGCTTCAGGTAGTACTACAGTTCATACAGGAGTTGGATTCACCAGCAGTAACACCCAATAAGCATACGTGTACTGCTTTAGCCTACAATGGGACACCCCAGTCGACAACAAGGGACTACGTCAGACCGTATGGCATGCTGCTTTTTCTGCCTACCAATTGCATACACATCTTTTGCTGGGATCACAGCTACAACACGTAATACCATGGCTGAAATAGTTTCCCACTAAGCTATCACACATATACCGAACTCTGACACATTCACCAACACATTCACCATCACACTCAGTCACCTCACATATCGATTATTACAACAAGTACATGTGGGTGTCTATCACTTCATAGGTAGCTAAGAGGCTATTGGCCCTAGGGCCTATAGAACTCTAGCCATACACTACCCTGGCCTCTGACACACAGATATTTAGATTTCATGTGGCCCAGTCAAGCAGAGATACTGAGGTGATTGCCTGGGTGTATTCACTATCTCCCATACAATCTCGAGGATTATTTATGACGACTGCTAATTAGGAGTTTTGTTTGCTATGGATAGTTGGTTAGTTCCAGAGTATGGGATGTCTCTAAGATAGGAATCTATCCCTCCAGCATGTGCTGTTTATTGTGGTGAAAGGGTTTGAGTCCCTAGAGCATGTGGCTTGTACAGATTGTGATCTGTTTACATGGAGCATGTCCAACAGATCTGGGTTTGACATAGCTTAGTATGTCAGTCAGAGGTCCCCATGACTAGTGTAGCACTGTGACTATCGAAGGGGAGGCTACTGTCCACCTGTGTCCCATGGTCTCTTATCACACCTTTGGTGTTAAGTAGACTACCACCTATGTGGTAGTTCATGGGTACTGAGTCTTTGCAAGGAGGGATGCTAATGCAGTGTCAACATTGAGCTTGAGTCCATGGCTTTGTCACCAGGCATCTGCTGCAGTAATTATGACCCTGTCTCTATCTCTCTCTATATATATATGTATATAAATATATCTATATACACACATGCATATGAACATCCATTGCTGTACATATAGATATACATATAGGCATATATACAGTCCACCTGTCATGGTGGGTATATCAAGTATGGGAAGGTTGTGACGTATACAGTTATGTCATAACATTGCACAGTATTGTGCAGAATGCATTGAAGGTGTTCTCAGCCCATGTAGCTTTAGCAGGCCTCACTGGCTGCAACACTGCAAACCTGATGAATCATACCCACAACGTTTAACCACCACATGTCATATACCAGCACTTTATGCTGTCTGGTCTGCCACACACTACAACCTACATAGAAATATGCACGTAACAACCTTCAGCAACATATATATATCCACCTTTCACAAACAGTTGCAGTATGTCCCTTGCTCAATGCACATGTAGAGATGCTAATATATCTGACACGGAGATCTGTCCATATGTGTGTGCCATACACACACAAGGACCACACTGTTGTAAGTACATGTACCTCACGGCTGACCTGTTGGGCCTTGCTGCAACATGAACAGGTGTCACATGTGAGCACACAGTAATATCAGAGGGTGTATACATAGCTGCTAATGCTGAATTAGCATATTAGCCTGGTACAGCTGTTGCCAGTGCTAAGCTACACATTAATATGACTATCATGCATTTGTTACTCTGTCACATCCATTTTTGCATAACCGTATGGGCTACTACCCCAAACAGACTTTGTACACACTACTGTACAGAACACAGATAACATGGATCAGATGTTTGACATTTAATGCTGAACTACATATGTCACCATCACATCCCACTGCACACAGCAACACACTTGTTTCCCCATGGTAGTGGTTATGCAGGGCATCTGTGCATCGATACGTACTGCTGCCACATATGGATGATTCAAACTATATAGAGTATTCTTCATAAACATCTGTTACATTCCAGTAAATACATAGCTGTTACATACCTTTCCTTTGTATGTGTTCGTATCTGTTGCTGTATATCCTGGTATACTTTTTTCCCAATATAGGTTTTGGTTTCAATATCTCCTTTACTGTTCAGGATTTTTTTTTTATAGATTTTTATTTCAGAATACATTGATTTTCAATATTTTTTTTCAATATATATTTTTTCTAAATATTTTCTTTCAATATATTATTTTTTCAATATATTTCTTTTTCAATATATTTTTTTTATATATATTTTTCTGTCAAATCATTTTTCAATATATTTTATTTCAATGTTTTTTTTTTCAATATAGTTTCTTTTCAATACATTTTCAATATACTTTCTTTTGTCAGTATACTGATTTTTTTCAATATATTCTTTTTGTTATATTTCTTTACTTTACATCACCTTTTCTTTAATTTTCTCTCTCTCTCTCTCTCCCTCCGTACCTGCAATGGAATGATTGCATGTGTGGACAGCAAGTACAGACTGCTTTTATAGGTATCTGCACATGTGCATGTGATGGCCTCTGTACCAAGTGGTGGCCGCCATTTGGCAATTGCATGCAGCCTGCTGTGTGGTACTTGCAGTACTCACTGTCATAGCAACCCAGTGCTATAAATTGCTAGGTCAGGTAGGCGTAAGCCTTTCAGAATTCCAGAGTGGGGACCATGCTTGTTTGCTGTGGACACTGTTGTGTAAGTCAGAAAGTTGGTATACTTCTTCTAACTGTTGCTAAGGGTGTAGCCAGTTATTTGTATGTTGTACTCAGACCTGAATGTTGCCTCTTCCAGTACACAGTTGACAGTGTAGAATTGTACTCACCCCTACAAATGACAACACAAGATACATGGGAGTATGGAGTTTCTTTACAACATCTACAATTAGCTGCCAAACATATGTAGTTATTGAGATGTTTTCATTTGGCACATGAACTGTATGGGGACAGCTATACTGTGGATATTAATGTACTCACTTCTGCACTGTTTGTGCTTTTTATTTTGTTGACATTATCACAGGATGCTCATGAAACTGGACAATTCCAGTACTGAGTATGCCTACCTACATCCTTGCTGTACCTTGAACACACTGGTATTTTGTACATTTGGGTGGGGCTTGTCCTGCCCCATCCCCTGCAGCGCTTCCACCCAAAGGTGGCACAGGGCCAATGGAGGAGGAGGTCCCGGGCTGGGCACCGGACCTGCTGGTGCCAGGTGCCATCGCCAGCTGAGGTGGTACAGGTGGGTCTGCTGGGACCAGGCTTCCCATACATTCTGTGTTTAGGTGTATTTAATGACAATATAGCCAACAGCATTCCAAATTAGTTGTAACAGCATGCAGTAATATTCCCATTAACCCAACACACCAGAATTCCAACAGTTGAACAGCAAGCATAACACATGCATATATTGAATGACAGTGGACATTCCAACAGCATGCAGGAATGATTGGTGGCAACAGGCCACCAAGATTCTGGTGTTTGAACAGGGCACATGCATCAAAGTTATGCAGATATTTATAAGCCAATAGGACATATGTCCCAACAAATGTTTTGATATTACACATACCCAGTGAGGTGTGGAATTGCATTGTTTATGCACATACAGTAGGGTGTAAAAAGATACCTCCATTAACAACTTATATGAACTTATAGTTTACACTACATTCCTAATGACTGCAGGTATATATCCCCTACATGTATTATTGCACTAGGCAATGTCCAGTACGTTGTGGGTTGTATTTTTCTAGTTCATTATGTACCTGACCTGTATCTAATATACAAACTGTCCTGGATGCAGATGTTACTGCTATGTATTTATATATTTTATTTATATTCATATGTCTACATATCTGGATGTGTTCAGGTGACATTACCAGTTAAATTTTAATAGCCCCCTACATTTCTAGCAGCACACTGGCATTTCCCGTGCACACAGTCACAAGCTACTCATGTGCCAGATTGACCTATACATGCCAGGCTTGAAACTACAGTTGAGGACTGTATATATGCTTAAGAGTTGCTGGCACTCCCTTCATACTCTTTCTATGGGCCTACCCAAGTGTGGGTTGACAGCGCTTAATACAACACTACTATTTCTATACTGCAAGAGTACATCAACATTTCAAAGAAAGTGACACGGACACACTGCAGGTGTTATACCTTTATTAATTAAATTACACACTTTTCTAGTGGCTCTCTCATTTATTTATTACAGTGCATGCAGACATCTTATTCAGGATGTATTATACCTTCATTTATGGTTTACAACACTCTTTTTCTGGCTCTCTCACTTATTCTATATAACAATACATGCAGAGAAATAATTCAGGACTTATTATACCTTTATTAATGGGTTACAACACTCTTTTTCAGGCTCGCTCACTTATTTTACATAACAGTTCATGCAGAGAGGTTATTCAAGCCTTGTTATACCTTTATTATTGGGCTGAGACACTTTTAGCCAGGCTCTCTCACTTATTTCATAAAACAGTACATGCAGAGAAATTACTAACCTGCCTGGTGGCGCAGCCTTAGCAGCCTATC
Source organism: Protopterus annectens (assembly GCF_019279795.1). NCBI lineage: Eukaryota > Metazoa > Chordata > Ceratodontiformes > Protopteridae > Protopterus > Protopterus annectens. Next base: position 945,100,082 of record NC_056744.1, on the reverse strand, counting down.
TGCATAGGCTTGCTGATTTGCAGCACGGACACCTGCAGCTGTGAAGTAAATGAAGTGATATTGAGACATATACCTATCCATACTATCGACTACACTAGCAATTTTTACATACTTCATTCCATGGCTACCTACTCAGTAGTGGGGCATTTTGCATCCCACAGGCCTCCTGTATCCATTGGTTAAGTAGGTCTTGCTTGCGTCTCCAAGTCTGCATGGTGATGTCTAACCTGCTCACCAGTCCAAGGGACACCTGTGGCACTGGTGAGTTCATGTGCGAGATGGTTCCAGGCCTCTGCTTTGTATTCTGTGCCCTGGAACTGGCCCTGCAGGAGTCTAGCATCATGACAATGGACGAGGAGCCAAACCATCAGTTTTGACTCCTCAATGCCCCACCATTGCGCTCGCAAGCGAGAGCCCTCTCCAGCACCAGCCATTGCTGCTTGCAGATGGGAACTGCAACCAGTTATGGAGAGTGCTCCTGCCTATGGAGCTTAAATATGCCTCATTTCCCGCACTTATTTGTGATTGGCCGGATTTGAAAGTTCTCAACTGAGTGCACACCTGCTTAGCACTGTGTAAACTTTGATTCATATGTATATGTGTGTTGACAGTCCATGAACATCAAATGCTGTCATGACTTAGTGGATAAGTACTGTGATTATGGTGCAAACTATCCAGGGTTCGAGACCTCTCAATGCTTTTTTATTTTACTACTGGCTTGACCAATAGGGGGTGTGGCTGTGTTTAGCTGACTTTGCTCAACTTTGCCCACTGTTGCTCGAAGTTGCTCTACATTGCCCGATGTTGCCCTACATTGCCCGATGTTGCACTAGTTAGCGCGGTGTGCACCTCCACGCAAACATGTTTGGTTTTCGCTAGTTGGTGTGATGCACAGCTCCGCACAAAGCTATTGCACTAGTTAAAGCAGTGCTTAGCTATGGGCAATTATTCTTAAATGTGCTTAATACTGGTAAATGTTGCTTAGCAGTGCTTCACATTGCTTAAGATAGGTTACTAATGCATTCATTATTATGCATGATTGTTTCACTTTCTTATATATATTTAAAATATCGTTCACTACTACATAGGCCATTTTGATGCATTTTAATGTAATTTAAAAAGTAAATGTCAGGATTTATTTTTATGCACAGATTTCCTACAGAAAAAGAAGAGGGGAGTGGTGGGAATCGAACCACAAATTCCTCCTCTTTGTGCGAAGGCTCTACCACTACACTATTGCTCTTTGGCTTAATTTGCATATAAGTGGTTTATTATCCTCTTTGATGTCTAAACTGCTAACTGTAGCTAAGCAATGGGCACACCCGCGTACACACATGCAAATACGGGCAGCTATATGGTGAATAATAAAAAAAAAAATTGTTTTACATTTTATTTCATTTGTACAGGGCTTTTTAATGTGGGGGAGTGTAGTGTTGGGGGTATACACATTTGAGCGGACTCGCTCCTATCTGCTGACATTTGCAGAGTTAGGCACTTACAGGGGCATGGATATTTGGACTGCTCGGCAGTCTGACATGCCCCCTGCACTCCTACATGCTCCGTGTTAGCCTGGGAGTTGAGTCAGCACGCCTTCATGCATATGCACAATGCGCTGATGTCTAACTCTTAGACGGCAGTCTCCAAGTAGGACTTCGTTCATCCTACACGGAGGATTACTGAATCCCCCCCTAGTCTTTAGTATGAAATTTAACTGAAATCATTCACAACTACAACTCCTTTTGACATAATCCCTCTTAACAAACATAGCTTATTTTACACATTTTCATATTTACACAGAAGGCAAGGAAGCAGTTTAGCAGAAACAAACACGGGCTTTTAATACTAGTGATTGTAAGCGCTTTCGGTCAAGCCAATTGCTCAACCTTCATCAGACAAAATGACACTGTTTGAAATGCAGTTTAAATACAAGAAATACTTGAAAACGTAATTAAATAATTAAATAATTAATCAATTAAGTAGATAGACAAACAGTGAAATTTAAAGGACTAGCTACAAATTAAACTTAAACTTTTTCAATACTAACAAACACATTACTTCTGTATTAAAATTATTTAAACATGTAATAAAGAATTAATACTTTCACAACTGAACTCATATTTACATTCCATTTAAAAATGAGTGTTTAGTACCAAACAAATGCATATAAAAATATATTAAATACGGATATATATTAATTATGTGTTTTATATACATGTTATGCAGAATGAAAACAAAAATACTTCTATTTACATTAATATGTGTAAAAAGGAGGTTCTATAAGGACATGGAACAACCCTACACTACTTATGAATATGAAATAACATATAACAAAAACATTATTAAATAATAGGATCTTCTAGATTAATGTCTAGATTACTATATAGATCTATGAATATAAAATCTGTGGTTCCTATATGATTATTGTTAATTTAACATGGGCACAAGAAAAATGTAATTTTAAAAAGTAGAGACGTTAGATATATGTGTATCTATGTATACATATATTGTATTAAATGATTGTTATAAATATGTTATTCTGTTTTAATATAAAAGTAATGTGTTTGTTAGTATTGAAAAAGTTTAAGTTTTATTTGTAGCTAGTCCCTTAATTTCACTGTTTGTCTATCTACTTAATTGATTAGTTATTCAATTATTTAATTACGTCTTCAAGTATTTTTTGTATTTAAACTGCATTTTAAACAGTGTCATTTTGTCTGATGAAGGTTGAGCAATCCGCTTGACCGAAAGCGCTTACAATCACTAGTATTAAAAGCCCGTGTTTGTTTCTGCTAAACTGCTTCCTTGCCTTCTGTGTTTTTACCAGTTCTCTACTTGATTTTGTGTTTTTGACATTTTCATATTTACATTAATCCTTTCATAAATTATTGAGCTACATGACATTGAGGGAAAGAGTGTGAAATGTAATGGTTAGGGGGAGAAAAATACATGACAATTGTTAATATATAATGTACCATTCTGGAAATATTGCTAGTTGTTTGTTTACCATTATGAAGAAATGTCATATTTCCGTATTTTCATTACTAACTCCAAATCCAAGTAACTTATAAACTATTGGACGATATCAGAAGAAATCTAGATGGTACTGGAAAAAAGGGCCTCTTGCACTATAAATCATACAATGCTGAGAATTGTTTAGACCGTTAATTATACATATAAGAATGTTTTTCTTATTTCTATACATTTCTCAAAAACAACCACCCAGAATGGAATCTCTTGCAAGCTTGCCAAGGTTAAGTCTGGTTGACTAAACAGGCTGCTGATGCTATGTTCCTAGGTTCCATGGTTTCTAGATATGTAATTATTTGTGAAAAAGTAGAGAAAATACATCTGGAATTTGTAGTATTATATGGAAGTATTAAGCTAAAGACTTTGAATAAGTTGACCATTATTGTAAAGAAATGATTTACTGGAAATGTTGATGTCTGTACTTTTTAAATAGCATCTACTGTTCGCAAAATTTCTATAGTCTATATTTGTTTTTTGTTTTCAACTAATTTTCAAAAAATGCTGAGGAGTATAAAGATGTAATATGTCTGTGATCAGGTATGGCATTCCATAGCTCCAAGGTGTGAGTGAGATACATCTTCTGGTATTGTTTTTAGTACTGGCAGGTGTTAGGCTGAGGTTACAGAATTACATATGTGTTTAGATGTATTTACAAGAGGTTACATGAGAGTTGATGTTTGCTGTGGATACATCATCAAGTGAATTACATGGCAACACAATCTGTATTAAAGGTTTTGTATGTTTTCAGTTGGAGTGATTGATTTTTTATGAATGTGCATTGATTAGTAGCAGAGCTATTTGCTTATATAGCTATGAACCTAAGGGGACTACTGAATATGATGGCTGGAGGGGGAAACAAAGTCAATCACAAGGTAGAATGAGCAGTAGCCATTCAGTGAATGGATGCCCATTTGATCAACTGTAGGCAGCCTGACAGGAAAGAGAGATGCATTCTCATTTCATGTACATGCTTCAATGTAGCACAATGGGAAGGAACTTTTCAGGCCTTATTTAAAAGATGCACCTTATTATTATAATTGTCACTATGCACACCAAATAGTATAAGCTATAGGACAATAGGAAATCTACTAGTGTCAGCAGAATAGCTGTGACTATTAGTTAGACTGTTGTCTGTGCTGGGTCAGCAGGCTGACATATAAAACAATATCACCATATTTAACCTAAAATCCATCTAAAATGTTTTACCAAATGTATTACACGCTGTAGTAGCTGATGTGCATCAGTGCAAAATATACACACATAGACTCACTTGTGTGTGTGTGTGTGTGTGTGTGTGTGTGTGTGTGTGTGTGTATATATATATATATATATATATATATATATATATATATATATATATATATATATATATATATATATGTATATATATATATATATATACAAAGCTATGCTTATGCACCATCCCTGGATAATTTGTGTGTCTCTTTGCATACCCCCCCTCCTCTATCCTCGCTTCTCTATTTTTCTTATTTCTTCTCCACACCATCCATTCCTTCACAATAATTACTCTGACTCAATCTCTGCCCTCAACACTTCAAACAACTTTTCTCAATTAATAACTGGTCTATTTTCTCTTTATTATTATGTCTCCCTGATAATATAGTATTATTTACTTGTGTTATCTCTCCATAGTTATGCACATACATAAAGTATTTGCTAGATAGACATATTGATATCCTCCTATTATTAGAAATGTGTATAAACCTTAGTCTATATATGTAAAATTGATGTATTAAGAACTCTGTATATATTACATTGTATCTATGTGTTACTTTTCTGTTGTAATGTTTTGATATTTTGTACAATTCTCGTGTTGCAAATGCGGAGCTTTTCTCCAAGGGCCTCCACTGAAAAAGGAACCGTATCCAGTCAGACCTTCCTGGTAAACAAATGTAAAATAAATAGATTTTATATATAGATATATATATATATATATATATATATATATATATATATATATATATATATATATATATATATTGTTAGTAACACATTAACACATTAGCTAAAAACTGTATAATGTGCATTTAAATATGTGCAAAATGTCCCATATATTATTGGAAACTATACACAGTACTACAAGATAACTAAAGACATTGTTGTTGTCTGATTACAATAGGTGCAGGCAATTATAATAGCACTAGGCTATACTAGTTAATCATATCACTGTTTCCAGCAACAAGATCAGAAGGGCAATAGCACAGCTGGTGAAATTCAAGGATGATGGTTACTAGATGTCTGCAGAACATAATTTAAGCAGTGCTCCCTGCAACCACATCAGTATGGATAATGGCACAGATGGTGAAAATCAGGGTTTAAAGCAGCCAGTTTTACAGACTAAGGAAGCTAATTTCACTAGTGTTTCCAGTATCTACACCAGTATGGGTTATGGTGCTGGTGCTGGTGCTGAAAATCAGAGCTATAGTGACCAACATTACAGAATAGAGAACCCTATGACATCTTAAAGTAGAACAGTGACTGTGGATCCAGTAAAGTAAAGCTAGCATTTGCTACTTTGGCAACACCCTCTTCACAACAGAAAAAAAAGATTGCTGCTGAAAAAAAAAATCCCAACAATAGCAGCATACCATTATTATACCCATCTGTAGCAGTCACTATACTATACCTGTAATCACAGAAATGTATGTGTCCCACAGTGATGTACAATGAACATTCCACTACTTTGCACAACAGTCACCTAACAAATAGAAAAGAAATATTAGAGAAAAAAATTATGGCAACATTCTACAAAATCAAGTTAACATCCACTACCTAGTGAACTCTGAAATGGTACTTATTGCTTTCAGAATCATATTTAAAATATCTATGATTCAATTCTGCTCTACTCAATAAAATACCAGTATGTAAACCATTTGAATATATTGCACCGATAATCATTTAGCATCATACCTCTCAACCTGTTAACAGCAAGAAATTTCAACAAAGGCACAAATAATAGGGGGACAAAGACCTAAAAATAGGGACACTCTTTAAATATTGTTCTTGCAAACTTATAAAGTTGATAGAATAACAGGTTATGCATTAATATGAATTGTATGTAGAAAATGAAGTCTGACACGCAAATGTATGCCATTAACGTCTGACTTCAGTCCTCAATGATTTGCCAGTGACTTGCCAGAAAACCACAATTTTATGAGAAACAGAGCAAAAATATAAGGCAAAATTCTGTACATTCTGTGAAAATCTGTGCAGTTGAGAGTTATGTTCTACATTTAGAAAAAAATTTATCAGAACCATCTAAAGAGACTGGGGGGAAAATGCACCAGCACTTCTAGTAAAAGTCTCAAATGATATATGCAATGTACTTCCAGTAAGGAAAGGTACTTTGTAAGAGAAAAACAAAATAGTAGTGATGTACTCACAAAACTGTTTTAACAATTCAAAATGCAAAATTTACCACAACCGTAATCTGAAATAGCACTTACCTAATTTAAGTTTTATTCATTCTTACACTTCTCACAATGGCATCACCTCTTGAAGTTATATGCTGTGATTCTGATTGTATGCAAACTGAAACAAAACACCAAAAGTGAAAGAATACAAAACTTGGACAGGATGGAAGGAGCAGTACAATTTAGACAGGAATTTATATGTTACATAAAAGTGTATAAACTCCAAGCATAAGATCTCTTGCATTTTAACATGAATACTATTACCTCATGTACACATACCTCTCAGGCTGCAGACATTGAAAGTAGGGGCAAAGGCCCTTGAAAAGTAGGTGCATCCAGCCAAAACTCTAGACTTCTAATTAACATAAAATTTGAATACCAAATAGCCTATATAACTTTAGACTTCCAGTAGGAATGTGGGATACTACTCAGAAAAATGTCAAAAATAAAGGAAAAATATAAGCACATTATCAGAGACAAGGTAAAATCTGTAGATTTAGTGAACTGTATAACAAAATTCTTCCATCCAAAGTAATTTATTTTTGCTTCTGAAAAAGGGAGATGTCAGATGAATGTCCTCTCTCTCTTTAAATTATTGGTACCACTATTATGTTTTTCATGTATCATGTGTGATGAGGGGACAATCAGAAAATGCATGAAGGGGTAAATCAAGCCTGAAAATAGGGACATACCTTCAAAAATAAGTACATTGTGATCAGGGTAAATCAGGCCAGAAAATAAGAATGTTCTTTCAAACTATGAACAGTTGATAGGTCTGTAAGCACATCTTCAGATTTCATTTCCTAACTGAACCCACCCTTATATTTTCTCCTGGTTTGAGTTCTACGAATTGAAAAGGAATTACATGAGTTTAACCACGAATCAAGGAAAGCTTTATGCTTTTGCTAGGGTAAGGACAATCTTCTGGTAAAATGATCTTACTACAATTAAAGCAGATATTATAGGATTACATTTATTATTGTGACTGGTATTCTTCCTTGGTGGATATGATGGTGCAGCTGTTAGAGTTGTTGCCTCACAGCAAGTGATTCCCCAGTTTGATTCTTGGCTGGGGTGCCTTCTGTGTGAAGTCTGCATGAACTCCCTGCAGTCACATGGGTTTCATCCGAGTGCTCTGGTTTCCTCCCACATTCCAAAGACATCCAGTAGGTGGATTGGACTTTCTAAATTAGCCGTGTGTGTGTGTGTGTGTGTGTGTGTGTGTGTGTGTGTGTGTGTGTGTGTGTGTGTGTGTGTGTGTGGGTGTGTGTGTGTGTATGTGCAAGTGAGTGGTACGGATGAACTACTGAAGCAGGGCTAGCCACCCATTAGTGTAAACCTTGGCCTGAGATGATTGTCACTGTTGAAGTGACACCCAGACCCCATCTGTGTGAAATGGGAAAAAGGGGTTGAGGATGGATGGATTCTTCTTTGAATCATGAGAGGTAGCAGACAAGAACTTATATTCTCACTGAATCAGTTTCAAATGTTCATAGATATTATTCTTGAAGGAAAACAATGGTTGGATTTAGAGGTATAAAAATATGTTCAATTTCTTTAATGTGCTTCTGATATTTCATACTCATAAACTAAATATGCCACATACCAATAGATAAAACATGTTTTCTGATATTGCTTTCTTAATTTTAAATGTATTCATTAAACTAGCTTTAAAATATCTTTTAGCAGTTATTGACTGGAAACTGCCCCTTGAAAATAATTGGCGAATGTATTCTAACTGACTTTTTCAGTGAAAAAAAATATAAAATGTATCATAAGCAATATGTATACATTAGATTGATATATCATTATACTGGCAACATATTAATCTAATTTATCATGAACACTGTGCATACATTAGAGTGATATGCTGTAAATATAATGACAAATCAATGTGGCTGGCAGCTCCTAACTCATCCAGGTCTAACAGATGTCCTCTTAGCTGGACATGGTGCCACATCCTGACTGTTGAGCAAATAGAAGCAGAAAAGGAAACTGTAAACTAGGAACAAACCTTCACACAGATATTCAGATTCATTAAACAGAAAAGTATAAAACCATTAACTTTAATTAACAACCTCCATTCTCTTTAATTAACAACTGGTTGTACATATATCATATACATTTGTAAGAATTCCTTTGTTCCATTAAACAATGCAATGAGGCTATGTCTGTGTAAAATGGTAATAAATGTTATGGTTCACAAATGTACATGATAGACAGGAATACTTTTTTGCCATAACAGTTGTTTAGATACTCCATTATCTATGCAGTCTAGCTAGACAATAACTATATAATTACATTTCAACAGTAAATTAGGTGACGTCAGTGCTATTATGATGATTAATAAAGTAATACCACAGGATAGTTAGATGTTTTGATTGCACCAAGAAGTTATCTTCTGTAAGTGCATTGGGCTATTTTAGCAACCCTGTTTGGTGAAGTCCAAGATGCAAGGCAAACTTTTAATTGTTGCTAGCAATTATAGATATAAAAACTGTAGTATAAAATGTGATATACTACATGCATTCATTTCAGCATACATATTTACCTTTTTATAGTTAATGGAGCTTTGTTATATACTCCATACAGAACAAACATTATTGTTAGCAAGAAACTAGATGCAAAGTTGCTCAAAACTAATTTAAATGCATTAAAATGTTTCATCTAAAATTAAAAACTTGCAACCTCAGCATAATGTAAGTCTATGGATATTGAAATTGTTTTGTGTTGGATGTAAGTTCAACCTTAGAGCAAAATTAAAAATTAAGAAATAAATTAAGTTACGTGAAAAAAGCTGGAGCTCTAGTTTTATAACTTTGACCAATGGTGCATTCTATTTTAAAATTCTGACTAGCGCTGCATTCCATGAAAAGCTCCCTGTAGTTCATTTGCACAAGTAAATAGAAATGAGTTTCTGGTATCGTAAGATAACAGAACAAATCTATTCATTTATTAGAAAAGGAGAGAGAAGACTAGGTATCAGGTTTGTAGAAATGTAGATATTATCCCCTTTGTAAAGTTTTATGATATCTACACATAATATTTCACATGGCAAGCACATAACAGACAAGAAATCAGACAGAGGAAGTCAATGTCAGTAATGCTAGAAACAAAATTATACTTCATCAGAATCAATTACCAAAGTTTAACAAAAATTTGATCTTAGCATCCAGTAATTCCACATAGCACTGTACATATTTTACCTTTCTTTGTTCAACATTTGAATTCTTTCTGGTTTATTTTTAGAGGTCACCATAGATTGTATACCTACAAACTAGGGGGGCATTTAACCATGATACAGGGGAATTTGCCTTATTATTTGCAGGGGTGCTGTAGTAATACTTCTCATAAGGAATGATAGGAAATACCATTCAATATGGAACTGCAGAGACTAGCTCCAGTCCTAATATTTGTTAATGACAGTAATGCTAAAAACTGAGTTGAGAGATAATGTGTCTTTTCTTGCAGAAGTGGTTTGCCATTATCAGCTTTGTAGAGAAGAATTTCAGTCCCTAATTTATTAGCCAACATAACCATTTCATTATTAGCTGAAGTGGTGAAGTGGAAGCAAAAATATTGTTAATGATAGAAAAATGGAAACAAAACTCAAGTGAATCCAAAATGCCCAATAAACTGAATCAATGCTTGAAGAAAGGAATGGAGTTGCACAATGTTAGATACATAGAAATATCATCCAGGAAGTGGTAAAAAAAGGCATGGACCCACATCATCCATTTTTTGCATATGCAGTTGCCCAGAGGAGTGGTAACTATTCAGCTTATCAGCTTCAGGAGATAAATAATAGCATTCAGTTAAAATGTCAAGAGCTGGACACTGTATCATCTGATAATTTATTTTTTGTGGACAACGTTGATTAAACTGCTTTGGTTTCAACCCAAGCAAGTAAGATCTATAATGCATGCATCTCATATGGTTTATAATCAGTGTTTTATGACTTCAAAAGAGTACTTACTGTATTTAGATAAACTAAATGCATGTAAAATGTATATCTGGAAAGAATTTCAATTTCATTAACTAGATTCCCATAAAAGGGTGCTTGATTATACATTTTTTCAAGACTGAAACATTTGCTGAAAGAGATTTTGTAAGGGATTTTGAAAACATTTCTAATGCTTCTCTTCAATTTGAAAAAATAATTGATTCAGCTAAACTGTGGACTGGGGTTGGTTTTTCTGAAATCTGTTATCAGTTAACTCAACAGGTTATCACCTTGAAATACAGTGACTAAAAGAGGATAGAGATAGCATCTTAAAGGATTTTGCCAAAGAAGTGTTAAATAAATCAATGTGAAAGTCACATTGGACTCAACTGTACAGAAAAGTTTTGAACTTAGTGCAAAAACAAAGGGACACTTACACTAGGAACACATACTTTAGCAAATAAGATGTGGTCATAACATTTGGTCAAAGAAGCTATTTTAAAGGACCAAGAAGGCAATAAGGAAAATGTTTTTCACCAGGAAAAAATGTAAAAACAAATGACCCCCTGTACAAAGGGATGGAGAAGTTAAAGAAAATATGACTATGGAACAAATATTCATGCTAAAAAGTCATGAAACAGATTTTGAGACATGTAGATTTCTAAAAATCTTTATACTGGAAATTACTGTTCTGGCAGAGTACAGCTGGGTGAGAAAGAGGAAGGCAATCATCTATTTTGAAGTCAGTACATGAAAATATGGAGGCAAAAACATAAAGTTCATTCAGTAGGACTTTATGAAGTTATTGTTACTAAATCTGAATATATTTGTGATGATAAGAGGTACTGCCAGCCATGCCAGAAGACGTAGTGCAGTATATTTATAACTTATGCCAGCACAGCTAGCTGGAATTTTATAAATAGTTATGTTTCATTTGTATATCAAACTGATTTGTACAGATGCTTGTGCTGAACATGTAATTGTGAAATTTGCTTGTGTTAAAATGTATCAACAGTGCACCCTCATGGAATTAAAAGAAATGTACATGTATTATTGCAACTGAATTAAATGTATATGTTTTAATAGATGATACTGGGACAGCAAGGGTCAACCAGCTGATTTATTTTAAGAAAAATAAGAGAAATGTAAATGAGCTGTTAAACCAATAAAACTTCATCCCACAGTGCTGAATAGGACTGGAGACATTAGGTCTGGAAGAAGCCTTTGTTCATTAGCTCCATAAAAAGAGGGGAATTCCCAGGCACTGCCATAAACATTTAAGATGTGTACTGTAGCTGTCTATGCTGAATTCCTATCTCAGCTTCAAAGGGGGTTACTGTGAGAACCTTGGGTCAGGTGACCAGATGAGTTCAGTCTGCAAGCCATTATATTTTACAGGGAGTAATCGCTGATGAGGGAGTATTCTGTTTTAGGGAACTGACTAGAAAGACTGCTCACATATTTCGTTGTGCTTTGCTCTATCAAGTAAGTTATTAGAGAATAGTATTTCTCCTAGACTCAGTCAGGAATATAGTGAAGATTAGTTTAGATACTGTTTTTATTTATTTGTCTGAGTCTGTCCATCAATCTTCTCTTTCATCTGTTCCCATTAGGGGTTGCCACAGCAGATCATCTGTTTCCATTTCTTCCTGTCCTCTGCATATTGTTCAGTCACACCAACTGCCTGCATGCCCTCTCTTACCACATCCATAAACCTTATCTTAGGCCTTCCTCTTTTCCTCTTACCTGGCAGCTCCACCCTTAGCATCCTTTTCCCAGTATACCCATCATCCCTCCTCAGCACATGTCCAAACCAACGCAATCTCGCCTCTCTGACTTTGTCTCCAAGTCGTCCAACCTGAGCTGACCCTCTAATATACTGATTCCTAATCCTGTCCATCCTTGTCACACCCAGTACAAATCTTAACATCTTTAACTCTGCCACTTCCAACTCTGACTCCTGCCTTTTTGTCAGTGCCACCGTCTCCAACCCATATAACATAGCTGGTCTCACTACTCAGTTGAAGACCTTCCCTTTCACTCTTACTGGTACCCGCTGGTCACAAATCACTCCTGACACTTTTCTCCACCCATTTCAACCTGCCTGTACTCATTTCTTCACCTCTCTTCCACACTCACCATTACTCTGAACTGTTGACTCCAAGTACTTAAACTCATCCACCTTCGCCAACTCTACTCCCTGCATCCTCACCATTCCTCTATCCTCCCTCTCATTCACACACACATATTCTGTCTTAGTCCTGCTGACCTTCATTCCTCTCTCTCTAGAGCATATCTCCACCTCTCCAGGGTCTCCTCAACCTGATCCCTACTCTCACTACAGATCACAGTGTCATCTGCAAACATCATAGTCCATGGGGCCTCCTGTTTAATCTCGTCTGTCAACCTGTCCATTACCACTGCAAATAAGAAAGGGCTCAGAGTTAGTCCTTGATATAATTCTACCTCCACCTTAATTGGATCTGTCACTCCCACTGCAGACTTCACCACTGTCACACTTCCCTCGTACATATCCTGTACCACTCTTACATATTTCTCTACCACTACTGACTTCCTCATACAATACCACAACTCCTCTCTAGGCACCCTATCATATGCTTTCTCCAGGTCCACAAAGACACAATGCAACTCCTTCTGACTTTCCCTATATTTCTCCACCAACAGTCTTAGAGCAAACATTGCATCTGTAGTGTTCTTTCCTGGCATGAAACCATACTGCTGATTGCTAATCATCACCTCCCTTCTTAACCTAGCTTCCACTATTCTTTCCCATAACTTCAAGCTGTGACTGATTAATTTTATCCCTCTGTAGTTACTACAACTCTGCACATCACCCTTATTCTTAAAATAGGTACCAAAACACTTTTTCTCCACACACATCCTCTGACTTTCCAACATTTCATTAAACAATTTGGTTAAGAACTCCACTGCCATTTCCCCTAAGCACTTCCTTGCTAATCTGTTTCACTTCCTGATTCACTATCCACATCGTCCAACCTTGTCTCTCTCTCATTCTCTTCATTCATCAGCCCCTCAAAGTACTCTTTCCATCTGCTCAACACACTCTCCTCACTTGTGAGTACATTTCCCTCACTATCCTTTATCACCCTTACCTGTTTCACATCTTTCCCAGCTCAGCCCCTCTGTCTAGCCAATCAGCACAGGCCCTTTTCTCCCTCTTTAGTGTTCAACATTTCATACAACTCTCCATATGCCTTATCCTTAGCCTTCGCCACCTCTCTCTTCACCATGCTCCTCATCTCCTTATACTCCTGTCTACTTTCCTCATCTCTCTGACAATCCCACTTCTTCTTCACCAGCCTCTTCCTCTGTATACTCTCCTGTGCTTCCTCATTCCACCACCAGGTCTCCTTGTCCTCCTTCCTCTGTCCAGATGTCACACCAAACACCTTTCCAGCTTTCTCCCTTACCATCTCTGCTGTAGTTACCCAGCTATTCAGTAACTCTTCATTGCACCCCAGTGCCTGTTTTAACTCTTCCCTGAACTCCAGCTCACAATCACCCCTGAGTCTGTCCATCAATGTTATTTTCAATATTTCCTGTGTCTGAACTCTGTAGTTTACTGTAAATATATTTAGTATGTTCTTGTTCTTTTATTATTTATTATTAAATATATTTAAAACCCTTATTGTGGCTGGTCCTTGTAGAAAGTACTTAACCTTTCAGAGTGCTGATATTTATTTGGTGACACTGTGTGAGTCACTCCAGAAGGCTTAGCCATCTTGGTCAACTACAATGATTTGTATTAGTAATAATATTACATGGTATAATTGGGAACCCTTTGTTAAGGGCCTTACAGTAACTGATTGTGGAGTGCCTGGTGTCAGTGATACTCTGGGCAGAAGTGGGCACCACAGGTAAATCTGTGCCAGCCTTTCTCAGGTGTGTGTGTGTGTGTGTGTGTGTGTGTGTGTGTGTGTGTGTGTGTGTGTGTGTGTGTGTGTGTGTGTGTGTGTGTGAAGAATCAAATCTCTCAGTGTGTGTGTGTGTGTGTGTGTGTGTGTGTGTGTGTGTGTGTGTGTGTGTGTGTGTGTGTGTGTGTGTGAATTACTTGGGGCAGGAACATGAAGCACTGGGTTTACAGAGAGGGTGCTGGAGGACTTGGCTTGGACACTTGGCTGAGGACCTAACTCTACAGCTGTACCAGTGGGTAGTCTTATTGAAGACCTGGAGGGAGACAGATATAGAGAAATCCAGACCCTGGGCTGAGTGTGCTTGATGCAAAGAGGTCTGCATATGGAAATACTGAGTGTATCCATTTGCATTCTAATTGCACATCCCTCTCCAGTGTCAGTGGTGAGGATTCAGGCTCCTTGATTACTGGCCCACCATGCGGACATAAAATATTGGTTGGCAGTTGTGGGTCCATCACATGCTCACATATTGGTGAGCAGAGGTGTGGATATTAATTGAACTCTTCTAGCCTGTAAGCAGTTGCCACTAAAAAGGTGTACTCTCAAGCAGCCACAAAGTAGACATTCAGAGTTTCATATCACAATAGTTTTATTTATTTACTTTTTGTTAGCTTAGTTAGTCAGGAAGAGCAGACAATGATATCTGCAGAGGATTATGGCAAGCTAATAAGGAACCAGTCGGCTGAGATGCACAAAGCCAAGGGACTGGTGCATACCAACTTGACTAAAGGGGAAGTTATAGCAGCCTTAATCATAGCTGCAGCACAGACCAAAAACCAGGAAGACAACCAGTCTGGCATTGTGGATGTTCAACTCCCAGAAACAGGACAGTTCAACTTTTCCTCAGAGGACATAAAAATCCATCCGGAGTTAAATGACTTGAACTAGAGGCCAAATGTTTGGAACTAGAATAATCAGAATGGCTGCAGCAATTGGTGGCCAAAGAAAAGGAGAAGCAGCGTCAACATGTGGAGGGAGATGCTGACTCTTTGCCAGGGTCATGGAGGAAATGGGAAGGAAATAACCAAAAATAGAAGCAATGAAGGCCAATACATTTCTGCCACAATTGACAGAGGGTGATAATTTTGATTGTTTTATTCATATATTTGAAAGGGTATGTAAACAGTATAATGTTGACTAAGGGGTCTGGTTATTGTTCCTGACACCCCTTACTCCATGGCAAAGCTGTAACTGCTGTTTCTAAATTGTCTGATACTGATTGCTTAAATTATGCTACAGTTAAAAATATTTATTAAAATGTTTTAAGTTAACACCTGAAGCTTACAGAAAAAAAGTTTTGTGAGCATAGACACAAGGCAGATGAAAGTGTATATGATTATGTTGCTGAGCTAAGCACTTATTTTCATAGGTGGGTGAGTGGGTATCAGGTCACCACTTTTCAAGTTCTGACAGACCTTTGGTGAGGAAACAAGCCCTTAACACTGCCTAAAGACATGAGAATCTGGTTGGCAGACAGGGAATGCAACTCTGCAGAAAAATTGAGGAAAAAGGGGCTCTCTACTTAGCAAGTAGGGCATCACTGCACAGGAAATGGATACCCAGTGCTGCACATGGATATTAGGGAAACCATGGTGGGCAGCCTAAACCACCCCAGCATAGTCTGCTAGTAAAAGGGGAAGCCACTAGTTCAGGTACACAGCCAGGGTCAAGGGTTAAATGTTTTAAATATAACCAGTGGGGCCATGTAACATATAGATGCCCACAGAGCAAGGTGGGGAACAAAAGTTGGGGACCCATCAAGTGGGGATAACAGAACACCAATGGTAACTTGTCTGGAGATAATAGGGCTACCAAACTATCACCAGAGTTGGTACCCTATCCTGATGTATGGAAAAAAGGCCACTACCAAGAGAGACACAGCCTCTGATATAACAATTGTAGACCCTGCAGTGGTTAAAGAGGAATGATACTTGCTTGAGTAGTCCACTCCAGTCAGAGATTTAGGAAGGATCCCATTCTAAATGCCTTTGGCCAGGGCTCATCTTGACTGGGAAGATGAAAAAGAAAGCAAGCAAGTAGGTGTGCTTGAGAATATTCCTGCAGATGTCATGATAGGGAATGATTTTGATAATATAGTACCTTGTGTGCATGCAGTGACATGCAGTCAGGATTGGAGACAGGCATGTGGGTCTGCTAGCCTGGGGGAGAACCAGACAGACCACATCCCTGAAGTCAAGACTGGTGATGTGGATGATTCAGAGAGGGAGCTACCCTGTAGCAGTGAGCCTGAAGATGAGCCACAGCTGCTTGTAGGTACTAATGTTTCCTTGGACAGGGTGACTGCAAGGGTAGAGGTGAGTGGTAGTACCAAGGGTGATAGTAAGGCAGCACTGTCAGAAGATACTAGATTTTCTGTGGCAGGGGAGCTGGGAAAAGTCACAAAGATAGAGTAAGGCTTGAGGGAGGTAGCTAGGGAGGTGCCTGATTCTCAATGGAAAGGGGAGGCTGTATACTGGAACAAAGGGTTACTGTATAGAGAGTGGACCCCTGAGTGAGGGCTAGAAGGTGAGGTAATACAGCAGTTGGTAGTGCTCAGAGCCTACTGCCTGGCACTTCTAGCCATAGTCCATGACTTTCCTTTTGAAGGACATATGGGCATAAAGCATACCAAGAGACATATTATGCAGAACTTTTATTGTCCTGGGATTGCAAGGGATGTAACAGGGTACTGAAGGACCTGTGAACAGTGCCAAAAAGTAGACAAGGCAGGAGACAAGGGCAAAGCTCCTTTTTTGCCTTTGCCTGTGATTGCAGAGCCATTTCAGAGGGTAACTATGAATACTGTGGGGCCTTTGAGTACCCCAAGTTCCACATGGAAGAAGTATATCCTGGTGGTAGTAGATTATGCTACTAGATACCCTGAGGTGTGGCTCTCTCCTCCATCAAGGCAGAGAATGTGGCAAATGCTTTGTTAGAGATTTTCAGCATAGTAGATTTCCAAAAGAAATACTGACTCTCAGAGGTGCCAGTTTCATGTCAGTCCTGCTGGCTTGTCTGTGGAAGTGCTGTGGTGTGAGTCATCTAAAGACAATCCCCTATTATCCCCAGACGAATGGTCTTGTGGAGAGGTTAAACTCTACACTAAAGGACATGATACAGGCATTAGCAGACCAGTTTAAGAGGAAGCAAGACAAATATCTGCCCCATCTGTTGTTTTCTTACAGAGAGGTACCCCAATAATCCAATGTTTTTTCACCCTCTCAGTTGCTGTATGGGCATAGAGTAAGGGAACCTTTAGATATGATTTATGATGAGTGGGAGGCTGAGTGTGAATCCCATAAGGAGTTCATTGTGGCATATATCCTAAACCTCAGGACAAGGCTTAGGGAGTTCATGAGCTTGGCCCAGGCAAACCTGGCAGGAACCCAACAGCAGAAAAAGGTCTGGTATTACAGGAATGTTCATGCCAGAGAGTATGCTGGGGGCAGCAGGTGATGGTGTTCATTCCTATCAGACACAAGCTACAGACAGGCTGTGAGGGACTCTTCAAAGTAGTAAGAAATGTTAGTGATGCTAACTACATGGCAGAACTGCTAGGCAGGAGGAAGGAGCACAGATTGTAGCATGTTACCATGGTATGATTCATGATGAGTGGGAGGCTGAGTGTGAATCCCACAAGGATTCCATTGTGGCATATGTCCTAAACCTCAGGACAAGGCTTAGGGAGCTCATGAGCTTGGCCCAGGAGAACCTGGCAGGAACACAACAGCAGAAAAATGTCTGGTATGACAGGAATGTTCAAGCCAGAGAGTATGCTGGGGGCAGCAGGTGATGGTGTTCATTCCTATCAGACACAATAAGCTACAGGCAGGCTAGGAGGGTCCCTTCAAAGTGGTAAGAAAAGTTGGCAATGCTAACTACATGGCAGAACTGCTAGGCAGGAGGAAGGAGCACAGATTGTAGCATGTTAACATGATGAAACCTTGCCATGACAGGGAGGCCTTTGTATTAAGTATTTGCAGTGGATGGCAGGAGGAGTCTGAGGGGGATCTGGTGACTGATCTCCTCATTGAGGCTCTGACTAATACCTCAGTGGAAGAGGTAGCAATGTCCCAGTGGCTAACCTCTACCCAAGTTCGAGAAATATGAGCAGTGTTACAGGGGATTGGGGACATGCTCACTGGGAAGCCAAGGTACACCCACCTGTTGCAGCATCATGTGGATACAGCTCCCTAAAGACCTATTAAGCAGGCCCTGTACAGGGTGCCTGCGAAAGTCAGACAGACTCTGAGGGAGGAGATACAGGAGATGTTGGACCTGGAGGTAATCCAGGAGTCCAGCAGTCACTGGGCCTACCCAATTGTGCTGGTACCAAAGAAGGATGGGAGCACCAGGTTCTGTGTGGACTACAGAAGACTAAATAGTCACACAGAGTCAGATGCCTACCCTATGCCTAGGACAGATGAAGCCTTAGCGAAGCTGGTTGGGGCTAAGTATCTGACCACTATTGATCTGAACATCAGCTACTGGCAGGTGCCCTTGACTCTCAACACTAGGAAGAGGTCAGTCTTTGTGACTTCTTTTGGCTTGTATGAGTTAACGAAGATGGCCCTTGGGATGAAAAATGCCCCAGTTACTTTCCAGAGGCTGGTAGTTCATATCCTAGCAGAAGCAGGAGATTCTGCCCTTGCTTACCTGGATAATATTGCCATCTACAGCCATTCCTGGCAAGAGCACCTTCAGTATATCAGGGGGCTGTTGGACAGACTGCAAAGGTCAAGGTTGACCATTAAGCCCAGTAAGTGTCAGATGGGTATGGCAGAGGTCTCCTACCTAGGACATAGAGTGAGGAGTGGTAAGATGAGGCCAGAACCTGCGAAAGTGGAAGCCATTCAGGCATGGCCTGATCCTGTTACCAAAAAGCATGTGAGGGCATTCTTAGGGACAGTGGGATACTATAGGTTCATAGGTTCATAGGTTCATACTAGGCTATCTGCCCTAGGGCATTTATAAGCCTAGACAGAGTTGTGTGGCTTTCACCACCCCTTAGGTTGAAGAATACTATACCCATTAGTTTGCCGTGCCTCTGTCCAGCAGTGATACAGAGATGATCCCCGGGGTAAACCTACGATCTCCCATCCACTGGTCAAGATTCCTCTTGAACAGAGCCAGCGAGGTGCTCTGTCTCACATGGACCGGGATTCTGTTCCACAGCATAGGGAGTCTCTGGGTGATGAATCTGTCCCTCCAGCACATCCTATTTATATCCATGTTGAGGTTTAAGTCTCTTGCTCTTGTGGCTCTGGTGGATTTGGATTTTTTGAGGTGGAGCATGTCCATTAATTCCGGGTTGGACATGGCCTTGTATGTCAGGCACAGGTCACCTCTGAGCAGACGGTATGTGACTGAATAGAGCTGGAGTTTCTTCAGTCGGGCAGCATATGGCATATTTTTGAGCCCCTTTATCCTTTTTGGTGAGGAACTTTTGGGGTCTTTCCAATTGCTGCAGATGTCGGGTAAGATACATTCCGAATGGGGCATTGTACTCAATCATTGGTCTGATAAGTGAAGAGTACAGGGGAACAATGACTTCCCTTGATCTGGATGTGAATCCCTTCATAATCAGGTGGGCAATGTAGAAGGTCCTCCTAACCACTTTGGCAATGTGAGTGTCAAAAGAAAGGTTACTGTCATCTTGGGTCCCCAGGTCCCTGATAACCTCTTCTGTTCTTAATGGATTGCCACCTATGTGGTAACTTGGGGTTACCTTGTTTTTACCAAAGGGTATGACTATACATTTTTTTGTGTTTAGCTTAAGGCCATGGCTCTGGCACCATTTATCCATTTCTATGAGACCTCTCTGAAGGATATCTGTGTCTGATGGATTTTCAACTATGGCGCCCAGTTTGCAGTCATCTGCAAACTTTGTCAGCCACAATCCTCCTATGTTTGCCTGCACTTCTGAAAAGTAGATGCTGAACAAGAGGGGGCCCAGGACTGAGCCCTGTGGGACACCGCTTGTGACCGGCTTGGAGTCTGACATGGCACCAGCAACTCTAACCCTGTGGGTTCTGTCCTTGAGCCAGTTTGCAACCCATCTTGTGACATATGGGTTTACATTTAAGCTGGTGAGCTTTTCTATGATACCCGAGTGGGGTATTGTGTGGAAAGCTTTTGCAAGGTCAAGGTAGGCTGTGTGAACTGCCTTACCCTCATCAATGGCCTTGGTGACTGTTTCAAAAAAGTCGACCAAGTTCAAGAGGCATGATCTGCCCTTGACAAAGCCGAATTGGGTAGGATCCAATGTCTGTAGGTCCCCAATGTCTTTATTTATGAGTTCCATTATGATCCTCTCCATAGCTTTGCAGACCAGGCTTGTTAAGCTTATGGGGCAGTAATTACCAGGGTCCATAGAAGCACTGCCTTTGTGGAGTGGGACCACAGTTGCCGTACGCCACTCTTTGGGTACGTATCCTGTGGTAAGGCTAAGATTAAACAGCAGCCTTATGTGTGGTGGGTTTAGTTCCTTATTGAGTTTGTGTAGCACACAGCCGGGGACACCATCCGGTCCCATTGATGCTGTGTTTTTAGCTTTAGATAGAGCAGCTCTCACCTGGGCATTTGAGATGATTGGGAGGCTACACTCTGCTGGGATAGATATTTCTCCTTTTGGGGGGGAGGGAGGGGAGAAATTTTCACTGAACCTGTCTGCCAGTATGTTTGCAATGTCTGTGGGTTCAGTGATTTTTGTATAATTTTGGACTAATTCTGAGCATATCTGGGAGTTTCCACCCAGATTTCTAACATAGCTAAAGAAGGCCTTATGATTGTCTTTTGAGTCCTTGGCGATTTTTCTCTCAAAGTTGGCCTTGGATGATTTTATGAGTGATCATAGTTTTTTTACTAGTATTGATCAGAGATGTCTTCCCTTTTAGGGATTTTGCTCTATCTTGTAGTAGCTTTCTCCTCTTGTTGTAAAGTTTGTTTATGGCTGGGGTCCAACAGATTGGGTGCTTGCCTTTGGTGGAAAGGGTCTTGATTTTATTTGGGATTGCTTGATCCATGCAATCCTGGAGGTGCTCGTAGAAAGCATTTGTAAGGGATTCAGCAGTGTGGGTTGTGGTTTCCAATGGCTCAGGGGCCTTGAAGGATACCACACCAGTCTTAAGAAGTGTGAAGTTGGCTTTTGAGAAGTTCTTCACTGTGGTCTTTTTTGTTGGGGGTGGGGGCAGGATGTGGATCTCCAGTGAGATTAGTTTATGGTCTGATCTCACCAATGAGGGATATACTTCCGGTGTGGAGCATTTTGTCCCCATGTTTGTGATGATCAGGTCTAGTATATTTTCACCTCTTGTGGGAATGGTGACAAGTTGTTCCATAGCATTTGAGTTTGTGAACTCCAGGAACCTTTAGGCTAGGGTATTGGGGCTTGAGTAATGTTCCCAGTCTATGTTTGGGTAGTTGAAGTCACCCAATATGATGGTGTCTGGAGAGACATTTATACTCTCCAGTGTCTTCAGGAAGGCTGTGTGGGGTTCTTGAGTTTGAGAGGGTGGCCTGTAACATGCTACAAACAGTAGAGCAGTTTTGCCTATGGTTAATTGCACCTGAATGGTCTCTGATGCTTCGTGAGTTGCCACCAGCCTGGAGGTGTGGGTATCCTTGATGAATATGGATACACCCCCTCCTTTTGTGGTACGGTCCGGGTTTTGGGGCCGGAACGCATGATATGAGGTAAAACCTGATAGTGCTGGGGTGCTCTCAGGACCCTTGAACCAGGTTTCAGTCACAGCACAGACATCGATGTTCACCATACTGAGGAGGGCTTCGAGGGCATGCATCTTGAGATTTAGACTTCTGGCATTGAGCAGCATTACCCTTAGTTTTTCCATTATTGTTTTCTAGGGGTGGGTTTAGAATTTGAGCCTTGTCTAAAAAGGCACTATGGGGTGGCAAGAGCCTTTGCCAATATCCGGAAACCCAGGGGTGACAGGTGCAAGCCGTCCCTTGCAAAGCAGCATGGCTTGTCAAGCATGTCATTCCAGGCAGACAGACATTGGATCCCCTTAGAATGACCCCAAAAATTAAGCCAATTATTAAAACTGATCATTTTGTCTCTGTATTGTGGCATCATTCTTGGTGAAGGTAGGATACTGCTCAGGGTCAGGGTCATGCCAGCCTGGGCTACATAATCTGAGAGCTCCTTTATGTCTCTTTTCATGTAGTCCAGGGAGGTACGTCTCAGATCATTCACACCGGCATGGACAATAACTGAGTCATACTTGTACTTGCTGTGGAGTGACCTGAGTGCTTGTGTTATGTGGCGGATTCTAGCGCCTGACAGGCAGCTTACTGTGACCCTCTCCTTGTTCAGTCTGGTGAGTGGGACGTCAGTGTGTCTGACTATGGAGTCACCTATGACAAGTGTGTCTGGCATTGTGTTTGGCCTTAAGGGCTGTGACTGATTTGCACACTGACTTTGTGATCTATGTGTTGCTTGTCTTATGTCATGAGGTGGCTGTTGTTTGGGTGTCTGCTTTGGAGGCCTCTGCTGTTTTGGTAGATTTTTGATCAGTGCCTCCGAGTATGTCTTTGTGTGTTTATGTGTTTGATTTGTAGTTGTGATAGTTCTATGTGAGACTGGGTTTATGGTGTGTGTGGTTACCTTCTCCTCCTGTCTGGTTTTGCCAGTCCTGAGTTGAGAGAGCTCAGCCTCCAGTTTGGCTATATAGTTGCATCTCTCGCATGTATTTGTGTTTTGTGGGAGGAGGAGAGGGTTGTCTGTGTACATGAGGCAATTGTAACATTGCCTCAATATTCCCAGATTCACCAGCTGAGCAGGAGAGGACGCTAGCAACTGACCCTTTGACATGCTAGAAGAAATGAAAAAGTTTGCTGTGTAACTGAGTCAGAAAGGACCTATAGGGAAGTGGGTACTCAAGGGGGTTTTAAGCTAGTGAAGTACTTTGTATAATATAGAAGTGCTTTACCTGACTAAAAAATGCTTTAGGAACAAGTGCTGAGCTTTACAGATAGAGAATAGACTGTTTAGATTAAAGTAGAGCAGTTCTAAGGAAAAAAATGAAGAGCAGACTTTACGGAGCCAGAAATAGTTTAACCTTGTTTAACCGGCGCTGCCCGATGGTGCTCTAGTGGCAACTCCGCGCTAAATGCAGAAAAGGCAATAAGTCAGTAGTACAGGCTAGCACACTTTAGTGGGCAGCCAAACAATTAAATTAAACAGCAAACAAACACTTTTCGACTTGAATTAGACTAATTTCGACTAAAATGTACTTTTAAGTGCAGATAATAAAAAATGCAGTAAATAACTATGAAAACAGTTAAAGCTTGCTCTAGGTAAGCAGTAGAAGGTAAAACAAATATAAAAAAAAAACACAGGATACTTAATCAGGAAAGCAGTTGCTTTTTTTCAGTTCTCTGTAGCCAGGAAGACTCAACAGGACCACGTGGAGCTATGTCTGAGCAATATGGCTTCAAAAAAATGCCAGAGGCAGATTTTAACCAGGGAACTTCAAAAGAGCTAGAAATGGTCCAAAATGACCAATTACTACAGCTTCTTGTGCTGAGGTCACTTCCCTCAAGGACAGGTAGGCTATTCAAGGCTCCCCACTCCCACTGGTGAGCTAAGAAACTTCCTTCTATCCAAGTAAGGCAATGGACAACACAGGAACTACAACACAGCCCAGGATACAGCAAGGCCTGTAAACTGGTCTAACTAGTTTAGGAGAGGCAGGAAAACAAGGAATATTTTTTTTTTTGTTTTTAAATAGAAACACACAGAAATGCAGAAAAGGCAATAAGTCAATAGTATAGGCTAGCACACTTTAGTGGGCAGTCAAACAATTAAATTAAACAGCAAACAAACACTTTCTGACTTGAATTAGACTAATTTCAACTAAAATGTACTTTTAAGTGCAGATAATAAAAAATGCAGTAAATAACTATGAAAACAGTTAAAGCTTGCTCTAGGTAAGCAGTAGAAGGTAAAACAAATATAAAAAACAGCAGGATACTTAATCAGGAAAGCAGTCACTTTTTTTCAGTTCTCTGTAGCCAGGAAGACTCAACAGGACCACGTGGAGCTGTGTCTGAGCAATAGAGCATTTCTTCCCAATTGTAATACAACAGCTGCTCCCCTCACAAACCTGACAAGGAAAAACAGGCCAGATAAGGTAGTGTGGACTTCAGCATGTGAGCAGACATTCCAGAAGCTTAATATTACAGGAAATACTTAATTGTGCAGGTAGATGCTTCAAACCATGAGGTGGGGCTATACTTTGCCAGGTTTCCACAAAGGGAGAAGAGCACCCAGTGGTATTTCTTAGCCATTGACTCCAACCCAGGGGGAATGTTATGCAACTGTAGAAAATGAATGTTTAGTCATAGTATGGGCACTGCAGAAACATCAGCCGTCTGTGTATGAAAGGAAATTCACTGTAGTTACAGACAATAATACATTATCATGGCTGCATAGAGCCAGCCAGCAAAATTCCAAGTTATTAAGGTGGAGCTTAGGTTTGCAGGCATATGACAGGACAGTACAACACCCCCTTGTATGGTCAGCAATGCCAATGCAGATAGGCTCTCAAGACAGGGAATGGGGTAACATATTCCCAGATAGGCTTATTTCTCTCAAGCCATGTTTCTCAAGGATCACTTGAAAAACTAGCTTGAGTTTTCAAAGGACTGAGAGGTGTGATGATAAGAGGTACTGACAGCCATACCAGGAGAAGTAGGGCAGTAGATGTATGACTTATGCCAGCACAGTTAGCTGTAATTTTGTAAATAATTATATGTCATTTGTATATCAAACTGATTTGTACAGATGCTTGTGCTGACCATGTATGTGTGATATTTGCTTGTGTTACAATTTATCAACAGTGCACCCTCATGGAATGAAAAGAAATGTACATTTATTATTGTAACTGAATTAAACGTATATGTTTTAATAGAGAATACTGGGACAGCAAGGGTTAACCAGCTGGCTTATTTTATGAAAAATTAGGGAAATGTAAATGAGCTGTTAAACCATGAAAGCTGCACCCCACAGTGCTGAATAGGACTGGAGACATTAGGTCTGGAAGAAGCCTTTGTTCATTAGTTTGGTAAAATGAGTGGAAGCCCCAAGCACTGCCGTAAACATTTAAGATGTGTATTGTAGCCATCTATGCTAAATTCTTGTCTCAGCTTCAGAGGGGGTTATTGTGAGAACCTAAATTCAGGTGACCAGATGAGGTCATTCTGCAAGCCATCTTGAATATTATATTTTAAAGGGAGTAATCTCTGAGAAGTCAGTATTCTGTTTTAGGGAATCTTTCTAGAAAGACAGCTTACATGTTTTATTGTGCCTTGCTCTATCAAGTAAGTTATTAGGGAATAGCAATTCTCCTAGACTCAGTCAGAATATAGTGAAGCCTAGTTTAGATATTGTTTTTCTTTATTTGTCTGAATCTGTCCATCAATGTTCTTTCCAATATTTCCTGTGATCTGAACTCTGTGGATTACTGTAGATATATTTAGCATATTTATTATTAAATATATTTAAAACCCTTATTGTGGCTGGTCCTTGTAGAAATTACTTAACCTATGAGATTGCTTATATTTATTTGGTGACACTGTGTGGGTCACTCCAGAATGCCTAGCAGACTTGGTCAACTACTACTATTTCTATTAGTATTAATATAACATGGTATAATTGGATACCCTTTGTTAAGGGCCTTAAAGTAGCTGATTGTGGAGTGGCTGGTGATAGTGATAACTACTTTATATTCTGGGCAGAAGGGGGCATGGCAGATAAATCTGTGCCAGCCTTTCCCAGGTCTGTATGTGTGTAAAGAATCAAATCTCCCAGTCTGTGTGTGTCAGCTACTTGGGGCAGGGATGCAAAGCCCTGGGTTTAAAGAGAGGATGCTGGAGGAATTGGCTTGGACACTCAGCAGTGGGCCTAACCCTACAGTTGTACCAGTGGGGAGTCTTATTGGGGAACTGGAAGGAGAAAGATATAGAGAAATCCAGACCCTGGGCTGACTGAGTTCTCTGTGTGCTCTTAATGGAAATTGTGCTTGATGCAGAGAGGTCTACATCTGGAAATGCTGAGTGTATCCATTTGTATTCCAAGTGCATGTCCCTCTCCAGTGTCAGTGATGAGGATTTAGGCTCCTTCATTACTGGCCCAGCATGACAATGTCAAAACATTAAAGGTAAAATTGTGAGGAACACCAAACAGAAGAAAGGGTGAATAAGCAAAGATATGTGGTAATATGTTTACATGACATACTTAGAATATATACAAGAGGAAGCACAGATTTTGTTTTTATTCATAATGCTGGAATGTTCAATAATATTAGCATAGGAAACATTGGAGTTATAGAACATCTTAGGATATTATACATAGATTCCAGTACAAAAAATGAGTTTTTGGTTAGCTATGTACGGGTGAAGGTGAAGTATGTGTCTGTGGTTGGGGATTATGCTTAAGAGAAAGGCAGGCAAATTTGCAAAGAAAGATATTAGACAATGTAGGAATGAAATAAATGTAGAAATCTGATACTGACAGAAAAAGGATAGATAATATATTTTAGAAGGAAATTAGCTACACAAACTATACTCTGTCATGACTGTGTTATTTCTACTGGTTAATACACTGTTTTCAAATTCTTAGGTTGCTGACATGTTCATTTCATCCCTTCATTCCTAATCAACTTATATCTTAACACTATTCTTATCCTTACCATCTTTGCCAAAATATGAGTGATCAACAGAGCTCACTCATTTCCAATTTCAAACAACTCCTTTCTGAGGTATATGTCTGTAAACAAGGAGAAAGTCTCATAGCCTTGCTTGTTATTCTCCAGGAGACCCCCCACTGTTTGTCACTATACAGATAATCAAAGCTAAAAACATTGAATCTGAAATATTGCTGGCATCCTTTCATAACAGCTATACCCAGAAAAGAGTGAGAATGTGAATATTACAGAATGTTATAGTTTCTTCAATTGTTCCCTTGTCCCAGTTTGTATGATTTGTATGATCTCATAGTTGGTGCATGTATGCGTGTGTGTGAATGTATATAAATATATATATATATATATATATATATATATATATATATATATATATATATATATATATATATATGTATACTACTAACAGAACACCAGTTATCCGAGAAACAAAATACAAAAAGCATAAAACTCTTGGAGCCACCACTCAAGACCTGAAGAATAATAAAAGAAAACACCATCATAACTAGTTTAGTGCTTTTGTTCCACTTTAATCCAGAAACTTTATTAGAAAATCATACACCAAAAATTAACTTGTTTAAATATTCCCTTCTTCCAAAATCATGCAATCACATTCAACAAGTAATTAATGACATCATCAAATAATTCACATACTACAATGATAGTAAAAATTGTCACTTTACATATAAAACATGAAAAAATTATCAAACACTGAAAACATAAACTTTTGATATTAATGTGTTCATTCAGTCCAGGTATTTTGTCATCCCTTAACAAAATCTGCCACCTTAACTCTTAAGTTTCCAGCAACTTATTACAACCATTAGTAAACTGAAATTCATCTATTTGTTTCAAAACCGAAAATAATGGAAATTTCTAAACCCATCATATACTAGACTATGTTTACACAGGGCATTTAACTTATTTATTTTTTCTTAGTTGCTTTCAAAAGTTCTTTAACTCTAATTTTAAGTGGTGTTATACTTTTACCTATATAAAATTGGTGGCAAGTGCTGCACACACTAATATATACAATATTTTTGCTGTTACAATTATAATAACCTCTAATTTTAAACACCGTGGGCAGGATTCACGAAGCCTCCATGTAAGAGATACATGGCTTACACAGAGGCTGCAGTTAAACGGTGTGACGTCAGCATGTCATGCATATGCATGAGGGCATGCTGAATCACACCCAAGGCTAACACAGTCTGTGGAAGACAGTAGGGGGCGTGTCCGTAGGCCGAGCCCTGCAAGTGGACATGCCCCCAGAAGAGTAAAATTGCCTAAAGTAAACACCCACGACAGAAGCCATGGAAATGTGAATAAACACAACACAACACATGCCCCCACAGACTATGAACATAAAATATATAAATGAACATGTTATATATTTGTTTTAAATCGTAAAGATGTTTTCCCATGAGTGCGCCCATTTGCGCGGGCGTGCCCATAGCTTAGCCACAGTTAGCAGTCAGTGGAAAAGGATATAAGAACTAAATATGCAAAGTAAGCCAAGAAGCAATAGCGTAGCGGTAGAGACGTCAGCTGAAGAGTAGGCATTCATGGTTTGAGCCCCCACAACACCAATTTTTATTCTTAGTAAAATAAGCACGAAACAAGTCCCTGACAAACATGTACACATATAAAATCATAGTTCATGTAAAATGTAATGAAATAGTCCATTTATTTTGAAGAAATGTGAGATAACAAAATAATAAAATATGCCAGATGTGCCTATAGCTGAGCTACAGTTTAACAAGGTGAGTGCATCTGCCCGTAGGTGAGCAGTGGTTTAACAGGTGCAAAATGAGTGCCCGTAGGTGAGCAGTGGTTTAATACACTGAAACTGTGTGCCCCTAGCTGAGCTGAGCGTAATATGCATGCTGACAGCCAAATGAGGCATAAACCAGCGTAACCCGTTTGCGCGGAGCTGCGCACCGCGCCAACGAGCTAACCGACGGGCAACATTGAGCAAGTCATATCAAAACTGCCTTTACACAGACACACCCCTCAGCCTGTCTAGACAGTCATAAAAAATAAAAAGCAGTGGCCAGGTTCGATCCCAGGATACTATGCACCATAGTCAAGGTAGTGAACCACTAAGCCATGACAGCAGTACCTATCAATGCAGTAATAGCAAATATATAGGAATGAATACAAAGTGGAGCATGACAAAGCAGGTTTTGTGAAGTTGATACAATTCCAAAATGGCCAATCACAGATATGTGTGGGAAAAACGACATATATAAGCCCCATAGGTGGGAATACACAGCATAAATGATTGTAGAACTGACTTGCAGCCAGAATGTCAGGAGTAGGTGAGAGTAGTTGCTTTCGAGCACAGAGGTGGGGCATTGAGGAGTCCAGATACATGGTCTGGCTCCTAGTCCACAATCATGAGGCCCAACTCATGCAGGGCCAGGTCCTGTGGGGAGCATATAGGACTGAGGCGTGGGACCAGTTGGCTCATGATCTCACCAGTGCCACAGGGATCCAAGGACTGGTGAGCAGGTTTGTCACCACCATGCGGACCTGAAGAGATGCAAGCAGGACCAATTGAACCTTTGGATCCAGGAGGCTCGGCAAATGCCCAATGCCCCACTACTGAGTAAGTTACATTTAATTATGTATGTAAGAAATTAAACTAGCTGATATTATGGAGATGTGTATTCCAATATTACTTCATTTATATTACAGCTGCAGGTGTCCGTTCTGTGAACCGCAGAGCCTATGGCGATAGGCTGGTGCGGTTGTGCCACCAGGCAGGTCAGTAATCCTCTTCCAGTAACTGTAAAGAAATATAAAAGTATGACAGTTAGCAAAAGAGTGCAGTGTAGTCACTAAGTAATAGAATGTGCAAGCAACAGTGTAAGAGTGTTTGCAAGTATTGCTTGATTACAAAAGTGTGTTGCAGTCTGTAATCCAAACAGAAAAATGAAAATGTCTGAAATAAAGTCTGAAATAAAGATGCCCCACCTGTAATATAATAGTACACAACCTGCAGCAGGCTGAAAAGTACAGTTGCAGAAGATGAGCATATCACATGTGTGAAATATACCCCTGTTGAAATACTGAAACATGACAGAAGTGAGACTGCTGGAAAGGATTGTAATAACTACAGGTAAAACATGTCAATAAAGCCTAGAAGTAAGTACCATCCTGAATAGTAAAATGAAAACAAGTGAGAGAGTGTGAGAAAGTGTTATGAATCCACCAATAAAGTAGTAATAACCCCTGAATAAAGTATACTGCAGTCAGTACAGAATGGAATGCATGTGAGAAGCAAAAGCAAACAGCAAAATCTGTTCAAAGTGTTTCTGCAGCTGGAATGTGTATCCCAAAAATCTGGATATGTTGCTCTCAGTCTGCAATATGCAGATAGTATGATTGTCTGACATACCAAACATCCACAGTTGTCTATAACTATATAAAGCAAATGTAGCAGGATGATGTAGCTGAACAAAGCCAGATATGAATGTGTATGAAGAACAATAAAATGTATATTGATGTAGCAGTAAAAGTCCTATCACCAAATTGAAGTAGTTATCATATAGGAAACTGTAGTTAGAACAGTAGTGTGTATATATGTGCAGCTATTAGAAATGTACAGCATATGTATTGGTATTTGAAGGTGTTAATATTATCTTCTTCACCCCACCCTATAACCACAAATAACCCATTCCACGTGAAAATGGTATGTGCAATCACAATTAACATCCCTGGACATTCGTCCAGTTGTGTCATAAATATTTGCATGTCCGTTGATGCATCTGCCCTGTTCATACATCCAAACCTGATGGCCTGTTGCCATCAATCAACCCTGCATGTTGTTGGACTGTGTATTGCTGTTCAAATTAAGCATGTGTTATGCTCGCTGTTCAATGGTGTGAATATCTGGGTGTTTGGTTAATGGGAATACTAATGCATGCTGTTACAACTAATTGTGAATGGTATTATATGTTACTAACCCAAACTGTCATGACATAATGCAAAACATAGGACGACAGGAAAGGCGGGTTCCAGCGCACCCACCTCTCCCACCTCAGCTGGCGAGTGCACCTGGCACTAGTGCCCAGTCTGGACCCTCCTCCAGTGGCCCTGTGCCACCTGCAGGTGGAAGCGCTGCAGGGGATGGGGCTCGTCCCCCATCTGCAAGTGTGGCCGGAGGAGAACCACCACTCACCCTCCGTAGCGTCCGGACTGCGGTGCGTAGGGAGATCCAGGAATATGTTCTTGTGCCCCTACACCAGCTTGAGGCACAGGTGGCACAACTAATGGGCATGCCTGTTGCCCAGCCTACACAGCCCCCAGCACAGTCCCGTCCTGGGTAGTGAAGGTACAGTGGCAACTGCCCATGGGTGGGGATATCAGTTCCACTGTTGCCATCTGTGGGCTCATGGGCTCTGGATATCCAAACATCCGTCCCCGTCAATTGTGTAACCCCCCCACATGTGTCATACACCACCCCTGTATGTGTCTTGTTTGTCTTGTCTGTTGACCTACCCAACCTACCTCCCCAGCTATACCGACTTCCTTCACCTGACATACCACTCTCACCTGAAAAAAAAAAAAAAGGGCACTTTGTACCCACAAAAATATTACGCCCCATACATAGCTGCCCATTCCGCACACATGTCTGCTGGACATGGAAACTATCAATTACAACTGGCTGTACAACAAGTATTATTGTTGTCCTGACACGTCTCTCAGGGGTGGAAGGTTTCAAATGTCACACCAAATTAGATACATATGCACAGCTGTTGCTGATGAAGAAATGGGCAGCTAAGGGCCTTACCTACATCCCTCCTGCAAATCCCAAGCTTGTTTCCCTACTGTCTTACCCTCTTTGTGACCCCTTTTTCACCACTTTCCTTTCTCCCCATTTTCATTTCTTTCAAAGAAAATAGCGCGGGTGTGCACCACAGTAAGCACCGTTAAGCGGTTGTAAGCGGGTGTGTGCGTGTGTGCGCGGAGCTGAACGCCAGTGCGCATGCGGGAGCTCAGCGCAAACCAGCGCTAACCCGGTTACATCTGCTTAAATGTGTCTTAGTCACTCTGTTTGACAGGTCCTGTAGTCAGTTCAAAAGCAAAATAAAATCCCACTGTCAGTCCCGAACCCAGGATCTTGGAAACAGTAGTCTGCATGACCTACCACTAAGACATGACTCTTATACAAGAACATTGTGCTAAAATAAATATATCATGTAATAGTAGGAATGAATGTAAAGGGAATATAGGATGTGTAGTACACAAAGCTTGTCATTTAGAATTACTGTCAAAACTAGTGGATTTCCATAATAGTAGTGTGTGAACAGAAACAGCCATGCTAGTTGGTAGCTAGTAGGTAATAATGTCAGTTAATGTACATATATAAATGTATGTATATTTACATATATATATATATATATATATATATATATATATATATATAGATATATCTATATATAGTTGTAGGTGTCATTGTGCATACACACTTACTACAGGAAACAGGAGAGAGGGATGGAGACATGTGAATCTACAACACAGCCTGAATCATGAGAGAGATACTAACCTTTACACTCACAGAACAGTGTCCACAGTACCAGCATGGTCCCCGCCATTACAATCTGAAAGGGCAACGCCTATCTCACATACCCTTTTATAGCACTGTCCTGAAATCACAGTGAGAACTGCAATCAGTACACAACTGGCTGTATGCAATTAGCAAATGCTGGCTTACAATTGGTGCAGAGGACATCACATGGACTTATGCAGATACCTACAAAATCATCCTGTACTCACACTCCACACATGCAATACGTTCATTGCACTGTCTGGAGGCAGACAGAGAGAGAGAGACAGACAGAGACAGAGACAGAGACAGAGAGTGAGAGAAAAAAAAAAACAACAACAACACACGGTACACACACTGAGTCTAAGCTGTCAGCAGTGAGAGTAGCAAGCCATGCCAGCAGCAGCAGGAAGCAGTAGTAGTGGTAATGCAACCAGCTGCGACAAACACAGGTAATGTAAAGTAGCAGGTTAATAGTCTGCATACTGTGAACCCTCCAAATGTGTCATAGGTCTGTATCTATAGGTATGTCCATGTGATATGTTGTGTGCACGTAGTTCCACCAAAAGGGGATGACTATACATTACATGTCAGTCAGTGTTAAGCCATGATCCTGGCAGCAGTTTTCTGTTGCAGTGAGGCCCATCTGTAGGATGTGTGTGTCAGCTGGTGTAACAACTATGGTGCTTAGTTAGCAGTCATGTGAGAACTTTGTCATCCACAACCCGCACATGTTTGCTTTTACATCTGAGAAATAAATGCCAAACAAGGGGGGTCCTAGGACAGAGGCCTGTGGGATACCACATGTGACTGGCATTGAGTCTGACATGGATCCTACAATATCGATATTATGGATTCTGTATGTCAACCAGTGTGCAACCCATCATGTGACATATGTAGTAACATAAGCTAATGAGCTTGTCTATGATGCCTGAGGGGAGTACTATGTTGAAGGCCTTAGGCAAGTCCAGGTAGGCTGTATGGAGTGCGTTGCCCTCATCAATGGCTGTAGTGACTGTTTTGAAAGGTCAACCAGGTTCAAAAGGCAGGATCAGCCCATCACAAAGGCAAACTGGCCGGGAACAAGTGTCTGCAGGTACCCAATATTGCTGTATATGCGTCCCCTACTGAATAATTCCATAGCTTAGCAGACCAGGCCGGTTAAGCTTATGGTGCGGTAGTTCCCAGGGTCAGTAGAGGTGCCTCCTTAGTGGAGTGGGACCACTGTTGCTGTATGCGAGTGTTCAGGTACATATCCTGTAGTACAGCCAAGGTTAAATATCAGTCTTATATGCGGTTGTATGTCCTCTTGGAGTTCACGTAGCACACGTCCAGGGATACCATCAGGTCACAGTGATGCAGTGTGTTCTGCTTTGCTGAGGCAGCCCTCACCTGGACATATGAGATGATAGGGAGGTTACATTCAGCTGTGATAGGTATTTCTACTTGTAGGGGAGAAGGAGGGGGGATATGTGCACCGAACCTGTCTGCAAGAATGTTGCCAATATCTGTGTGTTCGGTGAATGTTAAGTAGGTGTGTATTAACTCAAAGCATATCTGAGGTGTTTGGTCCATATTTGTAACATAACTGAAGAAGGCCTTGTGGTTATCTATAGTGTTCGTGGCCATTTCCCTCCCAGAGTAGGCCGTGGATGTTGTTATGAGAGACCGTAGCTTATTACCAGTGCTGACCACAGATGCCTTCCCTTAATGTGAATCTGCTCTGTCCTGCAGTAGCCTCCTTCTATTGTTATACAATCTGTCTTTGGCTGGGGTCCACCGGACAGGATGCCTAACCTTTGTGCATAGGGTCTGGGTTAGAAATGTGTGTGCATGTTCCATGCAATCTTTGGGATGTCCGTGGGAAGCATTCGCAAAGGGGTCAGCAGTGTGGGTTGTGGGTTCCACTGGCCCAGTGGGCTGCATGGATACCATCTCAGTCCTAACAAGTGAATAACTGTCTAATCACATACATATCAAAGTAGTCTACTGTGCTGGTGGTGGTGGTGGGATCTGTATATCCAGGCCGAGTAACTTGTGTCCAGATCACACTAGTGGATGGCGTTCCACATACAGTACCTTGGTATGAACCCCCAGAGTGAGGTTGTGCATTGGACCTGTCGCAGTGTACTGACCGATGGGACATGCTACTATGTTGTATGGAATGAGGCAGGTATTGTTGCACAGGTGTTGGCTGAGCACTGATATCTGGCCATGTACTTGTGTATCCACCAAGAGACACACACATGCTACATATGGGAGTAGTAGTATATCACTACAGTTGAGTATCATGTATAGTATGTGTGCCATATATTGCTGACATAGTCTGCTGATATCCTGTTTGTGTTCTCTTCCAGGGAGATGAAGCATCAGCGTAATCCCGCCTACTCTGCAGCAGAAGATGAGGAGATGCACCAGAGCCTGGTGCGGGATTATGACATACTGTTTTCCCGCACCAGCCAGAATCAGCAGGAGAGGGCTGCACTGTGGCAAGTCCTTGTCCGTAATGTAAATGACATTGGCATGCATAATAGGACATATGAGCAGGTACGACATCACTGCAGTGATTTAATCAGAAATGTCCGTCAGCGTGCGTCGGATATCCACAGGCAACAGGTTGCCACAGGAGGTGGGGTGGCCACACATCCCCCCCTCACCAGACCAGAGGGGCTACTCCTAAGTGTTGTGGCTCCAGCCCCGGAACAGCAACAGCAATACACCTGCATCATGATGGAGGCTGGATCCACACAGCAGCACGACATGGAGCGTGCAGGTAATATGCCATATGTACACTTGACTGTTCTGTACACTGTTAGTTTATGCATGTGTAAGGTGTGTCCGTGGTATGTAGCTATCAACATAGTATGTAATTGTGCAGGTGTGATATTGGCAATATCAGCAGCTGACGTGTGAAAGGCAACTGGTGTACTACTGCACTGTATCATATGCAGTATCAATGGCACAGTTGTGCCCACTGACATTAATCTCCTCATTTCTGCAGGTCCCTCCGGTGTTACAGCAAGGCAGGCCATCCATGCTGGTGAGTGTGTTTAACAATACCTATAATAGTCCTGATAGTGCTAGTAATACTAGTGTAACTCAGTAGTGCTCTGTGTGTATACTGCGGGGTGTGCATGTGTGCATGTGTGCCTGTGTCCACGTGTGCATGTGTGCATGTGTGCATGTGTGCCTGTGTCCACGTGTGCATGTGTGCATGTGTGCATGTGTGCCTGTGTCCATGTGTGCATATGTGCATGTGTCCACGTGTGCATGTGTGCATGTGTGCATGTGTACACATGTCCATGTGTGCATGTGTCCACGTGTGCATGTGTGCATGTGTGCCTGTGTCCATGTGTGCATGTGTGCATGTGTCCACGTGTGCATGTGTGCATGTGTGCATAAGTGCATCACTGGTAACATTGTGTGGACACTGTAAACTGTGTTTCCTGTCTTCCTCCCACAGGTTCTGGTGCTGCTCTGGTGTCCTGCAGCAGGGAACCTGAATCTGGTGCCACAGGTACTGGTAATGATGATATCTGTGTAATGGCACAGGAAGGTGTGTCAGGGTCTGCCATTGGTCAGCCAGTTGACAGTACACAACTGTCAACCCCATCATTGCACACAGTCATCCTGCCAGTTCATCCTATGTCACCATTGTCCCTAGGTGATGGACAGGATACAGTGGGCATTGACCAGGGTAATGTGGTATCTGTGGCACATGCTTCCCCACACAGCAGCCATGGGCAGGGTCCTGCGATGGTACCACACAGACAGTTGCCCATGTGTTCTTGTGGGAGCATCCGTGGGCGTACTGTCTCTGGCAGACGTGCCCAAAGAGGTCTGTCAACCTCAGCTATGTTTCGGGCTGTCATGCAGGCACAGTCACTTATGGAAAGGTACACCAGACAGGGTCTGAGGGAGCTGAGAGCATGTCGCACAGCCATGACTGACAGTATGCATGACATCGCGGATGCTATTCGTAATTTCACTGATGTCATAGACAGACGTTGTGGGGACATATTACAGCAGTTCCACAACCACATGTCCATGAGCCAGGGCAATAGTGGGCGGTTGCGGTGTCGACATGGCCGTATGCCAGCAACAGCAGCAGCTGGCAGTTGGCGCAGATGACAACAGGCCACAAGACGCCTCATAGTGCCAGCAGCAGCCCCAGCAATGCTGGGTCTGTGCTGTCATTGGAACACCCCAGGAGACCACATGCACGTGGCTCTAGACAGTCCCAACAGGGACCTGTGTCCAGTCAACACACTCCCGCTTCTGATGACAGTACCCAGTCTGGCTTAGTACCGGATACGGTCCGTAGCACCCCTTCCAGGCACAGGTACTGTGTCCGTGCCCACAGACACTGATCTGTATGACCTACCAGGTGCAGTCTGTGGCTGTCCACAAACCCCTGTATATGGAAGCCATGAGGTGGAACTGTGTGCGTGCATACACACATGCGAAATGTTAACACCTAGGGCTACCACATACATGCACACACTGCACCAACAGTGCCCCATCCTGTACTGCTGTCCCTCACCAACACACATACACACACATGTCAATTGGTGGTATCAGTGGCAGACTCAGGCATACCTAATTCACACCATGTGCATATGATGAAACTGTGCCACCTCCTGCAATCTCCAACATCAGTGCAGGAACAGGTAAACACGTTGCTGATGCACAGGGTGACTACATAGAAGTGTATTAGTAGTATCATGTTGGTAACAGTACAGTGTGCTGATATGACTGTGTGTATATCCCAGCATGCCTGATGCAGTAACCGTATGACTGTCCTGAATTGTTATCT
The DNA here is from genome assembly GCF_019279795.1 of Protopterus annectens. Classification (NCBI taxonomy): domain Eukaryota; kingdom Metazoa; phylum Chordata; order Ceratodontiformes; family Protopteridae; genus Protopterus; species Protopterus annectens. The sequence goes on along the minus strand of NC_056744.1, from coordinate 945,062,627 downwards.
GCACCCATAGTACGTACCAAAGTGTAACAGCTGCACATTATTGCATACAGGTGGTAAGGATGTCAACAGATAGCCACATACATGGGTTGCACAGGGGGGAAGCTAATGCAAGTAGTGATATGCAATGATGGACATGTACAGTAATGGTGGCAAGTTGCCCACAACGACTATGCAATGTGGATGTTTGCGCATGTTGATATGTGTGCAGTACCAATGTAATCCAAATCACAATTAACTATGACGTAATATAAGTTCTACCATGGGCATCTGTGCTGTGCATTCCTGGGAACATGTTGATAGTGCCTACATATTTGCACTGTTACCTACTGTTAGTGTTACCCCTTCTTTGTTGTACAATGGACTACTTCCAGCACTGCTTACTGTAGCTTTGTTTGCATGCATGTTCGCTTGGGGTTCCCTGGAACACTGCTTCCACCTGCAATGCAGAGTTACAGTGCTTCTGTGGACTCCTAGTGACATCTGCATAGCGTACGATACGTATGTCAGGTTTACACATGACAGAACGTCACTGTCTGTCCTGTTCGCATGTAAGTTGCCTGTGACACATTGCACATGTCTTACCTGGCATTTACCCACGTGTGCAGTCATATATGCCAGTGCTATGAAATCAGTAGCAGTACACCCACACATACACACCTTCAGTATGTTGTTCCCCATTGGCCCTATGTGTTGGTAATCACCATGGCAATCACACTTTTAGGGTAGCATGTGCAAAGGCAACCTGTGAATCACCTCTATGGTCCAGTTGTGGTTTATGTGAGTCATGTGGCAATATCACAGCTGCCACATGTATGCAGTCAACCATCACCCCTGGCCAGGAACGTACAACACATGTGTGGGATGCCACCACATAGCCAATCTGGGGACTGAGCACTCTGAACCCAGTAATGCCATACCCTGTCAGGTGACATGACATACTACAGTGACTACAATACCAGTCAGACATAGACCCGCACTGATAGCAATCTGAACACACTGTGGCATACTTGGAGACTCAGAATAGCATCCTGCCTGAGCATCACACACCTCCGCAGCTGGCACACAGGCATACGTTACGTCGGAACAGAGCACATGCCACACATGGCACACACATCCCGTGTGCCACACACTCACAGCCTGTAGGGTTACACAACAGACCTGCTACAGATGTGTCAGGTACCTCTCTTGGCCGCTGCAGTGGGGTCCTGCTCAACAGGCTGTACATGGTGAAGGTCACAGTGATATGCCTGTGGGGCACTATGGTCCACCACAAAACACATGCATACCGGTCAGTCAGAGGCATGGACACATATGACTCAGTCATTGACCATGCCACTATGGATGACCTGAGACATACCTCCCTGGACTACATGATAGGGAACATAGAAGGGATCTCTCAGCATGTGGCACGGACCAGTATGAGCCTGATCTTGGTTGCTATCATACCCTCACCAGGTATGCTACCACTATATGTAGGAAGGGTGTTCTATGTCTACATTCTGCTCAATCTCCAATGTCATTCATAGGGTATCCACTGGCTGTCAATGTGTGCTTACATGCTAGGGAAGCCACAATGATTTGCGAGGGGCAGCTTGCACGTGATACCCATGGGGCAATGTATATTGGTGAAGCCCCTTGATACACACATACTGCCTTATGCTACAGGACATGGATTACATAGCCACCTCCACGGGTATCACACAGGATAGGACACTAACAGTGATGCTACACAACACCAGCAGTGTACACTGCAAGATGCATGCACTGGGCACTGTCCTCAGCACGGTGAACTGCAATGTCTGTGCAGTGCCAGAGTCCTGATTCACAGACGCAACCCATCACTGCCAGGTTATACCTCATACCATGCCTGTCATCCCCTACACATGTAACACACATGGACAGGGGGGTGGTATCCCAAGGCACCACAGATACACACACCTCCAGGTTGTTGGCACAGCACAAAGCATCAGGGCCTATTCATGAGCAGCTAACAGTTCTGGTTCATAGCCTGGCACACACAACTCTCCCATACACAGGAAACCCACCTATCCTCCATAACAACACTGGCAATATGACAGTCTCAAGAACTGTCTTTATATGGCTGGACTGCATCCAGCCAAACATTGTGCATGAGCATTACTGTAGCTACAACACACTAGTTGAAGGGTTCCCAGTATGTGGTCACTGAATTGCAGTGGAATAACATGTTACCACTCCCACAACAGGTGGGAACATGCAGCACCTGTACATCGACTACATGTAGACTATATGGCCCAGACCAGATGTGTATCCCCTGCTGTAGGTATTTTACCATATACACCCACACTGTATAGACACATACCACGTGCGGCCCCTGCACAGTAAGACACAGTCATATTGTTATGCATTGCAAATACCATTTATCCACTCGAGGCACATGTCAGACATGGTAACTACTGCAGGTCACAGGTATTTATGTGTATGTGTCACACACATACATCATGTGTGCATTGCCATTGCTGGTTTAGGCAATGGCATGCATTGTTATGCACAAAGACCCACACAAGGTCATAATGTGTGACACAACCACACGTGGCAGTTGTGGGTTTCCAAAACATACCTATCTGTACTCTGACAATGGTAATAGACCCAGTAGCAGAGTGCACTATTGGCATTACTGGCCAACTAGCCCTGTTTGGCTGTGCTGATAGTGTGGTGCCATCCCCTGTGTTTACTGAGGGAATATGCAGCATCTGGTGTATTGTAGTATTTGCCAAAAGGATCTGTTCTCTCACACTTGCATTTACACATACTCTACTACCCCCACTTGCCATTTGCAGGATTTATACCCCTACCTAACTATGTCACGACACGTGAGAGAGACGCATTAGCGAAGCGTACTATTCGGATTACTAGGAGGTTTTCTTCTCTGGCTGTACTTATAGGGTGCTGACATCATCAGTGTTTGGAAAGGGTAATGTGCATCATGTAGTGTGATCTCCTGATTGCCAAAACTAACATGTTTTTCATACAGAATTGCACACACACAAACTCCCCACATCCAAACACACACACACTTGCCATTTGCAGGCTTCAAACCCCTACCTAATTATGTTATGACACTTGAGAGAGACGCTTTAGCAAAGTGCACTATTCGGATTACTGGGAGGTGTCACTTCTCCAGCTGTACTTATAGGCTGCTGACATCATCAGTGTTTGGAAAGTGTAATGTGCATCATGTAGTGTGTTCACCTGATTGCCAAAACTAACATGTTTTTCATACAGAATTGCATACACACAAACTGCCCACATCCAAACACACACACACTTGCAGGTTTCAAACCCCTACCTAACTATGTTATGACACTTGAGAGAGATGCTGTAGCAGAGTGTGCTATACAGATTATTGGGAGGTGTTTCTTCTCCAGCTGTACTTATAGGGTGCTGACATCATCGGTGTTTGGAAAGGGTAATGTGCATCATGTAGTGTGATCTCCTGATTGCAAAAAAGCACATGTCTTTCATACAGAATTGCACACACACAAACTCACCACATCCAAACACACACACACTTGCTATTTGCAGGTTTCAAACTCCTACCTATGTTATGACACTCATGACAGACGCATTAGCGGAGCACGCTATTTGAATTACTGGGAGGTTTCCCTTCTCCTGCTGTACTTATAGGGTGCTGACATCATCCGTGCTTAGATAGGGGAATGTGCATCCTGTAGAGTGCTTTCACAGTTGCCAAAAGAGACATCTCCCTCACACAGACATGCACACACATGAACCCCCCTCCACACACACTGAGCAGTTGCAGGATTCAAACCCCTACCTAACTAGGTTATGACACTCATGACAGATGCATTAGCAGAGCGCACTATTCAAATTACTGGGAGGTTTCCCTTCTCCTGCTGTACTTATAGGGTGCTGACATCATCCGTGCTTAGATAGGGGAATGTGCATCCTGTAGAGTACTTTCACAGTTGCCAAAAGGGACATCTCCCTCACACAGACTTCCACACACATCAACCCCGCTCACCCACACACACACACACACACACACACCCACGCACACACACACACACACACACTGAGCAATTGCATGGTTCGAACTCCTACCTACCTATATTATGACACTTGAGGGAGACGCATTAGTAGAGCGCGCTAACCGAATTACTGGGCATCTGGTCTGCACCTGCAGTATTTATAGGGTGCTGACATCTTTATTTCTACAGAGGTATGTACATCTAGTACTACTAGAAACTTGTAACCAAGAAGAAAATGTCACCAAACACCAATTACGTCCCGGCACTATTAAGGCTGTCCTTTATCTCTCACTTTTTCTGCTGAACCTCCATAGTATTTTGCCAGCATAGACCACGAAGACGGATAGTTTAAAAACTAAATTCTTTAATGTACACAACCAAAACAAACATGAAAACACCTCAGATTTAGCGCTTTCATCTCCCAAAGCGGAGACTTCTTCAGAATCCAATTGTAAAATAATCCCAACAGTCTTTTATATTGTTCATTGATTCCCAATAGTAGTTAATTGATTAATTGCTTAATACAATATTGAAATTTAAGTTTAAAAGGGCACTTCATCTTCATGTTGAACCTTATAAAAATGCAATTAATAGAATATTCAAGATATTACATTCTTTAAAAAATACTAAATGAGTAAATAAGTACATAAATAATTAATTAAATAAATAAATAAATAATTAAATAATAAAATAATTAATAAAATATCTTGATGCTGATGAAAAGACATATGTTGTGCATTAACTGATAGAATAAATGCAGTATACAAATGTATATATAAATAATTAAATACATAATTATATATAAATATAAATATACGTATATGTTTATATGTTATATATCTTAAATATGAATAAATATGAATAGTAAAAAAATATATAAATATTGATTTGATAAGTTTGTATAGATCATAAAATACTTAAATTAATTCTATACAGAAAATTCTATACAAAAAATTCCATGACAGTAGGTAATGGTATCTTGAATTGTTTAAAAACTTCTAATATACGAACTGCCAACAGGACATTCAAAGCAAGATATTCAAAGAACATTTCAAGAAACATTTCGAAAACATCTCAAAATCCATTTCAAAAACCACTTCAAAGAACATTCCAAAAGACATTTCAAATAACATTTCAAAAAAACATTTCAAAAAAACATTTCAAAAAACCTTTTAAGGAACATTGTGGGACCAGTTTTTTATAACATTTTAATTTTTGGGTCATTGGCTAAAGTTTTCAGTGCAGGGGTGATAGATATATGGTCATTCAGACCCCAATTACCACAGGCATCAAGTCTGAGTTGCCATATCATCTCCCTATATTCAACTTTGGTTTCCCAATCACCCCCTCGCTCCATACATTCTACCACTTCCAATACCCAAAATTTATAATCAGCTTTTTTACACTCTATTGCATGTCAATATAAAGCATTATTGTCATTGTGCCTGTTTATATCTCTTATGTGCTCATATATTCTATTTCTAAGGTGCCTTTCAGTTTTCCCAATATAATATTTTTGACACGCTTTGCACATAACTAAATATACAACACCTTTAGAATAACAGGTACTGTATTTCTTGGCTTTTAGGGTCAAATGTAAGTTAGGTAGTGTTAGTTCCTTTGTTTCTGCAATATATGGGCATTGTGCACATCGGCCACACTTAAAAGTCCCATACTTTTTACTAGTCCCTTCCTTCTCTGTTTTCTTTCTCTCCAGAGTGTTCTTAATATTCATATTTCTTCTAAAACTGATTTTAAGCTCACTCTTAAAAACATCAGTTTTTACTGCCATATTTTGAACATGTTCCAAACTTCATAAATGCTCTTCTTCAACCACCCAATATCTTTGTAGTAAGTAATAGTAAGGTATGGTGTAAAATTATTACTGATCACATTATTTACATTGCCACTATCAATATTAATATTAACATTGGCAATATTGACATTATTATTGTTATTTGTCCCGTTGTCACTTGTAATGTTGTCCCTCTTACACATCAGAGGTTTATATCTAGTCTGCCTTCCCTGCGTTACATATTCTTTTATGGGTATTATAATTTCCTTAGGATAACCTCTTTCAATAAACATTGTCTCCACATGTTTCATTTCCTTCAAAAAATCTTCTTCCTCTGATATCATCCTCGCCATCCTAATCATTTGTCCCTTAACCACATTTTTTTTAGTTGGTATGGATGGTCACTACAGTAATGGAGGTAAGTGTTTGAGAAGTGTTTCTTCCTAAATATATTTGATTTGTAACATTTTCTTCCTTTATCTTTACTCAACTTAATGTCTAGGAAGTGTATTTCGTCCTTTTCTATTTGATGCACGAAACTCAAAAAAGAAGTAGTATGATTAATGTACTCTAAAAATTCCATTATATCCTCCCTACTTCCATTCCATAGAATAAAGATATCATCCAGGAACCTGAAGTACTTGACAATGTATTGATTATACACAGATTTAAAAACATATTGTTTTTCCCAGTGTAACATAATTATATTAGCATACACTGGGGCACAGGCAGACCCCATCGCTACCCCTTCTTTTTGGTGGTAGTAATCTCCTTCAAAGTATACAAAATTATATTTTAACACCAATTCCATACATTCTAGGACTATTCTATATTGAATAGGTGTAAGAAATTTCATTTCTGTAAGAACCTCTTCAAACCATTCCATACCAATGGTTTGTGGAATGACAGAAAATAAATCTTTAACATCTACTGTTATAAAATACGTTTCATCACTGTAGGCACTCTCACTAATCTTTGTCAAGAAATCCCATGAATCTTTAATTATATGGTCATATCTATTATAAAATTCCTTGATCATAGTGTCTACATAAATTGCCATAGTCTGAGTTTTTGATCCTTGCGAAGCCACTATGGGTCTCATGGGGGGTCCACCACAGACTTGTGTATCTTCGGTATACCAAAAATTGCAGGTATCACTGGTTTTGATACTGTTAAAAACTTGTGTAACTCGAGATCTATCATACCACAGAACAAATTGTCATCTAAAATTAAATCTATCTTTCTGTATAGTATGTTTATCTCATTTTTGGTCACCAAACAGTACTGGTGGTCCTTATCCAAAATATCTTTCATTCTCTTGGTATAGTCCCATTTGTCCATAATGACTATACCTCCCCCCTTGTCTGGCTTCATCACACGTATTTTATTATTGTTACTTAATTCGTGTAATAATTTCTTTTCCTTTTTATCCAAATTACTTTGCACTCTATTTCTTACTTTATGTTCGTCCCGAATTTTATTAGTTATACATCTTTCAAAATTCAAAATTTCATATTGTAAGGGTGGGTTATATGTGCTACGCCTAGCTAACAGGTTCATCTTGTTA
>NC_056744.1:944580234-944752734 GCF_019279795.1 Protopterus annectens | reverse complement strand
TATATATATATATATATATATATATATATATATATATATATATATATGGGTCTACCTGACATTGCCGACACTGTATGATCAACATTTGGAATGCCAACAATGCAGAACCAGCATCTCACTATAGTGCGGAATGGAAATATTTCCATTCCTGCACTTTAGTGCATTCTTGAAGGTGGTATATTAAAGCTAAGGGGGTTGCAGGGGGGCATAGCCCCCCTGCTAGTAGTTGAAAGGAATTTTTTTTTTTTACATGGCCTACTTACAATGTTGAGATTTTGGATGTCGGTCATATGGTGTCGGCCATATGGTTGTTGGCATTCTGAAATGTTGGCATTGTGAAGTAGATATATATATATATATATATATATATATATATATATATATATATATATATATATATATATAGATATATATATATAGATATATATAGATTTTTTTTTAAACTGGGCAGCATCTACAATCCATTACTTGTGGACCAATATGAACAAATTAAACACATAGCACAAAGTGTGACTAATATGTTTAATCAATGCTTACATGTACATCTAGTGATATGGATAGGTTGATAATTTTTATAAGAAAATAAAATTGAAAACTTTTAAAATAAATTTAATTTTAGGGTGATATATCTTTTAAATGTGTCTGTGGTAAATCCAACAGCACATATAGTTGAACATTGTGAAGCGATAATATCATGATATTGAGCAATTCATGTATTTGAAGATCATGAATATGAATTTAACAATGCATACAGAGGAAATTAATTTTCCAGATGTTTCCTTATATTTATCTGCAGTCCAATTGCATGAATGAATAGTTCAGTTAGAGTCATTTTACTGTGTATCGTAGAAGATAAGTGAAATATATTGCCTTCAAGATAATATTAAAATTTAGTTTATTGATAAAAATATAATTTTCCCAAAGTTATCAAAAAACTATTGCTTATATCAACGTTGAAGAGATTTGACTAAGTCCTGTATTGCCTTTAAATACTATGCTTTATTAACAGTATTTATATAGAGCCAGATTCATTAACAGCTACAGTATATAGTATTATTTGTTTTTTGTTCAATGATGTGTAGAGCTGCAAAGGCAAATTGCATAATAAGCTAATGGCAGCATAAAGAGCAGGAGTACATGTTACCCAACCAATCCAACATGGTGAAACTATTCAGGAAGCTATAAAGCAATCATGTGCTCTCAGTGCAGCCCTTTGTCCTGAACACCAAAACTCTTTTGAACATAGGTATGATTACACTGCTATTGTTATACTGTATGTGCAATAGGCTTTAAATCAAGTTGTTTTTGCTATTGCCAGACCTCAGGCAAGAAGAAAGGTGTTTAGACCCATTTCTCTTATTATGGACTGTATGACACATAAATTGCTGAGAGATACAGGGTAGACAGGGAACACTAGAGGAAATACGCAACTTCTGCCACCCCCACATCAGGCCTCAGGGAAATCTTGGAGAATCCATCCCAGTGCAAAGAAAGATATGTGTAACATTATGTTACTAGCTACCGGAACTTTCTAGAGACACACAGGATATGTATTAGGGGTGTCACAGGCATCAATCCCTACAATATTACATCAGTTTTTAAATGCAATGCTACTACATGCAAGGAATCACTTCTGTTTCCCATGCACCCCATGGAAGAGATCAAAAGCCATGCAGGAATTCTGTGCAGTAGCACACTTTCCTGAAGTGCCGGGGACCATAGATTGCACACACATAGAAATAAGATGCCCACCTAGTGAACAGAGAAGGAGGTACATTAACAGAAAAAGTTTCCACTGTATAAACTGTCAGATTGTCTGTAATGCTGAAGGGATCATCTGCAATATCTGTGCAGGTAACCCAGGCAGTTTTCATGACTCACACATATGGCACACCTGTAAGTTGTACACCAGGTTTGCTAGGGGTAATACTTCTGAAGGACATCTAGTAGGGTATGCAGGTCATGCACTGGACCCTTGGTTCATAACATCCATGAGAAACCTACACAACTACAATGAGCAAGAATACAATGAGGCCCACTCTCAAACTAGGAATATCATAGAACATGTGTTTGGATTGCCACAATCAAGTCTCTAGTGTATAGACAGATCAGGAGGAATACTGCAGTATGATCAAGGCACCTCATCAGAAAAAGCATTACAATCTGTGCCCTGTTACACAACATAATTCTCAGGAAACAAATTCAACAAGGACAGCAAGGGACAAGACCTCATTTTCAAAAACCACAGGCAGTGCCAGCAGCAGCAGGTACAGATGAGGAGTCAGACACAGAACCACTAGCTGCAGATGGTGCTGGCAGACAGAGGCATGTACAGTATGCCCTGGCTCTGGCTAAGAGGCAAAGGACAGCACACATACTCACTACCTAGGTCAAAGCCTGGGATCCCATGTACATACATATAGGAAAACCGGTGCCTGCCATGCACCACAACCTCTACTTAACCATGTAATGACTTGTAATGGCTTGTGTTCCGATAGCATCAGACAGACAACCCCAAAGATACAGTTGTTACCTGCAGTAATGACAAGGTAAGTATGCGATCTGTAAAGAAACAAAGAAGGTTACTTAACAGAGTACTCTCATATAGAAATATATATATATATATATATATATATATATATATATATATATATATATGCCCCTAAGCAGAGCATTTGTCTGATGTGTACATTAATATCAGTAAAATCACATTAATATCAGTCTCCTATTTCTGATTTTTGCAATATACAGTTGCATATTCTAACTAATACTGTGCATCAAGCATTTCAATTGACCACTGTCTATAAAACACGGAACAGGTCAATTATACCCTCATTTCCACAACTATACCAATAAGCAAGACTGAAGTACCTACTGCTTCCATTCTTTTACTTGCAATACTTACTGAAATATAATGAGGATCAACAAATATATATAAGTAATCTTTCATAAATGAGTAGGAACAAGAAATCAATACATTTTCTTCTGTAATACATATTGGTAAATGCAAGCCTGTGAGTGTCAGGCATATATTAATCCTTAAGTAACAAAGAGATGTACAAAGGGGGGGTAGGAGGGAAAGGCTGACACCAAAGAAGTGAGTGTGACTGAGCAGCAAACATTTGTATCTAGCAGAGCTACAGTGCTCATGGCCAAGAACAGCAGCTTTATAGCACTCAACAGTACTGTTTTGATAGCTTGCATGTGAGAGATTGTATGGGCAAGGGGGTTTTCCACAATGTGTGTATGTCTGCATGAACACAATCAAGCACTGTGCTAGCACTAGATCCTGGCATCCCAGACAGGTGTGAGCCATGCATGGTAGAGTAGTCCATTCTATGTGATTGTCCCTGACCATGAGAACTACCTGCCCTAGCAGATATTCCATCACAGACACTGCCCGAACCTGTTTGTCATTCTTTCTATCCAAGAAGTCTCCCACATGGTTGAAGGAGTCACGCATGTCAGAATACGCAATGTTTAGGGTCATAGGTTCATAGGTAGGTACTAGGCTATCAGCCCTGGGGCCTATATAAGCCTAGCCAAAAAGGTTCCCTGGCTTTCACCACCCAAGAAAATGATTTTCCTGTGCCCCTGTCAAGCAGTGCTGTAGAAGTGATCCCCAGGGTGAATTTTTATTTCCTATCCAGTCATCAAGGTTTTTCTTAAAGAGGGCTAATAAGGAGCTTTGTTTGACATGAATGGGTAGTTTGTTCAAGAGTATGGGAAGTCTCTGGGACAGGAATCTATCCCTCCAGTTCTGTTTATTGTGGTGACAAGGTTTAGGTCCCTGGAGCATGTGGTTTGGCGAGATTGGGATTTTTTTAAGTGTAGCATGTCCAACAGCTCTGGGTTTGGCATAGCTTTGTATGTTAGGCAGATATCTCTTCTGAGCAGGCGATATGCAATGGAGTAGAGCTGGAGTTTTTTGAGACAGTCTGCATATGGCATCTATTTGAGGCTGGTAATCCTCTTAGTGAGATATTTCTGTGGCCTTTCCAATTGTTGTAGTTGTCTTGTGAGATACATGCCAAATAGGGCATTGCACTCTATAATGGGTCTGATGAGGGATGAGTAGAGAGGAACATTGACCTCTTTTTTTCTAGAGGAGAGCCAAATAAACAGCCCTTGCAGGTCTTGAACCCAGGACCCTGTACACTATAGTCACAGCAGTTAACGTCTAAGCCATCGGAGCTGTGCTTTAGTACTTGCATTATCTCTTCCAAGGCTCTGAGGGAACATGCGTGTGCCTCCACTATGGCCCTACACATATGTCTCACAGAACCTAATGACACACCAGCATCAAGAGGAAGGTGGATAGCAGGTCTCCTCTGAACACCTCTACCAACTCTCCTGTATAGCATTTCACACTCACTATGGCTGGGGGAGAAGCAACCAGCTCTGTAACCACAGTAACTACACAACCCTGATCAACTGTGTCACCCTCAGCCTCTTCCATATCAGAGGTCTCCATGTCATAAGTATGCAAAGACACACTGACTGTGTACAAAAATCTGGGCAGAGGATGCAGGAATCACAACTGTCAAGCTGGGTCACTGCATCCAAAGACTGTGTCTTTACATTGCCACCATTATAATCAGAGGCTAGAGATACTCTTACATCAGGTGGAAGGAGTTCCACAGCATCCCTGTCAGCATCACCTCTGATAACAAGCAATAAACACAACAAACAGAGAAATAGAGAAAAATGTATCAAAATCCTTCCTTATATGAATAGTAAGTTAAACTATAATAAATGCTAAAACAGCACAAGTTTTATTCTCAGTTAGATCTTAATCTACCTTATATACAGTAATAACAATAACCAAATGTGTGCTTAGTATGTTTAGGTGATCTTGCAGTCTGCAACTCAGATGTCCCTGTATATTAGAAAGGGAAAGGAAAGAAGGCTAAGTATCACAATGCAAATGAAACAAGAAACAGACAACAATCCCTTTTACATGTTCAGATTAAGAATGCTCTCATGCAAAAATCTTTTGACCTGTCAAATCTCCCTCCCCAACACCCTTCTCTATCTTGATATTACTGTATCGTCTAACTGACCCTTATCACTGGCTCTGCACATATCAATCATATAAAATGTATGCATATAAAGATATAACAATAGCACTTGTATTTTGCATACCAGGAAGTTCTGCTTGAGACACTCTAGGTCTGTTGTCTACATCATCATCAACATCAAGGATTCTATGTGAACCCACTGCTAAGCTATATGGATCTCTAAAATGGACAGGAACTCCTCTGTTTCAGTTAGTAGTGGTTTGATAGCAAGAGCACCTATTGTAGCCAACTGCTCCTGTGTAATTGCAACTACCCTATCGTGGGCAAAGGCTGTCATATCACTTGCCCTGTGTTGTATCTAAGAGTAACTTCACTAATGCTCTCCAACAGTTCTGATTTCATTGACCACCTGCTGCGATATCCTGTCTTGGGTAGATTGGTTGCCTCTACCTCTCTCTAAAATAAAAGCTCCATGGTAATGTAAGGTCTGGATAATGTTCTAATTTTCTAAATCAGTGAATGGTGCCTTGCAGAGTACAGATTTCTTCTTGGGTGCCTTATCCCTAGAGATGAATCAGAAAACAGACAAAAAATTAAATATATAATACACAGATGTGATGACTGTGAACTCAGTTATGTATGAATGCATGCATTTATCATGCACACAGCAATTTAAAAGGTAATCCTCTCTATGACTACACATAGGTTAGGACAACATACAAGTATAAATGTACAAAACCGTCATGGTGCCATCTTCATTGCTGTGGAGGGCAAACACATAGAAATACCTGAATATGCTGCAAAGTTATGCTACATGCATCTGCAACAACTGTTCAAATTCCCTAATAAAATAAAACCTACAAAATATAGGTTAGGTGGCATTCTGTAACAAACTTTTTGCAGTGGAGACATCGCTGATATACATGGGCTTTGCCAGCTAAGGATAAAAGAAAAGCAGAATAATAAACAAATAGTTTGTAGTGAGCATTGTATTTTTCCCATAATGTTACACTAAAATTATTATGAAAGAAATAGCAACATACCTTGACATGAAAGCAGTGTAGAAAGCAGATATTTCTCCAGATATTTTCTGTATTTGGCAATATCAATCTCTCTGGATCCAAACAGTCCTCCCACTATGATACAAGTGTATTAGCTACAGAATTACCTTTATATAGTGAAGATTCAACCCTGTCAGCCCTGTAAATATACAAATGAGGTGAGCTTATAATAAATATTTACACACAGTTTGATATATGAATGTGTTGAGGTGGCAAACTCAAGTAAAGTTGGTTGTGACTAAAGTGAAGTCAGATATTTAAAATGATGATAATATTAATTGAGTGTGATGTGTGAAAATTAAAGCATTTCTACTGTTACCTGTTCCCTTTAAATTCCCATGTCATTACTTAAAATCCTAATAGTGTGAGTCATATCTGATAATAGTGATGTGAGAAGGATGAATGCGTCTGTGTAATGCACTATTAGCTCTGCATATTGCTAGATATATACTGTGATTCATTTCATGTTCCTTTAATTTTGTATCCAAAAAGTTTTTTGTGAATGATTGTGATAAATATTGCCTTCTGTGCAGGGAAGGTAAACATAGTGTAAGGAACTTCACAATTTCATGCACACACCCTAGCAATACATGGATGAGCATTGACAAGTGTTATCTGATAATGGCTTGTAGGTGCCTGTGATTAGTCTGACTCCAGGAACTATCAATGTTTCACAGCCTGTACCCTTTACTATTGCGTGCAATTTTTTATTGCAGTTAATAATTGGAAGAGGCTATCATAATGGAAGTATAGTTTTTGTCACCATGTTGCCAAAGCCTGGAGAAAGTCATGCATATCTGGAAAGCTATTATTGTGTTTCCATTTCATATTCTGACTACAACTTCTTTATGTCTTTTTGGCTAAATGAATTATTAAGTTTATAACTTTTTTAGCTAGACCAGAATAGGCTGGATTTTTTATGTAGGCTACCTAGGCACAGTAAAGTTATAGTAGCAATAATTTTTTCAAGGGCTACATCATCAGATTATACATTGCTTGCTTGCTTGCTTAAGTATAGGTAACAAGATAAATTTCAGTAGAGTGGATAGAAGTGATATGGTGACTTAAGTATGATTAGAGGTAGGTATAGGGTGAAAGTGAATGATGGATGATGGATCACCCATACTGGGTGGAGGGATCGGTGGATTTGATTTATCCATTCTACTGAACAAGTACTGGTTTGCTGGGCACCTAATAGGGATATACCAGGCATATAGGGTGTTCTTATTAAGCTAGTGGTGGTACACCTCAACCTATGTGTATGGAAGCATGTATAGATAAGGTGAGAGAACTGCAGGCCCCTTGGTGATACAGGAGCTAACATCAATCATTAGGAGTAGGGTTTGAGCTGTATAACAGAAAAAGCTCTGATGGATGCCTAACCACCAGCTTAAAGAATAGAATCTTGTCAGCAGGAGAGAGTAAAAGCTAGAAGTGCAGTTTCCTCTGTAGAAACTTAATGGCTCCATAGACCAAAATGAAGGATGGTGCCCATCAAGTATTGGAGATCAAATAATGAAGTAATCTCTTCAAAGATAAAAAAAAGAAAAAATCACCATTTCAGTACATTAACAAATTTTGATGTTCCAGAAATTGCAGGCATGCACTTACTGCACCTGTTCAGGTTGATAGCTTATTTAATGTTAGATTTTATAACATCTGTGAATGAAGAGTCAAATTTCAGAACAAAATAATTCCTGTTTTTTTATTAGTTCCAGACCTTGTTCAATCCACAGTATACGGATAAAGACTTTAATTCATTCATGCAATAGCACCTTTTTATACAGCTCCATTTAATACTGATCTCTACTTATGGTTTCCTGGAATTTTTAGGGCTGGTTTCTTTAAGTAAATAACTTAATAATAATAAGTACCATTATAAAGAACAAGGTATTTGTAATAAAATGACACCAATATTGTCATCTATGATGTCTTTCACTAGAGAAATAATTGCCACTTGTTATTCATGTTGTCATATTTGCTTTCATATTTTCATAAATGAGAGAAGTACGTGTAATTGGGATGGGGCGCATGGTGTGTAATGCCATAGTTTTAATAAATAAATTTCACTGCCTGTGTATAATATACCGTACTAGTGATACTGCTAGCAATCTGCTAATAATTAAGAAGATACACAATGCTTCCATCTGGATAGTAATATTTCTAAAACAAAGGGGCTTACAAGCTATTGCATGACATCAGGTCAAACTGTAGATAATGCTTTAGAAAATTGTTATTAATATTTACATTTAAACAGAAAAATAGCTAGGATGGTGCCACAAAGGTGGAGACATAGGCAGAGAAGCACCCATTACACTTTTTGTAATAAAGAAATCCTTTACAGATCCTGAGTAGACAGAGATATTGTAAGGGTCTTAATGAGTATGTATGCCCCCTATAGGGGCACTGGAGAGATGTGTGGCCTTTCTATTCTAGTGGATACTAAGATAGTTGCCATGGTGACCTGTCAGAGACATACCGTGGACATGCTGAGTACCTGAATTCAAAAAATGAATCCAGCCCACACCATAGTCATAGTTGGAATCCAAAAATGTATTGTTCAATATTCATCCTACTTATCACAGGATAAAAAATAATCCAGACCAGTTTCAGCATAGTTTTGCATGTTGAGTATCTTATAGGTTTCTGCCTTGAGGAAACTTCAGTATTTCCTGAATGTACTTTTGGCATGTGTTGATCAGTATATATATTTCCTGTTGTCACCTCAGGACTGATCCTAGACAATGTATGTCTTTAATGGGGTGGCACACTTCCCTGAGATGCTCAGTGTGATAGAGTACACTCATTTTGCAAATAGGGATCCAGCTGGTCCATGGGGGTAGTGGTACTGCAAAAGGAATGCTAGCTTTCTATCAATTGCAGAGTTATAGTGTGATGCATGGGAGTGCATCACCAACATGCCTACTGACCATACTGGTTTTGCACACAACTCCCAATATCTCACTCTACCACTTTTTCTTGCATAGTAGGATGCCCAAAGGCCATTTTGTTGGTAAGGAAAAAAAATATAGGGTCTATATCATATTATCGAAGGTTCAAATCAGCAAACCTCTGTTCCTCGAATACAAAATGGTGAACATTCACTTACACAATCTTTCACATCAATGACTGGTTTACATGGGAATACAATTAGTTGACCAGCATTGCAACCATACCATCACACACACACACACACCATACTATGTCAATCCCACTCATGTTGGGGGCTGCACTTCTCACACCCCCCTACACATATATACCAACTCCAAGATCACACTTCAATGGGGAAAAGGGTAAATTTCCTCATGTTAGCCAACTAATTTCATTGCATATGTAAGCCATTCACTGATATAAATGTATGCACAAGTGAATGCTTACTGTTTTGGGTTTGATGAATGGAGGTTCACTGAGTTGAACCTTCAGTAATATGATACAGATCCATATATGTGTATAAATAAATATATATATATATATATATATATATATATATATATATATATATATATACATATATATGTGTGTGTGTGTGTGTGTGTGTGTGTGTGTGTGTGTGTGTGTGTGTATAGAGACCACAGGGAAAACTTGTTCTTGTTAGCAACAATGCTGTTGGTTATGAACCCTAAAAAAGCAGGAAAAAACATGCACCATAGACAAACTCAGCTGAGATTTCAGAGTAATCAAACACATATAACTTGTTTAGAAATCAAAATTTCTTCATTGAAAAACAAACTGATGAGCACTTTCACCCTTAAAAGAGTTTCATCATATCTGACCTATGCTCCCCAGCACCATCTTAGTAATAGGAGCTAACCCTAACCCTAACGTTGCCCTTTGCCCCATCCTAACTCTATACCTTAACTTCATTAAAACCTTCTTGTAACACTGCCACTACACAAGACAGACTCAGACACCCAAATGTTCACAAACTCACACAAGTAGCACTACATTTATCCTCTAACCTAACCTTTACCTTACCCTAAAATAAACAAAAACACAACCTTCATCCTTCATTCATCCCCGACCTAACCCTAACTCACATACACAAACACATACATGCTCTTACTCCTCCAACCCAACTTACCTGTATTGACATTCTGAACCACCAGCATATCCATCATTCAGCCATCCTCATTGTCGACATTAAATCACACCCTGCATTTGACAAACAAATGTAGGTTTGATTAAATGCAGGGGAACCACATACATGCATAGAAATACATAAAAATATAAATATGGAAATTTAGTTAAAATTATCTTTGATCAACATCTGTTAAGTTGACAAAATTTGATCAACTAGGTAGTTGGTCAACAAGTATGCAAGATCACACAATTCACCAGGGTGAGGAATATGCCCTTTCCCTAGTATTTTGCAATCCTGGAGTTAGTATATATAATTAGCAGGGGTTTGGGGGCACAGCACTCAATATGGTGGGTGCAGAATGCTTATACTCCACAAAAAAAATCATGTTTTTTATTTATTTATTTTTTTACTTTAAGTTTTGCATGTGCCAAGACTATCTCTTAGTGCATATTTAGTAGTGTTTTGATGTTCATGCTCCTAATAATTTTGTGAACATTTTCCCCAGGATTTAATAAAATCCATGAAGGTACAGAGTGTAGAGCCTACATGGAATGTTACCATGTCTGTGTACATGGTTCCCCTTGGCAGCGTGCCATGCATATTAATGATGGCACGTTACCCAGGGAGAGTCAAGGAACACAGTTATTAAATCAGTGCAGGGACTGGTGTAATGATAATTATGTCCGCAGAGGAGTAAGAGATTCTCTGCACTGTGGTAGTGTTTTATTATTATTTATTTATTTATTTATGTTAAAAAAAAACATGTTTATGTGGTGTGGCACAGAGTGCAGCAATGCTAAGCGATGCCCACAGGTAGGACAGCAGACACCTGCCAGACATCTAAAAATACAAACCAGATGTTATTAATTATTTAATTAAATGTGATGTTTAAGCATATCTAAGCATGTCTGCATGATGCGGCGTGGAACACTGCTTATACGTAGTTCAGTTTTATATGTGAAGGTATACCAGATTTTTTAATATCCACATAGCTGAATGGGTAGAGTGATGACTTTATGTGAAGTAGGTCCAGGGTTTGAATACAGGTTTAATTTTAATATACAAATTTTGCAAACTAATTTAATATATGGCACCGCTGCACTCTGCTAAGCTTTGTTAGGAGACCTGCTAAATGCCACATAAATATGATAATGGCTGCCACTGTTTATGGGCTGCTAAGCTATGCTAAGACTGCGGTTCTGTGAGTTTTCATGCTTCTCAGCTCAGCCACACTGGTTTGCGAGGTGCTAAGCAATGTGGTGGTTTTTTGAATGTTGCCCAATGACATGTAAAGGTGGAAAAACAGCCTATATTTAGCCCAACAGGCAGGAATACAGCAGAATCCATTGGCGTTCTTCCTCTGATGGTTGCTATGACTGGTGTTGGTGAAGGTTCATGCTTTCTGGTGCAGCATTGGGGCATTCTAGAGTCCAGGGTCATGGTTGGACTTTTAGTTAAAAACCATGAAGACCAGCTGTTGCAGGGAGGTTTCCAGGGCTCACTGTGTAAGGCACAGGCCTGGGACCAGCTTGCCAGAGAACTCACAAGTGTTACTGGTATCCCCTGCACAGGTGAGCAGTGTCATCACCACCATGACAGCCAGAAGTAATTTTACCTCTGTTTCACCAATATCTAATCTTAATGTCTGCATACTGATATATAGCGTACCTACTATATGCATTA
Source organism: Protopterus annectens (assembly GCF_019279795.1). NCBI lineage: Eukaryota > Metazoa > Chordata > Ceratodontiformes > Protopteridae > Protopterus > Protopterus annectens. Next base: position 944,740,888 of record NC_056744.1, on the reverse strand, counting down.
TGTTTATATTTCATGCATGTCTGTTCTACTGTCACTGTAGTCTTCTATAACACTGTAGTAGCACTCCCAGGCAGAGGCAGCCCGTGCTATTGGACTACCGGACTGCAGCCCCCCCCCCAGCTGTAAAAGTAAAGAAATTAAAGAAAATAAAAGATAAAAATTACAATTTGCAGACTTTCACGCATGCGCACTAGTCCGGACTGCTGCTGAGACAGTCTGGAGCATGCGCAGACTGTTTCAGCAGCAGTCCAGACTGGGAAACATGTAAGAGCAGAGATCCCAGAAGTCTATGCAGTTGTAAACGGATTGTACTCGGACTGCAACGTCGGCAGGCTGGAGTCTCGTCGGGGGAAGAACGTCTCGCGTGGTGGATGTGCTCCAACAGAAGTAATGCGCGGGCAGTTTTGTAGTGCACCAGCAGCTACTGATTTAATGGCAAGAAGGGATGGGATCTACATCGCTCCAGGTAAGAGGTGTGTGTGTGTGTGTGTGTGTGTGTGTGTGTGTGTGTGTGTGTGTGTGTGTGTGTGTGTGTGTATGCCCCAGTTGCTATATACTGGTGGCTAGAACAATCTCATGGTGGTGTGGTAGGGAATACCTCAGGCTTGAATCCTGTACCTTGTATGCAGGTGTTAAGGACCTGAATTCCCTACCCACCAGCATTTGTAAAATAAATTGCAGATTTTTGCCTCATATTTGATCTGATCTGTTCCTCATATCTGTGATTTCTAAATGTTGCAAATCTTGATATTTGATGGTGCAGTGGTAGCATTGTTGCCTCCCAGCTGCAGGTTCTCAGGTTTGATTCTTGGCTGGGGTGCCTTCTGTTTGGGGTCTGCATCTTCTCCCTGTTTTTGTGTGGCTTTGCTTTTGTGTCCTCCCATGTTACAAGGACATGTCTGTATTATTTCTTCCTGGGCCTCTGCTGAACATTGTTTTTTTGTTCCAAGTCAGACTGTCCTGATTAACAAATGTTAAATAAAATTGACAGGCATTTGAATTTCAGACTTCAGGTTTCTGAATGTTTAATTCCTTACATATTTGATGGTGCAGTGGTAGTATTATTGCCTGAGAGCTATAGGTTTTCTGGTATGATTCTTGGCTGGGGTGCCTTCTGTGTGGAGTCTGCATCTCATCCCTGTGTTTGTGTGGATTTGCGCTGGTGTCCTGCCATTTTACAAAGACATGTGTCTGCAGTATTTCTCCCTGGGCCTCTGCTGAAAATTGTTTTTGTTCCATCAGTAGTAAAATTGACAGGCATTTGAATTTCAGACTTCATATTTTTCATAAAATACATAGTAACACAACCTTTTATTCTAGCAATTGTCTATGTTTATAAGATGAATATTTGAAATTTGTCCTCATTTTTGGGACTGTATTACCCCATTATTGACTTTGTCCAGGTTTTTTGTGCTAAGGTTGACAGCTATGGCAAGAACTGAATTCACTGAATATGTTTGAGGGCTGTATTCCCTCATTACTGGGTTTGTCCAGGTGTTTTGTGCTAAGAGGTTGACAGCTATGGTGAGAACTGAATTCATTAAACGATAGCCATTTAAGTTTCAGTCTTCCACTCTTTCACAAAGCAGCTGATTTGGCATAGTGGTATGTTGCTCTGACTGTTTTGCACAGGGACCTTGGCAGTAAAATGTATGGTGGTAACACAGCATTTTTCTTTCACAAAGCAGGTGATTTGGCATAGTGGTATGTTGCTCTGACTGTTTTGCACAGGGACATTGATAGTAAAATGTATGGTGGTAACACAGCATTTTTCTTTCACAAAACAGCTGATTTAGCATAGTGGTATGTTGCTCTGACTCTTTTGCACAGGGACCTTGGCAATAAAATGTATGGTGGTAACACAGCATTTTATTCTAGCAACTTTCCAAGATTATACAAGCAATGTTTAATGTGTCCCAGGTTTTTGACCCCCCCCCACTAAAGTTGGCTTTTTCCAGATTTCTTGTGCTGCAAAGTTGAGATGCAGTTGAGTATTGAGTAGATTTTACAAGGAGCTGAGAGCTGCAGGGTAAGAGAAGTTTAGTGCTGCTTATGCTATGTCAGCTTGCATTGTTAATAGCACAACAGGTTGTGTACTTGCTTTTGATGCAGAAGGTCGTTGGTTCTACTCCCACAAGGGGTGAATGCTGCCATACTGAAAAAGTTAAGATACTAACTATGAGCCTGTTATCAGTTTGCCATCCATTTCCTATTGCAATATTACTAGCTTATCATTTTTAATGCAATATAGGCAATGTATTCCTCAGGGGCATCAGACACTTTATTTTTCGATGAATCCATGAAATATAAAGGTGTTTGCTAGCAGCAACCTCTTCATTAGTTACAGATTTATTTAATGTGGAATTATTTAGATGACTTTTTTACTTCTTCAGAGATAGTACATATTTACTGAAAATGGTGGACAGTAGGATTGTGCATATTTACTGATAATGGTGGACTGTAGAATTGTGCATATTTGCCGGTAATGGTGGACTGTAGAAGTTTGAGTAGACTTTTATGATGGAAATGTTCTGAACTGGGCAGTTTTGTCAATATGGGTGCATGCATTTTGTTTCATTGTTTACTGGAAAGATTTTCTGAATTGGGCAGTTTTGTCATTATTGGTGTGTGTGTTTTGTTTCATAGTTTACTGGAAAAATGTTCAAAACAATAGGAAGGTGTATCAAAGAGCACATGTATGTTTCATATGCAAGGGGCCTATGATTTTGAAAACAACCCAGAATTAATCTTTATCTGCCACTGGTAAAATGTATTTTCTTTGAATGTGGGTTTCAATGCTGTTTCAATGAATGTAAGTTTCAAGGGCAGAGAAGTTTTAATGCTAAGTTTGTTTAGCAGATATCTTAGTGTTTGTGCTGTAAAATGCAAAATAAAACTTTCAAATGAAGTCCAAATCATCATAGAAGTAAATCAGTATGCACATTAGTGTTTATGGTAAATGGAGTGAAATAGCCAAGTAATGGATCATTGGAATGGCTGCAGGGGGAGGCTCCATTTGACCATGATTTTGTCAGGGGGAAGGGTGGCAAACTTAAAGACAGCCCCAGCTGAACTATACATCCCAACTGTCCAGATTTTCAAAGAATGAATAGATTTTTGCTTCTTATTTTTGGTTTGTTCCTCATAAAAATTTGTGGTTTTCTGGCAAATCATTTAGGAATTAAGTCACTAAATAAGACAGACTGAGTTTCAGACTTCATAACCTTCAGAAAAATGCATGCTAAAGTAAGACCTGTTGTTCTATCAACTGTCTCAGTTTATACAAGAGCAATTTTTAGTACTGTTTATATGTTCCCCCAATATATTTGGCCTTGTCCAGATTTACTGCATTAACAGGTTGAGAGGTACATGCAAATAAATTGCTTTATAGAATTAGGCATAGCCAAACCTCTCAACTGTCCCTGATTTTGGCTCAAAATGTTGCTCTTCCCCCTAATAATCCCTCCGCAAAATATCAATTTTGGAAGAAAACATGGAGGGTTTACAATTAAGAAATAACTGTAATAATCAGAGTTATAGATTTCTTTTATTTCAGAAATGCATGTAGATTATTTTATTTTGTCAGCTGCTCAAGTTATCAGTACTAATATTAAAGTGTCCCTTCTTTGACAGGTTCCCAGCTGTATTGTGTGGCTAATTTATATTTTTACATCTTTTTACATCACATTTTTGGTCCACTTTTCATAAAATTGTGTTTTTTTTTGGCAAATTAGTGACAAATCATTAAAGACTGAAGTTAGAAAATAATGACAGACATTTGAGTTTCAGATTTCATACCATTCAGAAAATTTACACTAATGCCAGACCTATTCTATTATCTTTCTAAGTTTATAAGAGCAATATTTAAAAATTGTCCTTATTTTTGGGCCTTTGTCCCACTTCTTTGTATGGCTTTGTCCAGATTTCTTGCTCTGAGGTTGAGAGGTATGACAAATGTGTCAGGGCCATCACAGTCAGCCAGAGACATTTCAAATTGTGACATACTTGTTGCACCCCACTCCCCCATGTAGTGACTCTGGATGTGTCGAAGCAAGGCAAGGAGTAATTATGCAGTGTAAATGTGCAGAGTATCCCCCCCCCCATCCAATGTAGACACAAGTACTAGAGTGGCTTTTCATCTGTCCTTGATTTTTGCAGAATGGTCTGGTTTCTCTCATATTTTTTGTACTGTTGATTTATGCTTATTACTCAAAGTGCCTGTTGCTCTGTGTTTAAGTAGCAATACTGTAATGACCATCAGGTAAGCTTAGCTGAGATTGTAAGATGCAAGTAAGCTTTAATAAGCATGCTGTTAAAGAATTACCAACATTGAAAGCCTTTCTGTTGTTGCCATGTATAGAATACTTAACTAGATAATGTATAAGCCTTGGGTATTGAAATGCATATGACAGTATTTGTAATAAAGGACAGGATTACATTATTTTAAGAAGCTCATTACACTTGGAGACTTCCAGTCATCTCTGCAGGCTTTACCCGTAAACTAAACAGAATGCCAATCGTTTGGTCCATAACCTGCACAGTAATCCTTTTAAGCAATGTATCTTGAGCTTATTTCTTGTTTGCTTTTCATTTTTTACTTTGATCATGTTTTCCCCATGAACCAAGTAGATAAATGTCAGGCAGCAGGTCTTTTTTTGGATAAGAAACATTTTTACAAGTGGGGGCATCAGAGATTTCTACTTTCAGCATGTTACTTGGTACTTTAATAAAGCTGAATATAAATTATAATTAGAACTGCAGTGCAAGAAGTGGTTTGAGTTGAGTGCTGCTTGTTTTTCTTATACTTGATTTTGACTGGCATTTCATTAATGTATTTAAAAAGTAATTTATTTTTTCATGCCTCACAACCTTTTTGTTTCCATCTAGATATTAAGTAAGCTGTCATGCAGCCAATGCATTGAAATGTTTTTATTCTTCTACACTTCATTTTGTCTTGATTGGTCTCTCATAATGACGGTTTGGCACCCAGGGCAGTGTATTTAGTTAATGTGGTTTTGAGCATAGCCCCTCCCCTTTCTAGTTGGCCACACTCCTTCCCATTGACCCCACCCATTCAGCTGTCTCCTGCAGCCCCCCTTTGATTTAAAGTCACCAGCCGCCACTGCTCCCAAGTCATATTTTGGTTCCAAGTAAGCTATAGGCTAATATCTCTCAGTCAATAACCAGCAGTGGCTCAGTAGCTCAGTTTGTTAAATGCTGTGTGTATAGTACATTTTACCTCACACAGACCAGGGTTTAAATCCACTGCTATGTGGCACTACATACTACAGTAGCGGTTATGTAATGCTCACATATTCCCTCTCCACAGGAGCTACATTAAATTGGTGAGGTAGACAATATTATGGGTAGATAAGTGTTTGTTCAAATTTCCCAGACTGTTAAAATCATTGGCAAGAATGGAAAAAATCAGCAATGAGCAGTCAGAAATAATATGTCTAATCCTGATATGGCTGTATGCCTTGAGTGTCTGTTTAACAGAAACAGATGTTTGGTACCAGAGCCATAGGCTCAAGCTTAATGCCAAGAAATGTATAGTTATCTCCTTTGGGAAAAAACATGTACCCATGAATTACCACATAGGTGGCAGTACACTAAACACCGAAAGTGTGATGAGAGGCTTAGAGACACCAGTGGACAGTGGTCTCACCTTCAATAACCACATCGCCACAACAGTCAGAAAATCCTTCTATGTGGCACATTTCATCACTAAGGGCTTTTCATCCAGAAAAAAGGAGGTCATTGTCCCACTGTGCTCATTCCTCATTAGACCCATTATAGAGGACAATGCCCCATATGGTATGTACCTCACAAGACATTTGCAACAGCTGGAAAGGCCGCAGAAATACCTCACTAAAAGAATCACAGAAAGCAGATGCCCTATGCTGACTGTCTACAAAAACTCCAGCTATACTCTGTGGCATATTGTCTACTCAGAGGTGATTTCTGCTTAACATACAAGGCCATGTCAAACCCTGAGCTGTTGGACATGCTCCACTTAAAGAAATCCCAATCCTTCAGAGACACACACTCCAGAGATCTAAACCTTGTCATCACAATGAACAAAACATGCTGGAGGGATAGGTTCCTGACCCAGAGACTCCCCATACTCTGGAATAGACTGCCCATATATGTCAAGCAGAGCACCTCCTTGGCCCTCTTCAAAAGGAACCTTGATGACTGGATGGGAGATAGGAAATTCACCCCAGGGATCATGTCAGTTGCCCTGCTAGACAGGGGTCCAGGGAAGTAAATATTGTGGGAAGAAATATCCAGGGAATTTTTATGGCTAGGCTTGTATAGGCCCTAGGGCCATTAGCCTAGTACCAACCTATGAACCTATGAACATTGCTGCAGTTGATTAATACATTCTGTACAGATATCCTCTGCAGTCACTCCTATTGGGTTCTATTCCCATGCCTGCCAATCAAGGTATGACTGCTGTTTAGTGTCTGTACTCTACACATACATGTGTCTCAAGTGTCATGATTTCACATTATGTAATTAATAGTGCTTAATCTGCCTGCTACAGGGATACCATGGCAATGAGTACCTAGATTGCAAAGTATCAGCATTTCAGCTCACAGAACACCTTAGTAGTTATATAGGTCCACCTGATATGCAAGTGTTCTGTGTAGATGTGGACCCGCAGTTGTTACCGTTTGGCCCACAGTGTCCCATGCATATAACTTGAGAGGTATGTATGTGTTACATCAGCTACAGGAGACTTGTATTTACTGTACACATAAAGTAAATATAGACACATAGAGTTGATAGTAGTGCTGTTGTCAAGAAAGTAAACAGCAATGTTACTAACAGACTGATTTTTTCTCTTTCCACCCCAATCTTCATTTATTTATTACTGTTATTCATTGGTTATGGTTTACTATTAACATATTGTTTCATTAACTGTTTTTGGGCCATGTGTTTTATTATTGTTATGTATTATAATGGATGCATATTAACATATCTTGGTAAATTACCTATTTTATTGGCCTTATGCTGTAACTGGGAAAAAATTGCTGTTCTGTGTGTTTGAGATTTAGGGATTTCAACTTTATTGGGTTGATTAAACAGCATTCGCTATTTTAAGCCTTCGCTGAAATAATATATACCCAGTTAATAGACTAACAGCTATTGCATTAACATACATATTTTGATGGGTATGAAGTCTGACACTCAAGTGTATCTCTTACATTACTGACCTCAACCAACAATGTTTGCCAGTGAACTGCCAGATGACCACAATGTCATGTGACACTGACCACACACATGAGGTGAAACTGTGGACATACTCCATAAATGTCCACAGTTGACAGGTTTGGTACCTACCCTCTGCAATGTTGTACTCTCAACACCTCTGTAATGGCCATCTTAACAACTAAGAAAAGGGTCAAGCTCTACATGAAGGCCTTAGATATTGCCCTGTGGTGCCATGTCATTGGCCAATGATATTGTAATTCAGCTGTTTTGGCTGCAATTAGCAATTCTAAGCCACAGATTGATGCAGAGGTAATTACCTGTTAATGAGCAGGACCTTTATAAGGCAAGCAGCTGCTTATGGAGAACAGGTCTGTATGAGACTCAGCTCACATGGAGGGCATATTTCCAAAGGATTACCAGAAGCAAAGTTCAAAAATGGAGTATTGCACTCCACCAGGTATGTAATAGATTTCTCCATGTAACAAGATTCAGATGTGGGGATGGAGGTATGGGGGATAGAGATTACAACAGTCAGTCTGTCTCATATCTATGGTAATGACATGTCAAGTGATACTCTACTGTCCTACACCTACAGGCATACCTCTCAACTGTCGCCAATTTTCAATCACATCTCAGCTCTGTCCCTATCAATCTCTCCAACAATGGTTGGTTGTTGTAAGAATGCTAGTGGAATACAAATAATAAAATGTGACAATGAGTAAGGGTGTGCACTCCTGTAATGTCAAACGATGTACTTTTATTCACCCCCTCATTCAATCACTGCTTCACATAAATAGTTCTAACATTTTAAAAGTGTCCCTGAATCTCCCTGATGTACTCTGGCTAAGTCCCCATTTCTGTTGACATATTTCCCTGTTTGGTTGACAGTTATGCCTAACATACCTGTCAACCCCTTACAGCATGAAAGCAGGACAAAGCCATAATTTATGGGGGGACCAAGGCCCAAATACAGTGATAGTGTTGAAATATGTTTCAGAGATCCACAAGTTTGTATAAAACTGACCAAAACTATGAGGCAAACATCCTGACATTCTGCAAACATCTGTATAGATGAGAGCTATGACGCCTACAGGAAAGATATACTACAGCAGGTTTGCATCATTTTCTGTCATTTTAGCACACTGGTGTTCCTGGACTGTCACCCTGTAATTGTTGTAATAGCACACTGTTAATTGCCTGGTAGTGGCCATATGACATAATGGGAATTTGCCTGTAGGGGACACACCACAGTGGACTGCAGTGCTGGGTGTTGAAACATACAGCAGAATCTATCACAGCACACAGGGATATACCCCAGTATTGCTATTATCTTCGTGGTATCCACACATGTAGAGTGTTGGCCAGACTGTGGGGTATGATGTGTGAGGGAGCAGTGGATAGTGCTGGCCATCATGGGTGTGCTAGATCTGTACATAGTGGATCTCCCCATGTCTGGTCCTGTAATGAGTTCAAACAGAAAAAATGGCCAGCACCAAGCTGATGGAACAAAACTTCATTTATTCAATGTAGCAACACCATAGGGGTAATGTGTAAACCACAGTACCCATAAAAATCATCAGACCATTTTCGGCATAACCTGACTTCCTCAGTGATAACAAATAACTGAATAATACAGACATTTTGTATACATTAGGTCACAGGCACAAAAACCTCTTATTGATTAATTATAAATGTTCATTTAAACATTGGGTAAACAAACCACCTAGCTTAATTATTCAACTTCTTTCCTTTTGATTTAATACAGTATGCCAGCCCACCTTATTAGTTCTATCACCCTCAATATGATCAATTATAACAAATCTAAACTGTGCTGAGCTGTATTTGATTGAATGTTTGTATAAAATACTGGAAACACTTTTGTTCCTGATATCACCCATGTGTTCAGATATACAAATATTTATTTTATTTATTTATTTATTTATTGACATTTGTTGACCGGGAAAGTCCACTGGGTCAGGAACCCATTTTCAGTAGAGGCCCAGGGAGAAAACCTCCACAAATTAACAGTCAGATATTAACAATAGACAGAATTTTTTTTTTAAATAGCAAAAATAATCAAAAGTTAAAACATTACAAAACAAAGATATACATACAGTATAAAACTTATTGGTGTATATCAGAAATTATATAAACTCAGATGAATAGTTTGTAGTATAGTACAAACATTTTGAGGTGATTCTTTATGGTGTTGCACGAGAAACATGGCAGTTCTTGCCAAAAAGTTTTATGGTAATAGAGCTGGGATGCAATTTGGTAGAAAAAATGTTTAGAATTATAAAATTGTGTTAGAAATTAAGTGGTGCTGGTATTATGGTGGTTTGTTTGATTTGCACTGGCATTTGAGGTTGTTAAGGAAGTAGGTTTTCAGTGCTACGTTATATTTCTTTATATAGTCAATTTGCATAATGTGGGAGGGTAGGAGCCTAGTTTTGTTAATTGGACCAGAAGTTTAGTGTGTCGTACTGTGTCAAAAGCCTTAGGTAGGTCCAATAGGATTACTGACATGGGGTAACTTGCATCTAAGGCTTTGTTGACAGTATCAGTGAAAGAGAGTAGGTCTGTAACTGTGCTGTGCTCTGGGTGGAAACCGTGTTGAGTGGGAGACAGAAGATCATTATCATTGAGGTACTTGAGTAATTGTGTGTGTACACACTTTGCAAGGATGTTGGATAGTGGAGAGATTATAGAGATGGGGCAGTAGTTTGAGAGATCATGAGAGTTTCCACCTTTATGTAGTGGTGTAATAATAGATTTTTTCCAAAGATGTGGAGCATATCCTTCTGTGAGAGAGCGGTTTATAAGAATACTAACTGGATATGCAATCACATTTGCTGCTAGTTGTAAATATTCTGGAGGAAGGTTGTCTGCGGAAAAGGAGTAAGGTTTAAGCTTTTTTAATCGTTTACATATGAGAGAAGTGGGTACTGGTTGAATTGAAAAGGAGTGAATTGTGGAAGGGTTGGAATTTTTGTCAGGAATAAGTGGTACATTGTCATTTTGTTTGGCATTGTTAGCACTCAGGGAGTATGGATTTTGGCTTGTTGAGGAGTCTTTGATTAATTTTTGGATGGTGGTAACAAAGTGGCTATTGAAATCGTGGGAAATTTCCTGAGGGGTCTTATTGTATGCGGGAGATGGATTTTGTGGAGTGCCAGGATTGAGAAGGGTGGAGACTGACTTTCAGAATTTCTTTGGACTGTTTTGTAAGGTTGCTAGCCTAGAGGAGAAATAGTTTTATTTTCGTCTTGAATTACTAGTTTCTTGGTTCTATTTCTTAGTTGTTTGAAGGTAATTTTGTTTTGATGTGTTCTATCCTTTTGCTAAATTTTCCATGCTTTGTCTCTCTGAAGAATGCATAGTTTGGTCTGTTTAGTTAGCCATGGGGCTTGATTAACTTTTGTTCACTTGATACGTATGGGGGCTAAGCTGTTTAGAGTATCCAGGGATAGTTTATTGAAATAATTAACTGATTCATCTAGGGGGAGTGTTTTTAGTTGGAACCAGTTGTGGGTTTGTAGAATGCTAGAGAATTTATTTAGGTCAAAGTGGGTGAAATTTCTAGCTGCTTTAAAGGAGTGCATCTTGATTTTATGAGGGTGGGTCTTGTATGTGTAAGCTGGGAGGTGGTTGTTTAGTATATTTGGCAGGGTGCAAGAGTTAGAGTAGTTGTGGGGGTGGGTAACTAATATCCAGTCTAAGATAGACTCTGATCCTGTAGAAAGTCCATGGGTGGGCGTATTGATAAGCTGAGCAAAGCTGTATAGATTTATGCTGTTTGCTGGGGAGTTGGAGGTAAGATTTTACCAGTTAATATTTATATCTGCTAGGATTATAGCATCATTAGATATGTTTTGGTTTATCCATGATAGAAATTCCTCTAAAATGGAGATGTTCTGACTAGGGGGATGTAGATTACTGCAAATAATAGGTTTTTATTGTTATTTATTTGAAATGTTGTTAGGAGAAATTCTAGGATTTGAAAGTTAGGGATTGGCTTGGAGTAGGGAGTGAGGTTTAAGGAGCTTTGATATATTAATGCAACACCGCCACCTTTTCTGTTGAGTCTGTCAGATCGTAGTATGTTGTAGCCAGGAGGGAGGATTTCAGTATCTGAAATAAGTGGTTTAAGCCATGTTTCAGTTACTCTGACAATATTTGGGGAGAGGGTAGTTAGCCAGGTATGAAATTCTGTAGTTTTATTACAGATGCTACAAATGTTTATTGTTGTAATGTGTAATTGATCTTGCCTATGGTGTGTGTTTGCTTTTAGGAATGGTTTGGCCCAGTGTTGAGGTGGATGTCCCCACATTTGGTAAGTGTGAGCAGAAGGTGGACTATAGTTTGAGTATGATTGTTTTTATTGAGGGGTCTGGGATATGGTGACAGGCAGAATTTAAGTTTCAATTTGGTATACAGGAATTTTGTTTGAGTAATAGAAGTGAAATGTGTTACAAATAAAGAAGGAGAGATATCAGAATAACTATTGCTGTCTGTTAATGGTAGATTTTTGGTGCTGGATGATTGTGGAGGTGGGTTTAGGGTGGTGTGTGTGGAGCTGGAGTAGTATAGTAGGCTTAGAAGAGCAGTGCAGGTGAGAAGGAATGAAAGGAAGTTTGTATGTTGCAGTGTCATAGTGAGACGAGTTATGGTTAGGAAGATAGAAGAGTGAGAATGTAGGAGGGGTTTATAGGGGGTGTGTGTTGATTGGATAATTGGAGGGTAGTGAGGTAATGGTTGAGAGGTGTATGGAAAGTATAAATGTAATGAAAATGGAGGTGGGAGTGGGGGTAGGGAAGGGGAGCGGAGTGAGCCCAGAGTGCAGAGGAGAGTGAATGGAACGGGTTGCACCGGACCTCAGAAGTCCTAAGAAATCCATCAGAAAACAAAAACCTATCTCCTCAGAGATAGAAAGAGGAGTAAGAAAGCACTATGCTTGATGGTATGTAATTTTAGTGGGGTTAGGAAGGCAAAGCATGCAAAGTAAGTATGGTAGAAGTTTGTGAAGAGAGAGAAAAAAATACAGTCAAAAGAAGGGGAATGTGTAGTGTCAGAGAAGACAGGAGGTGGGAAAAGATGGTCAAAAAGGCAGATAAATAATATTTAAAAGTAGCAGAATGGTAGGAGAAGCAGTTGGTGTTTAAGTTACCTAGGGCTGGAATACAGTAGGGAGCCAAGGACACCAGGTAACTAGATAACAGAAAGGGAGTACTGAGATAAGTTAGGAACTTTTCCTTTTTAGTACAGTGTCCTGCTATAGAGGGTTAATAAATGTAGTATAATGGGGGGCAGTACAGCAGTGTTATAGGGATATGAGTAGGTAGAGAAAAAAGGATCACATAAAGTTAAGTAGTACAGATATAAAGATAGAGTGGTTGGAGCGAGATGGGAGGAAAGAGGAGAAAAGAGTTTTCTTTGCTGTGTGCCTCTGTACCTGCTAACTATGAAAGAACAGTTACAAATTCAGAAAAATGAGCTGGATGTACAAGATGCTTTTTTCCTTGTGTTTAATAGGGGTCTCCCACAGTGCTGCAAGGGTCCTGTTGTTGTTTTAGTGTCCTTACAGCAGGTTAATACACCTGGGCAAGGGTAACCATGGGTCTTCTGGGAGGCAGGGTGTAAGTTGAGGCACGTTGTGAAGAGAACGCTCTATTCTATGAGATGGGGAGAAATCAAACAGAATACATAGGGACCTAGAGATTTGACCAACATAAAAGGCGGAACATGAACAAGTTGACAAATAAATAAGCCAGTCAGTACTACATTTATCAAAAAAAATTAGATCATAAATCATCAATGTATTTTTACTAGTGAATTATTTTGACTTGAGCATATATCTGCAAAAAGAACGATGCCCACAGGGTAAACAGCCAATCAATTTGTCCCCAGTTAATGATATTTGTTTACTGAGACTAGGTGAACCTCCCTTATGTTTATAATGACTAAAATGGGAACCCAAATATAGGGGATGTTCACAATCTCTCAGTAAACAAGCCATGACCGAGCACCAGAGCACGCAGCATGCATGATGAAGTGGAGGGAACTAGAAAATAGAGTAAAGTGTAGGCAGACAATTAATGATAGGAGGCAAGCAGTGGTTGAAAAAGAGAACTTACTGGCATGGTGTGTTAGAATGCATTATAGCTATTGTCCAAAACCTGGTGGAATGAAACATGGCATTCCGTGGTACAAATAATGCCCTGTACAGCTATGGCACTGGCAGTTTCTTAGGCCAAGTGCAGCTTTTGTCACAGCTTGATTCCATCATGCTGAACATTTGCATCATATTAGAAATAAAGAAGTAATGGATCATTATCTTGGGAAAGATATACAGGACGAAATTATTGATCTGATTGCAAATGCTATTTTAAGGATCATTGTAGAGAAGTGAAGGATGCTAGGTACTTTTCTGTGCTTCTTGATTGTACGCTAGACATCAACAATCAAGAGCAAATGACTGCAGTAGTTAGGTATGTGGACATTTCAAGGACTGCAGCCATGGCTGAGGTACACTTTCTAGGATTTGTGCCTGTGAATGATACAACAGGAGCAGGACTTACAGAAGCACATCTTCAGACTCTGCATAGTCTTCAACTGGACATTAACCACTTGTCAAGGAAGGAAAGAGATACAACAATGGCAGCAACATGAAGATGAAACAAGTTGTAGTGCAGGATCAGATAAAACAGATGAATTCAAGGGCTTTTTATGTGCTATGTACCTGGTGTAATTTAAATCTTATAGTTAGTGATGGAGCACATTCATCACTACGTGCTATGTCATTCTTTGTATGTCTGCAGAGCATTTGCGTGCTCTTTTCAGCATCAACGAGCAGATGGCAGATCTTGAAATGGCAAATAAAAGTCACTGTGAAGCCACTGTCAGAGGCTCGCTGGGAATACAGGATAGACTCTGTCAAGGTAGTATGATTTCAGTTGAAAGGAGTCGTGGAAGCATTACAAGAGATGGGTAATGCTTTACATACAAGTGATGCTGCAACATATCAACACACAAGGGGCCTGTGCTTGGAACTCATGTTGTATCAATTCACTGTATGTTTAGTGGTTTCATATGATGTACTGACAGAGGTAAATTGTGCAAGCAAAGTTATGCAGAGTACATCAGTTGATATCTCGGGTCTATATTACGTTGACGAATGCTTAAATGTTCGAATCTCTAAAGGTCGACTTTTAGAGATCGAACAGTTAAGTATTCGAAAATGTAATAAAACAAAACAACAAATAAAAAAGTAAAATGAAAGGGTTTTACAAGGGAGGCAGGCCCCCCTCCACCCCCCACACACCCCACTACTTAAATATACCAACTCAAAGATCGCACTTCACTGCACGGCAAAGTGGAAATGGGAAATTTCCCATTCCCTACACTGTAGAGTGATCTTGTAGTTGGTATATTTAAGTAGCGGGGGTGGGGGGGCACAGCCCCCCCACGTGGGGTGCATGGCAGCTTGCTCCCCTGCTTACACACTTTCGTTTTTTTTTTTTTACTTTTATTTATTTTTTTTTAAATTTTTAAAGATATTCAGACACTTAACTTTTCAATCTCTAAAGGTCGACCTTTAGAGATTCGAACATTTAAGCGTTCATTTATCTAATATAGACCTGATATTTCTACATGTGTAAAAGTGCTGGCATCAACTATGGACTTGCTAAAGAATTACAGAGAGACAGGATTTCAAAATTCCATTGGTGAATCCTTCAAGATAGCAGAAGAACTGGATGTTGGCACCACATTTTAAGAAAAGAGGCACAGGAAAATAAAGTGCTTCTTTGACTATGAAGTAGAGAATGAGACTGTACAGGATCAAATGATAAAATTACTGGCAGAGTTCTTCAATGTCCTGCTGGACACAGCAATACAGTCATTTACTGACTGGATTGAGCAGCTTTCAGAGTCTGATAAGGCCTTTGGATTTTTATGAAATATTAAAGACTTGAGTGATGTTGCAAAAGACATATTGATCCAGTAGTGCGACATTTATTACTCTAACCTTGGCCATGAACTTAAAAGCCTTTCTTGGATGATTTAAAATGAATCATCACCTCTGACTGTGTTAAATTTCCACATTTGCAACCACTTGCAAGACATCTGTATAAATACTTATGTTTCACTGCACATTTATTTGACTACACCTGTTACAGTGGCTACTGCAGAATGCAGCTTTTCTAAGCTGAAGTTCATAATGACATACCTATGTCCGTCAATGAGTCAGGAGAGACTTTCAGACTTAACTGTGCTCTCAGCTCAGCATGAAATGAGACAAGGTTTATTGCACGGCAGCCTCATTGAAAACTTTGTCTAGACAAAAATTCATACGATCCCAGTAAAACTCTAGGTATGTGTTTATATTTCCTTTCCAGTAATCTTTTATATTGCTTTAAGGCAGTAAATTTGAGGTAGCACCTTAGCCTGGCCTGTATAGTATGCTATGTATTCATTGATTTTTGCTTACTCCAGCAGGTAGGACCAAGCAGTACAAGGAGGATAAAAAATGACAAGATTTGTGGAGCCAAATGCAGCTATGAGTGGCAGGACTCACTGAGAGGCCTGAATAGTTGGGAGCTGAAAGGGCTCGTCATGAGGCTAGGACAGTTGGGAGTGGCAGGACTTGTTGTGAGGCCAGGGCAGAAGGACAGGAAGAACAAGTTGATCACGGCACTAAAAGTGGCAGCAAACAGAAAAGATAAGAGCTAACTGTACATTAAACATAAATGACACTCTGGTGTCTGTCATCTGTGTGCTTTTTGAATTCACCTGTTTCTCTTTGGGTGTGAGTCTATCTACCTCTGGCTCTGTAATCCCCATAGCTTTCCCCTGTATGTCTTGTGTGTCTGTACTTTTTTCTACGTCTGTCCCATGGCTGTCTTGAGTGCGTCTGCAGTGTGACAGTTCTGCATGTCAGTAACTTTCTTTATCTTGTATGATGAGGTCAGTTTATCTAATGCTTCTTGTGTGTTTCAGTCTTGCCATAGCGATGTCATCATCTTGTGTTTGGGATTCTTTGTGTGGTGTCTCATTTCTGCCCTGTGGTAGTGCAGCCTTCATCTTGTATGGGTCTCTATTCAGTCTTACTGTAGTTATTTCCTGGTCTTGTTTGTCTCTGACCTGTGTGGGTGAGTAACTCTGTCCTGTGTGTGGGAGTCAGCATGGGTGTTCAGTCTTTCTGTAATACCGTCTTTGTCTTGTGTGGATGTCTATCCTATGTGCAAGAGTATGTATAGCTGTCTATCTTGTGTGTGTGTGTGTGTGTGTGTGTGTGTGTGTGTGTGTGTGTGTGTGTGTGTGTGTGTGTGTGTGTGTGTGTGTGTGTGTGTGTGTGTGTGTGTGTGTGTGTGTGTGTGTGTCCTGTGTGAGGGAGTCTGTGTGGGTGTCTATGTTCAGCCTTGCTGTAGTGCTATCTTTGTCTTGTGTGTGTGTATCTATATCCTGTGTGTGGGAGTCAGTGTGGGTGTCTTTATGCACTTCTGTGGGACTGGCTGCCTTGATGCTGTACAGAAGTTTGTTGTAATGTAACAACATTGCTGCTAAATGCCAGTCAGTGTTCATGTATGTGTGTGTGTGTGTGTGTGTGTGTGTGTGTGTGTGTGTGTGTGTGTGTGTGTGTGTGTGTGTGTTTACACCTCTGTGACTGGCTACTTTGATGTACTACAGGGGCTTGACTAAATGTCAGTCATTGTGTGTACCCTGGCACTTCAAGTCTTATGGTCTGAATGTAATAACACTATAGTGATCATTAAATGGTGCTGCATGAGCTTGAAAAGGAATGAACTGTGATGGCAACATGGTCACACTTTATTCTCTTGGGCAGGGCCCCAAACTTGAAACTTATTGAGGGGATCCCAAAATTATAGCAGTAGCCCTTAACAAGATACTGACATATTGACATCTGTAGTCTCATTTTGCAACATCCGTAGTAAAGCCTCTTAATTTGCTTGCATGAATTTATTACAGAAAATATAAGGAATGTCATATTTAAATAAATAAAACTTTGTGATTTTATCAATGCAAACTACTGTAGAATGTCTGTGTCATGTTCTGCATTTGGTTCTACTATGAAATGCCAGCTTCATAAAAGATGATGAGCAAAAAGGTTAAATAATCAAATGTATCTGCTTTTTTACTGGGGGTTAGCCACTCTGCACCCCCAAATGGGGGCAAGCCCCCCATATATATATATATATATATATATATATATATATATATATATATATCAATTCTACATTTGCACCCACCCAAAGAAGGGAGAAATCTCCATAAACAAGTGAATCATTGCCACCAATGCAGTTCAGTTCCTTTATTTGCACCCATAAGTAAATTTAGCACAAAGTTAGCATTGGTCTCAACATACATTTAGAACATACATACATTTAAACAAACACCATTAATAAATAATTTACACTCAGACAATTCCACAAGAAAAACAAATAATTTACACCCTGTATTGCACACTTCTATTTAAATAATTCCTGTTAAAATGCAACCATTATACCTACCTATTCTACATTTCAAAACAAATACCTTTAACCAGATGAAAAGCTGAAATTCAGCATGTAACCAATGCAGATTATATTTAAAATGTAAACACATTTATTATTGATCTGAGCAATAGCTGCTGGAATAAAACTGTTCACCAATCAACTTACTTGACCATTTCACAATTTGGTTCAATGAATTTCTACTTTTCATAGACAAATGTCCATACCATGCTACCAAAGAAAATGATAACATCGATTCAATGAAAGCACAGTAAAATGGAATCATTATATTTTTATTTATGTGTAAACGGGACAATTATCTTGGGCGAAACAATCTTTGATGTCCCTTTCTGCACACGGCTTCACAATTTTCCTCAGAATTCAACTTTGAATCTATGATTGTCTCAAGATATTCATAAGATATTACACATTCAACCATCTGACCCTTAAGTGTAACATCATGTGTATGTGCATGTTTGCTGAAATTGATTATCATATCTTTAGTTTTAGACATATTTAGCTGAAGATAAGAATCATCACACCATTTAACAAAATCACTAATGACTAGACCATGACTGGTCTCATTGTCTTTAAGCTGACTGATTACAACAGCATCCTCTGCATATTTCAAAATGGTCCTATTTTCAAACATACTTCTACATAACTAGGAATAACAAGACAAATGTCTGATGAGGGGTTTGGTTAAAACCCCAAAGCGCTTACTATTTTATTGAATAAAGGGACTGCAACTATAAACTTGTTATTCCTAGTTGTGGTGGTACTTTGGTGACCTGTTGAAGAATTTTTGCATCATAATACAACAGTCTCTAAAATTTTTTTTGTTAGCGGACTTTCCGCTGAAGTTCATCCACTTTGTTTCTCAGAGAATGAACATTTCTTATAATCATTTAAGGCAAAGGAATTCAATTAAATTACTGTTTCTTTAGAATCAATATAATACCGCATCTTTTACTTTTCTTCTTTTTGTTGTTCCTCATTGCACTTTGTCTTATTAGCATGTCTGAAGATGTTATTCGGTAACCATGGTACAAAAACTTTTCTACAAACTACACTTGCAATTTTCAATGTCAGCAACATTTCTCTGGTATATTATATCTTGCTTTCTTGATGTTCAGCTCCATAAACTCCACAAACGAGTAAAAAATAAAATAGAATACTCAAAATAGCAAAACAATAAAAATCCATTTTAAAAAAGGAAAAACGACATGACCACGTATGTATGTGCAGAGTGAAAGTGCAATATAACCTGTGCATTAATATTTCTATAAAAGAATTAATTATTTTTTTCTAAAACAAGATAATAATAAATAGGATGGTTTAAAATTATAGACTAAAACAGATCTACTCTGGGTGCTCACATGCTATTTGCTATTGAATGACACACTTCCTCACTGCCTATTGTTCAAAAAAGCATGTGTTCTTCCATTAACTTGATCTGCTGTAACTGGTTATTCTTCCCAAAACCCAGTTCTATAAAACTGTATAGTCCTAACACAACCCAAAGTCTAACTGTGAGTATTGTGCATCACCAACAGTTGGAACACATTTTTGACATTCCTGTTTCCTTCTCACTAAACCTAAAATCTCAGTCCTTCTCCCTAACCCTCCCTAACTCAAAAATCCTTGTCTTGCACCCTAAACCTAAAACTCCCTTCCCAACTGATGCCCTAAGCTACACTGCTACCTCTCCCACCACAACTACTGCACTTATATCATCCAAACTCAAATAATGCATTCAGGTAAGCAGTAACTCAAATAATGCATTCAGGTAAGCAGTAACTCAAATAATCCATTCAGGTAAGCTACAGCAGCTGTTTGCTAGAAGGCATATTCATGTCTGAGTCTGACTGGCAACCTAAGCAAGCTACAAGACATTTGAGTCCCTGGCTTTGAGACAGTAATTTTTCAATAGCTTGGGATATGAGCATTTGTAGTAGATTTAAAAAGCTTAAGCTCAAATGCATTAGCAATATACGAAAAATTAATTAATTCACTATAATACCAATGATAACTAAAATATCAAGCAATATGTAAGACTCTTTTGTATGCAAATAAAATGAAGTAATTTGGGTTTCTTTATGACTACTGTATAACTGGAATGAAACACTTAGAATTAGATGTAATAATGGCATATGCCTATAAATAGATATATTGAAATAGAAATTATAAAAATGAAAAGAGTCATTTCACATTGTAGGAAGAAGATATTCACTGAATGTCACAAATAAGTCAGTAATTTGTTAGGATGGACATTAATTGCTCTGACAGAAAGAAATCATGTAATTGGTATATGTACCAACAGAAAAGATGTATGTCTGGTTTACATCTTGCAAACATAGAAATAATAACAAATAAAGTACAGTTGGTTAAGTTGAACTTACCATAATAGCAGATGTTTGAATGATCACTGCTAATGTTGCCTTTGCTGTATGGGTTATATCCTGCCAAGAATATAACAGATAGCCAGCTTCCAAAGCTTTAGGGCAGCTTCCAAGCACCCAAACTGTCAAACAGCTTGAGGAGCTTATTAAAAGATAGGTTGGTGCAAAGCCTTTCAGAACTTTCCTGCCAGCAAAATGAGGGAGTATGAGCCCTAAAAAGAAAATGCTAGGAATAACAAAAAAATGACGTCCACACCCTGACATAAAAACACACCAAAAAACAAGGGGGTGGAGGGAGGCAGCTGCTGTTGTGGCAGTGATCATTCGAACATCTACTGTTAAGGTAAGTTCAGCTTGCACAACTGTACTATGTTTATCATATTGATCACTGCTGCAGTAGCCTTAGCTATATGGTAGATTCCCTTAGCTAACTACATTTTGGGAGTTGAAAGATAAAGAGTCAATGAGGCCCTAGAGAATGGTCTTAGCAAAGCATGATCTGCTTTGTAAAGCATGCACAGAGACCAAGTACCGGTTTCTAAAATACCTCTAGAATCCATCCCTTTGCAAAAAGCCATAGATTAGGCCAAGACCCTGGCAGGGTGGGCCTTGAATTGCCTGGAATAGTTTTGTAATAGTGAGTATAACAAAACATAACATCCTTAGTCAATCATTTGAAAACAGTCTGTTTTGATACCTGCTGTCCCTTCTTCTTACCTTCACAAGAAATGAACAATTGAACTGAAGATCTGAAATATTTACTTGTGTCAGAATAGCACCTGGATTATTTGTGGAAATCAAACGTATGGAATATCCTTTCTCTTTCATTTTTAGGTTCAGGAAAGGCATCAGGAAGGTACATACTTTGGCTTAAAGTAAACCTGGGTACCACTTTAGGTATAAAAGAAGGATTAGTTCTCAAAAAAACCCTGTCCCTAAGGAAAATGAAAACCACCAACGACCAGCAAAAACGATAGTGAACACGCAGTAATGAAGAAATAATGATTATTTATTTGTAATTCCTCCAAATCCAGACCGGTTTTGGCTGTTTAGCCTTTATCAATGAATACAATAAAGTTTTTTTGAATAAAATGTAGCAGCCTGCATTTATACAAGTCTCTAATTACCTGGAAGCAGTATTACAGCACCACCCTTGGAGTATCAAAGTGCATATTCCTTCTTGATTAAAGCATATGACCAGTGACATAAAAATGCCAGAGGTGTAGATATTGAATCATATTTTTAAAGATAAAAATGAAAGCTCTGAAAGTAAGCCATCATATGAACATACATATTATGAGGTAATAAACCAATACCATAGTCAATATTTATGAATGCATATCATAGTATTAAAGAGCAGAAAATATATACCACTAGTATATATATATTTTAAAGGGTGATAACCACATGTTGAAAAGAACTAAATAGTAATGAACCAAGTACTGATCATATAATATATTACAAAATAAGGCCAAAAGAATATAATAGCCTCATTGTCAGCTATATTATAGATTATAATGAATAGAAATAATATGCTTGTAGATAGTACAAATTCAACATTATAATTGTACAATACTCAATGTTTGAAGCCATCATACCAGATACGAATACCAAACCATACATATACATGTTTGTATCCTCAACAATTTTTTATCATGCTTTATAGAGTATAAAATGAGTGTTGGTAGGCCTAACCACCATTGAATGGTTCATGCTGATTCTTGATCTATATAAATGTTTGATGCTGTGACCATGGTTATGAAATCATCCAGCTGTAATACTGCTTCCAGGTAATTAGAGACTTGTATAAATGCAGGCTGCTACATTTTATTCAAAAAAACTTTATTGTATTCATTGATAAAGGCTGAATAGCCGAAACCAGTCTGGATTTGGAGGAATTATAAATAAATAATCATTATTTCTTCATTACTGCATGTTCACTATCATTTTTGCTGGTCGTTGGTGGTTTACATTGTTGGTTTGACCCTGCACGCCATCCTTGCGGAGCGTATGGTTGTTTCCTAAGGAAAATGAGACAGGCTTGACTAACCATAGGAAAGAGCTTACATTTCAAATACCCTTCTTGCAGAGGTCAGAACAATCATAAAACTGTTTTTCATGTTAAGAACCTCAAGTCAGACAGGTTAACTGGTTCAAATGGTACAAGTGTTAGCTTCTTTAACACAAAATTAAGATCTCAATGAGGGTCTGCTGCTTTTCTTGGAGGTCTCTTATGCAAAATACCTCTCAATAACGTTTGACATGAAACTGCATTGAAAGGGGATGATCTATGGACAGACATGTTGAAATGGCCAATAAATGAACATTGACAGAGGAATGAGAAAGGTCACAGGATACTAACTCACACACAAATATTTTAAAAACAGAGAACAACTAGCCCTGAATGGGTGCTATGTTTTTGACATCAACAAGAAAACCTTTTCCATTTGCTAATATATGATTTCCTAGTAGCAGGTTTTCTTGTTTCCATTTGTACCTGTTGTATGTCCTCAGTAAACAGGTGCCTAAAGGGAATTCAGATCCTGTCATCCATGCAGTCAATTTAAGATGATTTGTGTCAGGTGTATCAAACACCCCTGTTCATGTGAGTTAATCCAGTCTGTGAGGAAGCTTATGATAACTGCCCTGGCCAGTTCCAAAAGAAGGGAGAACCATGGTCCCCTGGGCCAGGAGGGAGTCACCACAATCATCTTGGGGAAATTCCTTCTGAATCTTCAGAGTTAACTTGGATGTTAGTGGAAAGGGTGGAAAAGCTTACAGGAACGTTCTTGTCCAAGGAAAAGAAAAGAAAAGAAAAGGTGTCCATTTTTCAGGCCTTCTTGAATGGAGTCCTGGAAAAGAATCTTACCAATTGATTATTCAGAGAGAAAGCAAAGAGGTCCACCTGAGGAACTACCCATTGATGGATCAAATCTTTGAAGATCCCCTGATCTAGTTTCCATTGGTGAGGGTCTGCCGTGGTCCTGCTCAGCTTGTCTGCCACACAGTTTTGCTCTGATGGAATATAGGATGCCTGTAGAGTGACACTGTGCTGTGAAACTATATCCCAAGCTAGCATGGCTAGCCTGCAAAAGGGGTATGACCTGGTTTCTCCTTGCTTGCTGATGTAATACATGACTGTGGTATTGTCTGTAACCACTTGAAGAGGTTCCAGGGACCAAAGAGGGTTATTTTATTTTTATTTATTTTATTTTATTTAACATTTGTTGACGGTTCACAGAGTTGAGTGCCTTTATTAGGGAAAGCATCTCCTTGATACTTATCTGCTTGCATCCGTCCTTGCTGCCCCTCACTGCATGTGTTTTTATCACTTCTGAAACTACTCCTCAAGTAAAATCTAAAGCATCTATGGTGACTGACTGCTTTTCAACAGGGAAGGAGAAGGGTAGACCTGGAAAAGATGAAGGGTGTTGATGCTAGGACAAGAGATTTCAAATACCACTGTATCTTTTTTGATGCGGAGCCTTGCCAGAGGTATCATGAGACTCATATATGCCACGAGACCCAAAATCCTGAGGTATTCCCTTGCAGTGACTGAAGTCTGAATGGATAATCTTAGAAATAGATCTAAATTAATGTTTATGTTTTCCTGTGGTGGAAAGGCTCTTTTAACTGATATGTCTAGTTTACATCCCAGGAATATAATCCTTTGTGGGAGTCAAGAAAGACTTTTGAATGTTCTCTTGAAATCACTTTTGAATGTTCTTTTGAAATCCCAGCTAGTGTACTCACCCAAAAGAGATTCCTGAAACTTTGAAAACGACTCTACAAAGATAAGCAAGTCATCTAAATATGGAAAAAATGTGGATACCCAGTAACCTGCAATTAGCAATAACTAGAGGCAGACACTTTGTGAACACTTTCTGTGCAGTGGATAGTACAAAGCATAAGTCAGAGAACTGATGGTGTGAGCTAGACACACAAAACCTTAACAAATCTCTGAAGTCTAGGCAAATGGGGATGTGATCATAAGTGTCTTTTAAATCTAGTTTAACCAGGAAACTTGAAAGAGGAGAAAAGGTAACAGGTTGTGAAGTGACAACATCTTGAATGTGGATACTATCGCATACAGTTTTAAGAAAGAAAGGTCCAGAACTGGTCTCCAAGCATTTTATTTCTTTGGCATTAGGGACATCCTTAAAAAAAAATAAATAAATAAAAATAAAAAATCTAGGACAGAAGAACTGGTTCTATCACTCACGGGCAGAATATGAGAAAGAACATGTGGAAACAAAAGTCTCATCTGGAGGATGAGGAATGACCCCTTGGGAAGGAAGAATTTCCTCTCACTGTCATCTTTTTCCCCGATTAATGATTTTCAAAACCCATTTATCTGAAACAATCTGTTGCCAAAGTGAAAAACTGAGATTCAGACTTTCTGGAAGAAAAAAAGTGGCTAGGTTGGGAATGGGGTATCAGATGGTCTCTTCAACAGTCATTCATACTTGTTGGACTGTGGTTGATTTTGGGAGATTCAGGACTTGTGTTTGCACCCTACTTGATATTTCTTCTTAAACATCTGTTTACCTGAATTTTGTTGACACTGTTTATTCTTCTTTTTGCCAAAACTGGATGAGGAGATAAAAAATTCCTTAGAAAATTTGGAAAAGGAGTCTGAAAAAATTCTTAGAGATTCCTTAGATCAGCTTGCCCCTTTCATCACACTGTTTGATTAATTCTACAGTAGAGGGGCCAAACACTAAATCTCTATTCAAGATAAAATTTAAAATCTTATTTTTAACATCGACTGGGAGGTTCTATGAATGCAGCCATGCAAACCTCCTCAAAACAGTACCAGTGGCCATAGCCATAGAAGAAGTGTCAACAGACTCAAACACACTGCAAACAATGAGTAGTGATCTGTGTGATAGAAGAAACTAAGTTATTCAAAGCAGACTTTTTTCTCAAATTAAGAAGAAACTGCAGGTAACACATTTCTCATATGTTCACAATTTGTCAGAACAAACTTTGTGCCTGACAATTCAAAATTATGAAAATGGAAATTAAAGAAGTATATACATTTTCCTTATACCTATCAGTAATTTTCCCATCCTTATCAGAAAGAGTAGACTTGGAATTAACTCAGGGATTAGCAGCAGTGGAATCAACTAATGCTAAAGCTGATGGGTGAGGATTGGGAATAGTGTAAAAAATGTAAAATACTGAGAAACTTTATACATGCTATCTGCCTTTTGGGGGGGGGTGCAGCTGACTATCAGGAAAATTGCAGGCAGTAACACATACACCCTCTAAAGCTAACAGAACAGAAGGAATGGGTGTAGGTTCTGGAAAATCCTTCTGTAACAACTCATTATTTTCTGAAGGACTGAGAATTATCAGTATTCCCTTCCTGAAAACACTGGCACATTCTAGCAATGGTCTCAGAGAACCCCTCTCGAAGAAGAAGGAGAATCAGAAACTGAGTTGTCCTGTGAGTCTGAATTAGAAATCCGAGGAAGAAAACTGTATCTATCCCTGCATCTTCCTGTTCAGATTAGAATTTTGAATCTCTTCAGGGAAAGACAGAAAATATACAGTCAAAAGGACTTTAAAACACCATGACAGCCCCACAAAAGAAATAAACACAATTTCTCCACTGTCAGCAAGAAATAGGCACCCATGTATATTGTCTGCTCCCCATCGAATTTCTTTGGATAGAAGCTGTTTGCTGGGTCTTCATCAGGTTTTAATTCAGGCTATTGATCCTTATTATAAAGTAGTTTCTGGTAAAAAAAAAAAAGAGTGATTCCTCTTTTCCTGAAGAGATTCAAAATTCTAATCTGATTCTCTACTGCGGTGGCGGTGCTGCGGTAGCGTTGTTGCCTCACAGTAAGATGCTGTCCGGTTCAATTCTCAGTTAGAGCATCTTCTGCATGGAGACATGCGTTAATGGGCGTACCTTTGTTGAAGGTTATGCATCAGAGCTGGTAACTCGGCATGTAAAAATCAACTACCAATCATTAGCGGACCGGAGTTCTGCTGTGACGACTCCCAACTGGGAAAAGACACAAACAAAACACTACTTTCAAAATGACAGGAAAAATTAGTGCTCTGTTTAAAAGTACTTTGCAGTCTGTTAAGACCAAATGCTCCTAGCTTTAAAATAACTTTCTTGAAGTGGAAAGTAACAAAACATCAACAAAATTAAGCAAATGGATCCCCCCCAAAAGGGAACTTATCTGCTCAACAAAGGAAAGCACAAGCTGGTCATTGATCCATGAAAGCCTCACAGGTACAGTATAAATGTTGAAAACATAAACATAGTATATGACTATTATTGTTTGGCTTTTATTATAACTATTGTAATAATGCTATCACTTGTAATTATCCTGCCCTGCCTATGTAGTGACATAATTAACATTTACAGAAGTGTTTCTACCTTAGCTTGCTATCTGTAGGAAGCTAAGAGATTAAGGATAGCTTTACTGTTATGGTGATGTCTCAGCAAAGGAAGTTTGTTATGTTGAGTATATTAACATGCATTTCTGTTATCTTCATCATTGGGAGCCACTGTAATGATAAATCATAACATTTGGATAAAATCCTAATCAATATCCAGTTTTATTAAGGAGGTGGTAGAAATAAAAGTAGAATATAACAATAAACAAAGGTCTGTTGAGCATAATAAATTTTCTATAGAAAAAAAGACATGAACTTATAATGAAGGGTGCTATGCAATGATACTATAATAAATCAATAGTTGTATTAAATCCTTAACCTAGAAAGTGCATAAAGTTTACTTGCAGCAACATAATACATCTTTAAAAGTATTCAGTAAGATCTACAAAGGTACCAATACCATCCATATATAGAAATGCATATAACCTATGCTTGATCTTTAACTTTTGCAGCAATGCTAAGAAAGTATCCTAGTCTCCTCATAGGAACAAAAGGAAAGAAGGAAGTAAAGAATAAAAAAGAAAGAAGACAGAAGACAGAGATGTATGATGAATGTAAAGAAATGTATTACATATCTGAGCATTCTTATTGTAAAATTTGGGACTTTTGTTCTTCAAAATCATCAACATGTCCCAGTACTTCAACAGATATGTTGAAACTATAATAATTTAAAGCATAACACAAAAAAATTAAGTGCATTGCAGGATTAGTCAATACAAATATGATTTTGAATATGACATATTATATATAAGCCACAAAGTTCATATAAGTGAAAAGCCAGCTAAGTATTTATTTTACTATAGCTTACCAGGATCTAGTAAAACAAAGTAGTCATGATACAGGGAGCAAACTATACAACAAAAATAATCCTGCTTTAAAATGCAAATGTGCTAAATTTATTGGATCTTAAGAGCAATTATATTCTTGTGTGCATTTTATATAAAAACAAAATACTTTAGAACAACAAAAACTGCAATTAAGCCTTCTTTTTTAGAGCTCTATATCAATATAAAGTAATATGTCAGGTGCTCCATACAACTGGAAAATTAATATAATTTATCATTTTTTCAGTTTATAAAGAACACGTAAAACCTAACACTAAAATATGATAGAACTGTGGATAAACAAATGCATGCATGTTTCTTTAGAAGTGTCATACCAAGCTGCAGACATTTATGATGGTGTGACCAGATAAACTAATACAATAATAGGTTAATCAATTTCTTTCTTTTACTCCAAAATTAGAAGTGATGGCTTCCCCTACATTAATTTTGATGTTTAGAGGAAGGAAGTTATTAGACAGCATTTCTGTGGAAATGTTTTCTAGAGCAAAGATCTTCTTCTGGCTTTTCCTGGTTAAGGGTTGCCACAGCAGATCACCTATCTGCTCATGATTGGCAGTACAGTTTTACAGTGTCAAGTTGCCAGCCCAGCACCCAACCTTCCACAGAAGGTACACACACACACACACACACACACACACACACACACACACACACACACACACACACACTCATGCCTAGGGCCAATTTAGAGTATCCAATCCACCTATAGCATGTCTTTGGGATGTGGGAGGAAGCCAAAGCACCCAGAGGAAACCCACACAACTGGAGAGAGGACATGCAGACTCCTCACAGTAGGTACCCCAGCCGAGGATCAAACCGGAGAAGCTCTTGTTGTGAGGTAGCAATGCTAACTGCTGCACCACCATGGCCACCTTTTTCTAGAACAGAGATAATTTCTGTAAAAGCTGGAATGGCTCTAACATATTTTCCTTGCTGCTACTATCCTTAAACTTTCCTTGTTTTCCTTTTTCCTCTACATATTTCAACATTTTCAAGGTTGTAGGTCAAACATGACGTTTTTGAAACAGGAGCATGTATTTCCACAGACAGATTCTCTGATAATAAGCAAGAATGTCTACAAATTACTTTGTTAGTCTTGGCATCTCTGGTGGCAGCAGTGATGGTATTGCAAGTGCATTTTAGTGCTTGAAGTCCCCCTCTCCGCAGTATTGTTAAAATTAAAAAGAAAATTATTTTCTTCCTTAGAGTCCTTTATGTTTCTGTATTAATTTCAACTGAGAAAAAAAATATTTTGTAGAAAAGCATTTGTACTAAGAATTTATAAACTCTCACTGCCAAAGTACTAGAGGCATATTTACCACACCTGTCCAACAACTTTCTGTCTTACTAAAATGTAAAGTATATGAAGGAACAGAAATATGTATTGGATACCAGAGAACCTGTTGGCACTGCCAGTCTGACATAATCTAATGTCTGATGAATCTAAGTATGATGTTTTTATTTATGGAATGTATAGCATTAATAATCTGATCTATGTACTCATAGTTACGAATCAAGATCATTTGAATTTACATTTCATTAAACCTTGTAATATTTAAAAAAAGAGGAGAAAGTGTCCCTGTGGAATCAGGAACCTTAAGCATCTTTCATGATAAGTGGCTGTGGATAGTAAGGAAGAGTCTTGATCTTCAGACATAATAATGTATTGAAAGATATGCTGAACTTTGAAACTATAAAAATAAAAAAATAATTCCAAATAACATGAGGAGGCAAGCAGTAATAGAAAGTGACTTTAATAAATAAAACTGCAGATATGATGGTTCAGAGTTTTTGTCTATCAGAAATGCATGACTTCATTGTTGGAACAATTTACTGAAGAGAATAGTGTTATAATTAAAGAGACCATCTGACCTACAAATCCACCAATCAAATTCAATAAAATCACAATAAAGATATTAAAACGTTTGTTCTGATACAAAACACTGAAAATTTCATAATAAACGATAAAACAATATAAATGATAAAAAATAAACTATTTCATACTCGGTTCATGTTGTAAGTAAATGTGATCCTTAAAACTACTGAAATGTGTGATGAGGGAAAAATATATACTAAGCATATAATTGCTGTGTCTTGGTGAACGGTTTGTCTGAGGTTCACTGGCTTTGAAATTAATATAAGCAAGCACTGGGTGTTTGGACTGCCAGGCATACATGTCACAGATGCAGAGGAACAAGCTCCCCTCCTACACAAAATGCTTCTATTGTGCGCCAGTCATTTTCAAAGCAATTGTAGTGAATTACACTTATTTTTTTCACAGTTTACAGACTCGCAATGTGAATCTCAAATGTCTATTATTAGGGTACCATCAATAATGAAACTGGAAAAGTAACTACTGTGGAAAATTGCATATCTTGCATTCTAGTACACAAAACATAAATTATGTTTAGATTTTTATCTTAAATGAAAGAAAAAAATAAAATAAATGGTTAAATGAATTAGGAAACAGTGCTTAACATAGTTGCTACAACTTAATCTTACACAGTGTCAAAACTTATGTTAGTAACTTTTCCACATATGATATTCTAGAAAAGTAATTTCATACCACTCCAGCATCCTGGTCTATATAGGTGGGTCTATATTATGTTATTGAATACTAATGTAATCAAAAACTTAATAGTCGACCCGTAAATGTCGAAGTGCTAAAACTTTGAACAGTTAATAAAAAGAAAAAAACCTACCCAAACAAACCATTTAAACCCTGTAAGCAGGGGGACAAGCCCACCTGCATCCCCCACACCCCCTGCTACTTAAATATACCAACTCTGAGATCGCAATACAGTGCAGACAATGGAAAATTTCCATTTCTGCACTGTACAGAGATGTCCGTTGAAATGTTCGAGGTTCTAGCACTTCGACATTTACAGTTTGACTATTACATTTTTGATTACATTAGTATTCCATAACGTAATATAGACCCTATATAGGTTCATAGGTTGACATTAGGCAGCCTTCAGGCCATTATGGTGCTTGCCAATAAGCCCCTCCTTCCTCAAGGAGGGCAACACATGATACACCAGGGAGAATTTTGCAGCTACTCATGTGATTGATGAGCTTTACTTTGAATCTGTAAGTATTCTACTCTGACACATAGTATACGTTTGTTCCACATTTGTAAAATACATTGAGATATAAAGACTTGAACTTCACCACACGAAGGGTAAAGATAACACAAACCAAACACCAAAATAAAAAAATAAAAATAAAGGTTACACCAAACTGGTAGCAGAGGTAAAACACTGTTTTAATACCTCGATGGTAGACTAAGCACTTTCACCTGTCAATCTCAGGCTTCATCAGAGTCACCATAATAAAACATCACTTCCTTTATATAATGTAAATCCATTGACATCACAAATAATTGACTGCTGCATAGGTTAAAAATAAGTTAATAAAAAGACATAATATATTTTAAAAAACATTTGTGCCCAAAAAGTCCATAATAAATTAAAAACTTATATCATAACAAATACATAAATACCAAAAATAGTTATTTTTTAACATAATATAAATTCTATATAATCATGGATCTCTGTTTCAACAAGGGGGCAATAGAAATATTGTCATTAATGCCTAGTAGATTCTTGACATTTAATCGCAATTGCCACCTAGTTTCACACAACTCCAAGTTGATTTTAATGTTGCCCCCTCTTTCATTCAATTCAACCCTATCAATAATAAAAAACAAAAAATCTTTTAAAATTGTGACAAACTACAGAATGATTGTAAAGTGCACTACTCACTTTCCTGTTCTTTATGTCCCTCACATGCTCAGCAATTCTGTCCTATAATTTACATATAGTTATACCAACATAGAATGCCGAGCATGTGCTACAGGTAGCTATATATGGGTCTACTTCGTAATAACGAAAGACCAGAAGAACGAAACCCACAACACTGAGACGAAAACAACGAAACCCCAGAACACCGACAACCACGTAACTTTACAACACACACATAACACACAAAAGACACACACAACTGCCCCACACTACCAAACTCAACACCCTACACTAGTGATAGGCAGGGGGGCAAGCCCCCCTACTTTAATATTCTAACTCCGAGATCGCACAGACACACAAGGCAAACTCACACCCACACAGTACAGTCCTTTACACACACCACAGTCACAACATACACTTACACACAGCAATTCCCCTCATAAATGCACTCACACATACACACTTACCTACAGCAGAACACCAAATGTGCTAATTCAAACTCCTGTAACATCGGGATTTTGATTTTCGCACTTTTTGGTGTTCTGGGGTTTCATTGTTTTCATCTTGCTGTTCTGGGTTTCATTCTTCTGGTCTTTCATTCTAATGAAGGAGACCCCTATATACACAATGCTTGTTGTAGTGCATGCTCCCCGCCCGGGGCATTCCAAGGTTCAGTAATAGCCCTCCACTGCCACATATGGGCCATCATTAATGTATTTACAGTAGTTGCAGCAACCAAATTTTTACATTTGAGACCTATAAGTGCCCTTTGGTCTTGTACCATTCTGTTCTAAAATATCTTTCAAGTTCCTGCCTCTACTGTATACAATTCGAGGTTTATCCCCCAACTTTTGTTTGAGTTCCATGTTGGAACTTTTGTCCCGGACAGAATTCAAGATGGTTACAAGTTGAGGACAATCCTGATTATATTTCAACACCATTACCCTGTTCCCTACAGTAGATACTGTAGCAGGCTTAGGGGGGACAATCCCAGCCCCTAAAATAGGGCAAAAAAAATTAAGTCTTTTTTTGTATATCTCTTTCTTGATCTTCAACAACATTTTAAGGGTGTATCTTCTGTTAATAAACATCCTGATAAGTGTGTATATTTCACTCTTGAAATCATTGTCGTCGCTAACCAACCTAGATAGTCTACACATCTGACCTTTCACTACCCCCCGTTTCTGATGGGGGGGATGACAACTATCCTAGTGTAGCAACCCATTTGAGTGTGTTGATTTCCTAAAAATAGTGGAAATCAACTTCCCTTATCTTTTCTTGAGCAATATATCCAAGTAGTCAATCTTGTCCCTGTTAAATCTATGGGTGAAGGACAGGAAGCCTGTACTGCTGTTCAAAAAGGATACAAACTCCTTGATTTCTGTCTCTGTCCCTGTCCCTGTCCATAAGACCAGTATATAATCTAAAAGTTTTATATATTTAATGATTTTGGACATAAACCTGAACTTAAATATTGTTTCCTTTTCCCATTCTAATAAGACCACATTTGCAAACACAAGGGCACATTTTGCCCCCATTGCAACACCTGTGCTTTGACAGTAATATTCACCTTCGAAGAATAGGAAATTGTTTTTCAA
The DNA here is from genome assembly GCF_019279795.1 of Protopterus annectens. Classification (NCBI taxonomy): domain Eukaryota; kingdom Metazoa; phylum Chordata; order Ceratodontiformes; family Protopteridae; genus Protopterus; species Protopterus annectens. The sequence continues at coordinate 944,708,148 of NC_056744.1, read as the reverse complement.
AACAATTTCCATCAAGCTTGTTAAGAAGTTAACTCTCACACTAGACATACCACCAACCATAAATAAACATTCTTCAAAGTCTTTGATACCGTCACTATGAGGAATCACAGAGAAGAGGTTGACCATGTCTATGGTCAAAAACATAACATTGTCAATAGAAACCACATCTCGTAACATCTCAAGGCAATGCCAGGAGTCCCTCAAAATATGGCCACTAGTAGCAATAATAGGTTTAGTGTGATGGTCAATAAAGGCAGCTAATGGTTCTGTTTTGTAGCCCCTAGCTGCCACAATAGGTCTAAATGGTGGATCATGCACACACTTATGGATTTTTGGAATGCCAAAGATCACAGGAATAGTTGGGTCATCCACAGTCAAATATTCAAGCTCAGTCCCATTAATAACATCCCATGCAAAGGCATCAAACAACTCAATGTCAATCTTAGAATAGGCATAGTTGATCTCATTACGAGAAACTCTAGAATAAGTGGATGGTTCATTAAGAATCACAAACATCCTTGAACTATAATCAAGATTTGACATCACCACCATCCCACCCCCTTTATCAGGTTTCATAAATCTAACCCTTCTGTGGTTTTTCATCTAAACTGATAAATAGCTGAGAGCCTTATAATTAGCCCTGTGAAATGCCACTAGTAAAAAGTTTACTTCCAGGACAGGCACATTTAACTCTAACTACATGGGTTCCGGTAATCAAAATAAATATTAGTATTTACAACTTTATGTAAAATACCTGTGTAGAGAAGCACATCAAAGGTCTTGACCTTGTCATGATAAGATATATCTAATGTTTAGCCAATATCCACACCCTGAGTGATTTTTCTGAATAAGTTAATGAGATTACAGAGACAGGACTTGCCGTTAGCAAAGATTGACTCGTGGGTTCAGGGTTAAAAAGTTTTAATATCTAAGTATATTTGGTCAGAAGCGATACATTTCATAGCTTTACATATGCCATAAATCAGACAGCCTGGTATGTTATTGTCACCCGTTGATGTGTTGTTCTTAGCTTTTGAGAGAGTTGAGAGGATTTATTCCACACTTATTAAAGCTGGTAGCTGGGACAAAGACTCTGTGAAACAGTCATAACTCTGGGTAGAGCAAAACCGATACTGCATTTTTAAACCAGATTTCATTGGGGTCAGAATGGGTGGTATCAATATGAATAAACTTAGAACATTGCTGAATCTTAGTTCTTAAGTTTATGACCTTGTTAATGAAGGATTTATAGTTAATTTGGGTTTCAGATAGTATTTTAGTTATTATTCAACTTTATGCTTCGCAATGGCACTTTTAAGTTCTTTAATAGCTTATTTGACTGATCTCTTAAGGTGAATAACGTGACTTACTATAAGCATTAAGTCAGTTCTTCTTGTTGTTATATAATTTATTTTCATGGGTATTTTAAAAGAGGATTTTGTTTTTAAATGTATTGGTATAGTTATTATGGGTAAATGGGTTATAAGTACAAGTAGAAATTAACAAAAAAAGTTACTAGCTATGCAAAGGGGCCAGTCAAGGATGAGTTACTACTGAATTTGGTTAGGTCATCTTAGAAGTGACAAAGGTTAACACTTAGCAATTGTGTTGGTTGAGGAAGGCTGAATTTATTTAGGTCATCTACTAGTCATAGGAGGAATTCACAAGAGAAGTACCACAAATTTTAAAGGAAAAAAAGCTTCATGGTCTGATTTAATGAGGGATGATGAAACTTAAGGAAGAGTGCAAGAAGGGACCATATTAGTGAGGATTAGATTAAGGGAATTGTACTCCCGGGAAGTAGGATTAACTGTTTCCTGATGCAAGTAACACGTCATATTTTCAATGCACATTCATCGAATGTACGTGCAGATACTATGCTCTCATCCTCATGTTTTTCTTTCAGTAAGTAACAGCATATACTCGGTAACTGACATGCAGAATTTGATCACCAGCATTCTTTTTATGGTAGCTAAATAGATCTTATTTTTAATACTCTTCCACAATGAACTTCCAAATAAGCGCTGGAAAAACTGATACAAGCAATGGACACTGAATACAATATTAGAAATATGTGTTCAGTATCATGTGACTCTATGTAGAGTTGAATACAGTACCAAAAATGTGCAATCAGAAGACAAATATACATAGGTGTAGTTGACTTGCTTTAGATCATTGCTTCTATAGAGAAAGGGTCATACTTATGCTACTTCTCCTCCAGCATTAATGCAATTGATTCATCCAAGAAAGGTATTAGGCACAGTTCAGACTAAGCAGGTTCAACACCCATAACTGAATTTTGTAAAATATGAAAAAAAATGTTTGCATTAAATCATAAATTTTCTGCTTTAAACTGAAGTTGAAAATAACTGGCTTTCCCGATCATTGTGTCCTTTAATAAACATACATTGGGAATACAGAGAGATCTCTAAAACTAAATGCAAATTGAATGAATGGCCTGAATGCTGGCATTTTATCTTTTATGAATAGAGTCAATGAAAAGGTAAGTCAGAGAGTATCTTACTAAGAGATGCAGGTAGACAGTCCAAACTAAAGGTGAAGACAGTGATGCAACGTCCCAGTCCAAGGGAGTCCAAGGAAGGTAAATCCTTGATCGAGTGAGTTCATCGTCTAGCTCTGCTGGAGGAATTTATGACAGAAAATATCAATACTTACTGGAAACAGTCAACTGGGAAGCATTTCCTTAAGATGAGCTTACTTCAAGTCTGTAATGATCTGTAGGCAGATAGTCCACAATGAACACAAAAAGTGCTAATTACTATTCCCTTTTTTAATCCTTTTTGTTTGGGTACCACTTTCTCTGTTCATTATACAATCTCAAAAAAACTGTGGATAGAAGCCTACATGTAATAACATCATTTGGTAATTCAGTTCATTTCTGATGTGTAACATTTCAGTGATATATATGAGGCATGAGGCAATTTATTGGTGTCTATAGATTGATAGATGTAGATGTATACACACACACACACACACACACACACACACACACACACACACACACACAAACGTGTGTCTCAAATGTTTGTGTTTGTGTATACACATGCACACATATATATTATATATGTAATACACACACAAGATATATATTTATATATATATATAGGTCCACTTTTAAATTTCGAAATACTGAAACATCGAGATTTTGCTATCTCGAAAGTTAAAAGTGAACGAAAAAAAAACACAGCTAAAATAATGTTTTCGCAGAGGGGCAAGCCCCCCTACACCCCCCACACTCCCCCAACTTAAATATACCAACTCTGAGATCGCACTACAGTAAAGAGAACGGTAATGCTCCTGTTCCACTTATCATTCTCTTCACTGTAGCGCAATCTCAGAGTTGGTATATTAAAGTAGGGGGGGGGTGCAGGGTGGGCTTGCCCCCCTGCAAAAACATTATTTTACTTGTTTTTTTTTGGTTCACTTTTGAATTTTGAGATACCAAAATCTTGATGTTTTGAGTTTGGTATCGCAAAACTTGAGATTTTGGTACTTCGAAATTTAAAAGTGGACCTATACATCTATATATATATATATATATATATATATATATATATATATATATATATATATAAAATGTATTTATTTATTTTACATTTGTTTCCCAGGATAGTCCGACTGCATACATGTCCATTTTCAGCAGAGGCCCGGGTAGAAAAGCTCCACAAAGACAAACTTAGATAGATTACACAGAAGTTAGCAAACAATTATAAAAACAAAGTGATTATATACAATGGGTTAGTAGTGATTCCTTAGTAGGGACTCACAATTGTCATGGACAGAGAATTAAAAGTAAGAGACATCAGATTGGAAGCACAGCTTGGTGATGTAGTTACAAGTTATGATAATTGCAGAATATGCTTTTAGTTTATAACTTAATCAGGGTTGGTACATGGGCATAGCCAATTCACTTTGAGATACTGTTTGAGTTTTTTTTTTAAGAGACTTTTGGAGGATTGTAGCGTTATATAGTTTGGCAACGAATTCCAGGTTTTGCCAATGAAGTTGGCAAACAGGGATTCAACAGCAGATTTATTAGCTTTGTGGGTTTGGACCAGTAGTTTATTGGCTGACCATAGGGATCTTAGATTGCTATATGGCTTAATATTTTTAAGTGAGGGGGTATCCTCAAGGTGGTACAAAATTTTGTGCGCTATTAAGAGTTGATTAAATTGAATTAAGCTGGGCAGTTCTAGCCACTCTAGTTGTTTAAGGTTCTGGCAGTGGTGGGTTCTATAGGTGGAGCCAGTGGCGAATCTGGCAATATGATTGTAGCTATGGGACAGCTTACCTAGTTCGGATTTGTTGAGGTTTGAGAGTACAGGCGAGGCATATAAGAGAGTAGGGAGTAGGTGTGATCAGGTGATTGCAGTCCTAGCCAGTGGGGTTAAAAATGTCTTGTTTCTATACAGTGATCCAAGCTTCTTATTGATGGTCTGTATGGTTTTGTTGACCTGTAGGTCAAATTTGAGATTATTGTCTATGATAACCCCTAGCAGTTTGGTGTGATTATCTGGGGAAATAGTGGTACCATTGTTAGATGTGACAGAGAATGAAAGTGTGGTGGATCTACTAGTGGGAGAGAAGAGTAGAAGTTTAGTTTTATTGGGGTTCTGAAGTAGGCATTGATTGGTGAGCCAGTTTTTGATAGTGTTAAATGTATTTTGGGTTAAGATTTGCAAGTCGGATTGGGAGTTGGCTGAGCAGATGAGAGTGGAATCATCTGCATATTGGATGCAGGTGGCTTTAGGGATGGCAGTGTGGAGGTTGTTGATAAAAATAGAGAAAAGTAGTGGAACTAGTATGGAGCCTTGAGGGACACCAAGTGTGAGATGTAACTGGCTGGAGAGTTTGCCCTGCCATAGTACTGCCTGCTATCTACCAGTCAGTTAGGACTGGAACCACTGGATAGCAGGCTTGTTGAGGGAAATAGATTTTAGTGAAAGAATGAAAAGTTCATGGTTGACCATGTCAAAGGCTTTTGATAGGTCAAGAAAGAGGGCAGAGGTTAGCCTATTGTCATTCCTGTTTTGGTTTATGGCAGTAGTAAAGGAAAGGAGGGCTGAGGTGGTGCTGTGGTATGGCCTGAAACCATGCTGGGAGTCGGATAATAAGTTATTCTGTGAAAGGTATTGCATTAGTTGCTTGTGTACACATTTCTCCATTATTTTGGCTAGTGGGGAAAGAATGGCAATGGGTCTATAGTTGGATATGTCTGAGGAGCTACCTCCTTTATGGAGTGGGATGATGTGAGATATTTTCCAGAGGGAGGGGATAGCATTTTTGGATAAGGTTCTGTTGATGAGGATAGATATGGGATATGCAATGGCATCTGCAGCTATCTGCAGGTACTCTTCAGGGAGGAGGTCAGCAGCGAGGGTGGTAGGTTTTAGATTTTTTAGAAGTGTTTTGATAAAACTAGTGGATATTGTTTGGAAGCCAAATTCTGGGTGCTTATTAGGTAGATTAGGCATGTGGTTTAAGTTAGAGGGGGTTAGTTGATTTGCTAGGGATTGGATTGTTTCAGTGAAAAAGTTATTAAAGGCACTAGCTATTGTCTCTGGGGAGCTATGGGTGTAGTTAGCCGGGGTTGGGGTGGTGGAGTGACCTGGACAAAGTAGTTGATTTAAGCCTGCCCAGAACTTTTCAGGGCTGTTGTGGTATTTTTCTAGTAGATTTTGGTAGAAGCTTTTTTAATCCAGTAAAATAGATTTTTTTGTATCATTCCTGAGTTGACAATATTTTAGATGATCAAGTGGGGCTTTGGTTGTTCTACAGCTGGCCCAGGCTCTGTTTCTAGTTTTGATTTTTGCTTTGGTATCTTTTGTGAGCCATGGTGCTGTATTTGATCTAGTTTTTATTGTACGTGCTGGAGCATGGGAATCAACGATACTTAGGAATTTAGTGTTAAAGTGATCTATGGCCTCCTCTAATGTTAGATTTTTTTTATTTTTGACCAGTCAACTGCTTTTAATTCATTTTGGAATATAGCAACATCAAAGTTTTTCCTGTTTCTAAATGTTTTATATTTGGGCTGGTGAGGGTTTCCTGCCTTATGTTTTATGATATAGGTTAGACAATGGTCGCTGAGGTCATCAGGGAGAGTACCAGCTGTGTATAGTTGGGGTCGGTTATTAACTAGGATCCAGTCTAGAATACTTTCCTTGTTGGTTGGTTTGTTTATCCTAGTGGGAGATGTTATGGTCTATTTAAACCCAGATAAGTTTATATGAGTGAGGGGGGGGGGAGTCGGAGGAGCAGGGGTACCAGTCGGTGTTAAAAATCACCAAGAACTATGGTTTCTTGGGGGTAGGTAGTGGATAACCAGTAAAGGAGATCTTCTAGGGTATTTAGGTTGTTGCCTGGTGGAATGTATGCACAGACGATGTTCAAGTGTTTGTTTTGGTTAATTTGTAGCTTAGTTATGAGGAGTTCCACGTTATTGAATTGGGGAGGTTGAATGGTATCTCTGTTATATGGTACTTATGTATTACCGCAACCAGATTTTTAACCACTCGATAATACTTAAGTGGCAATACCTGTTGACAGTTGTGCAGTTTCTAAAACATTTTGCAGTTCATTTGGACAGAACACAAAAAAAACGAGTATTTCACACTAATTTAAATAGTACAAAATTTGAATTGCCGTTATACAAAAACAGCAGCCCAATTTCTCTTATTTCACAGGCAAGCACGATTCCAAGCATGACAACTGGGTGTTTTGTATGCTGTACACAGTTAACTGCAGTCTGCCAGTAATGTGTCTTCAAATAATGGGCACTCAGTTTTTAGGTAAGCAAAGTACCTACCCTGCTATCCTACACTCTTCTAAACCTCTATAAATGAGATGGCACACCATGGACGTAAGATAGAGTCCTGCTGATTTTTAAAGTGGTGCAATTCATACTGTGATCTTAGAATGACTTCATCTTTAAGTGGAAAGGGGTGTGTGGAAGTTTTAACTGCTATTCTGTCAATGTGGTAATGAGACACAGTAGTAAACTGAACGTAGCCACAAAACACACAAATGCAAAAATAATGGCTTGAAAAGTGCTGAGAAGCCACACACAGTAATGACAATAGAAGAACACAGCCTACAGTTGTACTGCGAAGCAGTTTGCAGACACAAAGCGGGGAGGTATGCTACTCAGGGGTGGCTCATGCTATAGGGCTGCAACCCTCCCACCTAGAAAACAAACCGTGAAACATAAAATTAAAAAATATATATTTTTCAGAACTCCATGCGGCTTGGTTTTCGACTGCTGTTGCTTCATGGATTCAGAGTGTGTGTGTGCTGTTGCTTCATGGATTCAGAGTGTGTGTGTGTGTGTGTGAAATGCCCCAGTTGCTATATACTGGTGGTTAGAGCAAACTCATGGTGGTGTGTAGGGAATACCTCAGGCTTGAGCCCTGTACCTTGTATGCAGGTGTTAAGGGCCTGAATTCCCTACCCACCACCATTTGTAAAAAATTTCCAGAATTTTGCCTCATATTTGATCTGTTCTATTCCTCATAATATCTGTGGTTTCTAAATGTTTAAATGTTTGATATTTGATGGTGCAGTGGTAGCATTGTTGCCTCACAACTGCAAGTTTTTAGGTTTGATTCTTGGCTGGGTTGCCTTCTGTGTAGGGTCTGCATCTTCTCCCTGTGTTTGTGTGGGTTTGCTTTTGTGTCCTCCCATGTTACAAAGAAATGTCTGCATTATTTCTTCCTGGGTCTCTGCTGAAAATAGTTTTTTGTTCCAAGTCAGACTCTCCTGGTTAACAAATGTTAAATAAAATTGGCAGGCATTTGAATTTCAGACTTCAGGTTTCTGAATGTTTAATGCCTTACATATTTGATGGTGCAGTGGTAGCATTGTTGCCTCACAGCTATAGGTTTTTCTGGTTTGATTCTTGGCTGGGGTGCTTTCTGTGTGGAGTCTGTATCTCCTCCCTGTGATTTGCTTTGGTGTCCTGCCATTTTACAAGGGTGTGTCTGCAGTATTTCTCCCTGGGCATCTGCTGAAAATTGTTTTTGTTCTGTCAGAAGTAAAATTGACAGGCATTTGAATTTCAGACTTCATATTCTTCAGAAAATACATAGTGACACAGCCTTTTATTCTAGCAATTTTCTAACTTTATAAGATGAATATTTGAAATTTGTCCCTATTTTTGGAACTGTATTCCCCCATTATTGGCTTTGTCCAGGTTTTTCGTGCTAAGGTTGACAGCTATGGCAAGAACTGAATTCAATGAATATGTTTGAGGGCTGTATTCCCTCATTACTGGGTTTGTCCAGATGTCTTGTTCTAAGAGGTTGACAGCTATGGTGAAAACTGAATTCACTAAATGATAGCCATTTAAGTTTCAGTCTTCCTCTCTTTCACAAAGTAGCTGATTTGGCGTAGTGGTATGTTGCTCCGACTGTTTTGTACAGGGACTTTGTCAGTAAAATGTATGGTGGTAACACAACATTTTTCTTTCACAAAGCAGCTGATTTGGCTTAGTGGTATGTTGCTCTGACTGTTTTGCACAGGGACCTTGGCAGTAAAATGTATAACACAGCATTTTATTCTAGCAACTTTCCAAGATTATACAAGCAATGTTTAATGTGTCCCTGGTTTTTATGCTTTTGACCTCCCCCCCAATAAAGTTTGGCTTTTTTCAGATTTCTTGTGCTGCGAAGTTGAGATGCAGTTGAGTATTTAGTAGATTTTACAAGGAGCTGAGAGCTGCAGGGGAACAGAAGTTTAGTGCTGCCTATGCTGTCTTCTTGCATTGTTAATAACACAACTGGTTGTGTACTTGCTTTTAATGCAGAAGGCTGTGGATTCTACTCCCACAAGGGGTGGATGCTGCTGTCCTGAGAATGTCGTCCGTGGTGAAGATACTAACTATGAGCCTGTTATCAGTTTGCCATCCATTTCCTATTGCAATATTACTAGTTTATCTTTTTTTAATGTAATATAGGCAATTTATTCCTCAGGGGCAACAGGCACTTTATTTTTTGATGAAACCATGAAATATAAAGGTGTTTGCTAGCGGCAACCTCTTCATTAGTTACAGATTTCTTTAATGTGGAATTATTTAGATGACTTTTACTACTTCAGAGATTGTGCATATTTACTGATAATGGTGGAATGTAGAATTGTGCATATTTACTGATAATGGTGGACTGTAGAACTTTGAGTAGACTTTTATGATGGAAATGTTCTGAACTGGGCAGTTTTGTCATTATGGGTGCATGCATTTTGTTTCATTGTTTACTGGAAAAATGTTCTGAATTGGGCAGTTTTGTCATTATTGGTGCATGCGTTTTGTTTCATTGTTTAATAAATTTAAAACGCCCTCTAACAACTGTACTGTATTGCACAAGGAATATAATTTAGTACAACCAGAAAGGTGTATCAAAGAGAACATGTATGTTTCATATGCAAGGGGCCTATGATTTGAAAACAGCCCAGAATTAATCGTTATCTGCCACTGGCAAAATGTATTTTCTTTGAATGTGGGTTTCAATGAATGTGAGTTTCATGGGCAGAAAAGTTTTAATGCTAAGTCTGTTTTCATTGTGAGACTGCATTGCTTTGTTTAGCAGATGTCTTAGTGTTTTGTGTTGTAAAATGCAAAATAAATCTTTCAAATGAAGTCCAAATCATCATAGAAGTAAAGCAGTATGCACATTAGTGTTTATGGTAAATGGAGTGAAATAGCCAAGTAATGGATCAGTGGAATGGCTGCAGGGGGGAGGCTCCATTCGATCATGATTTTGTGAGGGGGAAGGGCGACAAACTCAGACAGCCCCAGCTGAATTATACCTCCCAACTGTCCAGATTTTCAAAGAATGAATAGATTTTTGCTTCTTATTTTTGGTTTGTTCCTCATAAAATTTGTGGCTTTCTGGCAAATCAGTTAGGAATTAAGTCACTAAATAATGGCACACTGAGTTTCAGACATCATAACCTTCAGAAAAATGCATGCTAAAGTAAGACCTGTTATTCTATCAACTATCTCAGTTTATGCAAGAGCAATTTTAGTACTGTTTATATCTTCCCCCAACATATTTGGCCGTGTTAGTTTTATTGCATTAACAGGTTGAGAGGTACATGCAAATAAATTGCTTTATAGAATTAAGCATAGCCAAACCTCTCAACTGTCCCCGGTTTTGGCTCAAAATGTTGCTCTTCCCCCAATAATCCCTCCGCAAAATAGCAATTTTGGAAGAAAACATGGAGGGTTTACAATTAAGAAATAACTGTAATAATCAGAGTTATAGATTACTTTTATTTCAGAAATTCATGTAGATTCTTTTTTGTCAGCTGCTCAAGTTAGCAGTACTAATATTAAAGTGTCCCTTCTTTGACAGGTTCCCAGCTGTATTGTGTGGCTATTTTATATTTTTGCATCACATTTTTGGTCCATTTTTCATGAAAAATTGTGGGGTTTTTTGACAAATTAGTGACAAATCATTAAAGACTGAAGTTAGAAAATAATGACAGACATTTGAGTTTCGGATTTCATACACTTCAGAAAATTCATACTAATGCAAGACCTATTCTATTATCTTTCTATGTTTATAAGAGCAATATTTAAAAATTGCCCTTATTTTTGGGCCTTTGTCCCACTTCTATGTATGGCTTTGTCCAGATTTCTTGCTCTGAGGTTGAGAGGTATGACAAATGTGTCAGGGCCATCACAGTCAGCCAGAGGCATTTCAAATTGTGACATACTTGTTGCACCCCACTCCCCCATGTAGTGAATCTGGATGTGTCCAAGCAAGGCAAGGAGTAGTTATGCAGTGTAAATATGCAGAGTATCCCCCCATCCAAGGTAGACACAAGCACTACAGTGACTTTTCATCTGTCCTTGATTTTGCAGAATGGTCTGGTTTGTCATATTTTTGTACTGTTGATTTATGCTTGTTACTCAAAGTGCCTGTTGCTCTGTGTTTAAGTAACAATGCTTTAATGACCATCAGGTAAGCTTGTCTGAGATTGTAAGATGCAAGTAAGCTTTAATAAGCATACTGTTAAAGAATTGCCAGCATTGAAAGCCTTTCTGTTGTTGCCATGCAGAGAATACTTAACTAGATAATGTATACGCCTTGGGTATTGAAATGCATATGACAGTATTTGTAATAAAGGACAGGATTACATTATTTTAAGAAGCTCATTACACTTGTTGGAGACTTCCAGTCATCTCTGCAAGCTTTACCCGTAAACTAAACAGAATGCCAATCATGTGTGGTCCATAACCTGTATAGTAATCCTTTAAGCAATGTATCTTGAGTTTGTTCTTGTTTGCTTTTCATTTTTTTACTTTGATCATGTTTTCCCCATGAAACAAGTAGATAGTTGTCAGGCAGAAGGTCTTTTTTGGATAAAAAACATTTTTACAAGTGGGGGCATCACAGATAGTTCTACTTTCAGTGTGTTACTTGGTACATTAATAAAGCTGAATATAAATTATAATTAGAACTACAGTGCAAGGAGAAGTGGATTGAGTTGAGTGCTGCTTGTTTTTCTTATACTTGATTTTGACTGGCATTCCAGTAATGTATTTAAAAAGTAATTTATTTTTTCATGCCTCACAACCTTTTTGTTTCCATCTAGATATTAAGTAAGCTGTCATGCAACCAATGCATTGAAATATTTTTATTCTTCTACACTTCATTTTGTCTTGATTGGACGCTCATAATGGCGGTTTGGCACCCAGGGCAGTGTATTTAATTAAAGTTAGTTTTTGTGGTTTTGAGCATAGTTCCTCCCTTTTCTAGTTGGCCACACCCCTCCCCATTGACCCCACCCATTCAGCTGTCTCCTGCAGCCCCCCTTTGATTTGAAGTCACCAGCCTCCACTGACGCTACTGAGGAAGAGGAATTTTGCTGTTATTCCTCTTACCACATTGACAGAATAGCAGTTAAGACTTCACACACCCCTTTCCACTTAACCAGTGAAGCGTTCCATCAACTGAATGCCAAAATCCAAAAGTAAAGAACGCTAATTCCATGGACTCCGAAACGCCAACAAACCACAAGCGGTAGTCCAACCACTTGCAATAAAACTTTGCGAATGTTGTGTGAAAAAACACCAACCACCCAGTTGGTTTTAAAATCTTCTTTTAATACTTCGTATTTGTTAAGCGCTTTCACCCACACTACTGTGAGCTTCATCAGAACCTTTCATACTTGAATACTGGTAAAACTTTAAATATCCATAAACACCATCCAAATGGATAACACACACTCACAATACATACTTCACCCAACCTCTCTCCACAAAAAACAAAAGCAACTCTTTCAATCACTTTGCAAATGCAAACACAAGCACTCACACAAATGAGCATTTACTCTATTTACACACCCAGTATACATTAACCAGACCACATCCACACACACACACACACACACACACACACACACACACACACACACACACACACACACACACACACACACAAAAAAAAATATATATATATATATATATATATATATATATATATATATATATATATATATATATATATACATATATATATATATACATATATATATATATATATATATATATGTGATCCAGACACATGCTTGACTAGCATATGTCCAAATCACAAAACACCGAACACCCATACACGAAAGCGCTTAATATCAACAAGTGCTTCCATGTATGTGTGCCTGTCGGACTACAGTGTGCGTAAGGGAAAATTCTCTTTTCCCCACTGTAGTGCGATCTCAGAGTGAGAATATTAAAGTAGAGAGGTGTGGGGTTTCCCCCCCTGCAAAAATGTAGATTTTTTTTTAACTACACATACACAGAACCGCTTTTCGATGTTAAGTGCTTTCATGTATGTGTGGTCTGTGTTTTGTGATTCGGACACATGCTAATCGAGCATGTGCCCTAGACCCATATATATAGTCATACACATTCATAATATTCAGGTATTAACTGTACATATATCCTTAGTGCACACTGAATATAATTTGTGAATGTGCAATAGAGTATCTTGACGTTATGAGGTAAAAAGCTGTTCTTTTATTTCACACACAATTTTAAACTCTGTCATAGCATTTTTTTTATGTATTTTAAATCTCTATTCAGTATCCCTTGCTTCATGACAGCCATCAGATTTGTAAATAAAAGCAGTTGAACAAAACACATACATCTGCTACAGCCTTTACCATTAAAAGTCTGTGTTACTTTACACAGCAACTGAAACCTGCTGTTCTTTCTGAAAGTGACTGAATAAATAATCTCCAGAATGGAAGAACTTGTGTTTTTTTTTTGGTGTTCGGAAAAAATGAGTTACAGCTTACAACTTTTGCTATCTGATTTGCTTCTGAAAAAAAAAATCAATGTCACTCTCATCTTCCTTCTTGGATGTAATACACGATTGCTACAGGGAGCAAACACAGATTGTTTTTTAAGTGCCAGAATTAAAACTTGAACTCTTTCCTTTGTCACCCGCGTCTGCATTCTTTAAAGGATTTTTATAATTCTATGCTCATCCATCAAAGGCGAAAGCTTTGAGTTATAAATGGCAAACTGGCTTTGTAATATTTCTGGTAGTCAGGACCATAAATCTGTTTATACAGTTCTTTGTCATGACGAACACAGATAGTAGTCTTATTTTATTACATTTACCTGTTCAAGATCGACATAGTGCAGAAAGCAGCCTTGCTGTACTAATTCTTTTTCTTACTTGTAATAGCAATTAAAATGAACTACAGTAAAGTTATGTAAAAACAGTAGCATATTGTAATACAGAAACCAGATCTTGAAAATGTGGTGATCCATTCAAAATAATAAAATAGAATCTGTACATTTTGAATCTATACAAATAACACTGACATCCAGTAATCCTTATCTCCTTTTCCACATGTAAGAAACCCCCATGCTTTGTCCATGCAATTGTAAAATTCATGCTGTCTCCTTACATTCAGATTGCCTGTAAGTAAACATTTACATTCACCTTAAACAAATGATTCTTGCTATTGTTGTTCTTTACTTTAATCCTTTCTAGTTGAGCATTCCTTAAACATCACTTCGCATTATTGATACCCATGTCAACTTTCTTTGTCATGTGAAGGAACCTGTAAACCAGAACAGAAATAATGTCTCAGAAAAGGCAGTAAGCAGTGTGAGAAGTGAGACAATGAAGATCGCTGGTACTTGTGCATGAGAAGACTTGTAACATAGGAATAATATGCATGTGCCACTTCTTTTTGGGCAGGCAGTTTGTCGGATGCATCCTAGTTCCTGGATAACAGTTTGCTTTCAAGGCACTTTGATCTGCTTGGATAAATACATTGAGGGTAGGGGAAGTACTACATGGATAGCATCAAATTACATGCAAAGAGGTACTAAACAGACCTTACATGCACATCCAGGAGACAAACATGTAAGACAGGTATGCAGTAGTACCTCCTTATAAGCTCTGGAGTTCAGGATGCCAACATTTCTAGAACCAGTGCATGAAAAACTGAATGACCCATTTCAAAGACAAAAGATGGGCAGTTCACATGCAATGTGTTGGAACAATTTTTAATAAGACAGTGAAGGACCTAGAGTCGTCACTGAGTGCTACTAATATTGCCTGTTTGCTGGTTCAAGTATAGTTGTTTGTGATAGTTAAATTGTAGCTGCTCTGTCTGAGAAACTGTAGAATCTGCATATTCATTTGAGTGCTAATATGCCTTGGTATTTCCTTCTGCTCTTCAGAACTGCTCAAAAGGAATTATTTCCTTTTACTTCTGCCTCATACATACTGCTGAATAAGTTATTATGGCTGACTATGAATTTCATCCTGAATGCAAATTTTGCCAGGCAGCTAGCCATAGCAAAAAGAGAAGTTAAGTGGATTCTTAGTGGGCATTTACCTGTGTGAGGGATAGATTAAATAACAGGACATTTGAGACATATTTGCCTAGATCATAAATGTTTATTGCAGATATGGAGAAAAACACAATGTTTTTTTTCCGTCTAATTGAATTCTTCTGTATCATCATTCAATATGTTAGCCATTATAATGAGATTTTAAAGTTTCTAATAATTATCCAAATGTTTTAATAAATATACTGAGATATGGTGTAATTGTCCTACATGCTTTGTGTTGTAGCTTTTGTTATTGGGCCACTAATTGTACAAATAAAATGCAATTGATATATATTTGAATAATCATCTTCCACTTCCTCTTTGACCATTGAGCAAATGTGGTCTTGACCATTTGTACCATATTCTAGAAGGGAGGTTGAAGGAAGAAGTTATGAAGATGGGATTCGGAGTACCGAGCCATAACTGAGATAAGGGAAGGTCAGTTCTGGGTGTGATTCTAAGGAGGTTTTATGTTATGGGGAATAACCGAATAATGTACAAGTAGCCCTCCTTTTAAGGAGTATTATTATTTTTTTCTTAAAACATACTATATACAGGTATATGGAAGACAGCAGGCCTGTTTAGAACTTTGACATTATTAGCCTGTGAATGGAAATGACATGGTGCCTCTTTGGTTAGTTTATTGCTTAGGTACAGTCAACTCACTACAAAGCATATTGTGAACCAGAAAGGGGAGCAGTAGGTCTGCTTAGACCTTTACGGAGGGCGTTGATATTGGTACATTGAAGTGTAACACAGTGATATCAATTTTGAGGAGAGAAAAGAATTTATCTGCAGATTTTGTTAGACAGGATTTGTGGGGCTTTGATATTTTTGGTATGAGCTTAGGTTAGGCCAGTAATAGTGGAGCATACTCTAGTTGTGGTTGAATGAAGTTTGTACTAATTATGCCTCTTCATTCAGGAGAGAAAAAATGTGTATGTGGTGGCACCCAAAAAGGGTAGCATTGATTTTTGATTTGAATAGGGTCGCAATGATTAACAACATTAAACTGGGGGAATCAAGAGATACAAACAGCTATCTGAAAAAGATGACACTTTTAATCATCGCTCCATTATAGGTTAGAGGGTTGGGTGATGCAGTCATTTCAGTTTCTAGGAAATGGTCAAGATAAAACTTTAGGGAAGTTTGTACATACTGTTTATAGTGGTTATTAGTTGTTGAGTTTGCAAGACAAAGTAAAGTGAGACTTTTTGAGTGAATGGTGTATTGAAAGTGGAAGAATGTTCCAGTTGTTTTGAATTTATGAAATCCAACATAGCTTTGGGGAATGGATTTTGCAATTAATAAGCATATAGGATTATTCTTTCTATTGTAGAGGTTATTTGGAAAACCTTGGATCATAGTGGTTTAGTTTGACTTGTATTACAAAGAACTTGTTTTCTGACAGTTGCAGCAAACAGGGAAGAGGTTTCCAGTCAGCAGGTGTTCTATATTTTTAATCATGATTTATTGGCTACCACCATTCAGTACAGGTAACAGTTTTTAGAAGTGATAAAAGAATATGTGACACAATGACTTACATCATATGAGCTGATTTTTCTATTTGTATTGAAGAATTTTTTTCCAAGGGGTGCACAAGTGCTTATGGATTTGAAGGTGTAATTAGCAAGGCTACAAGAATCACTCGATTATATTTGGTGAAGGAAATAATCATGGATAGACATTAAGTCTGTTATTGGATGAATATTATGATGGCCTTGTATTATTTGCTTATTATAAATGAGTTCAGCATCTCCATTTCACTGACTGATGTCAGAATTTAAAAGTGTAATCCATTGCAACATCTCTCTCTCTCTCTCTGCCCACTCAATCGCTTAGCTTAATAATCAGAGACAAAGACCAAAAATCAGGAACATATTTTAAACATATACTATATATATATCTATATATATATATATATATATATATATATATATATATATATATATATATATACTTAGAGACTCACTAGAATAGCATCCATTTTTCTGAAAAATACAAAGTCTGAAATTCTCATGCCTGACATTATTTAGTGACTCCAATCCACAGAATTTGCTAGTAAGCCACATATTTTACTAGAGAAAGATCAAATAAGGGATGTTATAGGGATGAAGGCAAAAATATGAGCCAAAGTCAGGAATGCTGAGTAAGTTTTTGCTCAAGAATTCTGGTGAAGGCTAAAATTACTTGGAGGACAAATGCTCAAAATATGATACATTTTAATAATAATAATTATTATTATTATTATTTCTTTTAATTTTGCTATATGTTAACCAGGTAAGCCCACAAGACATACCCAGGATTTAATAAAATACATGTAGGCACAGTAGAGAGCCTACATGGAATATATCTAAGTATACGGACATGGTTCCTCCTCAGCAGCATGCCATGCATATTAATGATGGTGGCCTGCCAAGGGAGAGCCAAGGAACATGGATATTAAAGCAGTGTAGGGAGAGGTGTAGCAACTATCTGTCGCTGTAACAGCTACCTGTGGCTGCAGATGAGTGTGAGGCTCCCTGTAATGCTCCCTTCCACTGTTGTAATGTTGTGAAGTGTGTCAACTGTCAAATAAGTCATTTTTATGATGTGCTATTTTTTAAATTTTTTTAGCTACACTTTTGTGTGGCATGTCACAGAGTGCAGCAATGCCAAGCTGTGCTCACATATAGACATCTGACACTTAACAGACATCTGAAAATAGGAACCAGATGTAATTATCATAATTAAATTTATTTTATTTTAATTTTTCATTTTTTTTTTAATTTATGTCTGCAGCTGAGTGGAGCTCATATGTACATGGAAGATAGCTGCCAGACATCTAAACATAGAAACTGAATGTAATTAATTATTTATTTATAGGTGTGTTTAAGTGTGTTTTTGTGGTGCGGCAAGGTGCTCAGCAATGCTAACAGATAGTCTAGTAGTATATGTGAAGGTATACTAGTTTTTATAATATCCAACTAGCTCAATTGGTAGACTTACGGTCTTATGTGTAGCAGGTCCTGGGTTTGAGTCCATAACAGGCAGAATATGTCTGTAAATAATGTTCTATTTTTTTTTTTATTTCATTACAGTATTGTCAATTTTGGCACAGCTGCACTCTGCTAAGCACTGCTCATTCACGCTAAGCAGTGCATGAACATGCTAATGGCTACCACTGTTTGTGCTGTGCTAAGCCTCACTAAAAGTACAGTTCTGGGAGTTTTCCTGCTACTTGGCTTCACATAGCTGGTTTGTGTGCTGCTAAGTGATGAAGCAAATTTTTGAATGCTGCTGAATGATGTGTAAGGGCAGGAAAGCAGACTATATTAAGCCCAATAGGCAGGAAATCTGCAACAGTCATTGGAGATCAATCAGCTGTTGGTATGGCTGGTGGTATTGATGAAAGTGTGCACTTTTGGGCACAGGAGTGGGCCATTCAGGAGTGCAGGGTCACAGTCGGGATCCTTATGAAAAAACATGAACCTCAGCTGATGTATGTCAGATTCCAGGGCTCAGAGTGTAAGGCGGAGACCTGAGACCATTTAGCCAGGGAACTTACCAGTTTAACTAGTATCGCCTGCACAGGTGAGCAGTGTCATCACCACTTTGACTACCTGAAAAGGAGGAAGGGGAACCCTGGACACCTGGGTCTAAGAAGCTCGAGCTGGGAATGCTCCACAAGTATGTATGTATGCATACCTCTGTCTAACCAAAATGCAAGCTGAATGTCTGCAAACTTAGTATGCATAATGGTGTGCTTCTCTCCCAACAGCTTTAGCTGAGAGGGGTCGCAGTGTCGAGTCCCATGCCAGGTGCCTGGCCAGGTTGCACTGTGAGAGTGGTAAGTACACATTTAGTATGCCAACTGTAGTGCAATAAGCAAAAAAGAGTAAAGCATTTACTGCAATAAAGTATACACAAGAAAAAGTGTAGTGCAATAAATGGGCAAGTAGAACTATAGTGCAATAAATGGGCAATTAGAGCTGTAGTGCAATAAATGAACGATAAGAACATTATTTCAATAAAGCATTAGCAATACCAATAACAGTAAGCAAGATGCTGTTCATCAGGATTGTGTTGTCAAAACCATTGCAGTACAGCTGTATGCATTGATTGTCTATGTTAAGGTTTCTGCAGTCAAGTGTAACATTGTAATAAATATAGCCAGCAAATCTAATGGTCTGCAAACTGTATTGCTCTGCAAACTGTATTGCTCAACTCATAGTACTGTCCAAGGCTGTCTCCAGGCCAGTATCAGTCACATAATGCTTTCTCTTCCTCAAACATCAGGTAATAAAGGTATATGGGTGATGTAGCACAGTCCATGGGCAGATACTGTGTGTGGACTTCACAGATATTTCAAACCAATAACAATAAAATGTGTTCACTAGCATTGTTGATTGTAAACTACAGCTTTTTTCATGTATGCAGTATGGTTGTATTCCATGCATGTGTGTTCTACTGTCACTGCTGTCTACTGTAACACTGTCATAATACTAGAATGCCAGAGGAATGTCCTGTAACTTGTATTGCTCAATTCATAGTATAGTTCCAGGTGATCTGCAGGCAAGTATCAGTAACTCAATAGTCAGCAGTGATTCAGTAGCTCTGTCTGTTAAATGCTTTGTATGCAGTACAATTTCCACACACAGTACTAGGTTTGAATCCAGTGGTATGTAACACTAAATTTTCAGTATCAGTCACATAATACTCACATTTTGTCTCTCTCCAGGAACACATCAAATATATGGGTGAGGAAGCCCATATTATGAGCAGATAGTGTGTTTAGATTTCACAGAATGTTAACATCAATACCAAGAATGTGTTCACCAGCATTGCTGAGTCATAAATAAAGTTGTGTAATCCCAGTATGGCTGTGTCCCTTGCATGTCTGTACTAAGTTGCTGCAGGCAACTATTACATTATGTGCAGATGTCCCCTGCAGTCACAGCTATTGGGTTCTACTCCCATGCCTGCCAACTAAGGCATGACAGCTGTCTAGTTTATTTACTGTACACAAACATGCCACTCAAGTGTCACAAATTTTCGTAATGCAATTAAAATTGCCTAATCTGTCTGTCACATGATTAGCAGATAAATTATAACCTGGAATGCAATGTATTACCAAATCTGTTTACAGAACACCTGGGTAATTATGTAAGTCCGCATTATGTGAAACTGTTCTATGTAGTGGTGTCCCTGCATTTGTTACCACTTAGCCCATACTGACCCATGCTAACAGCTTGGGAACTATGTATGTGCAACATCAGTTATAGGAGAACTGGAGTCACTGTACTCAAACTTGACACTACACACCTGTAGAGTATATATTTCAGTGTATTGAGGGATATAATTTCCAATGTCAGTAATGGAATTTTTCTCTCTCTCCCCACCCTTTATCTTCATTTATTTATTACTATTATTTATTATTTTGGTTTAATATTAACATATTTTGTAAAACTAACTATATTTTGCAAAAATATGTTTCATTATTATTATGTTTTATTATGATTTAATAATAACATATTTTGTTTAACTATATATTGGAAAATGTTATTGATTATTGTTATGTTTTATTATGATCCAATATTAACATATTTGTTAAACTAACTGTTTTGTTGGCCCTGTGGTTTACTTTTTACTGGCATGTTGTTACCATACTGACTGTTAGGTTACTTAATGTTGTGTTGCACTCGTTATACATTAATATATATTTGGATGAATAAGTATGATGTTTGATTCTGTTAATACTAACATTGGTTTGGTTATTAATAACCATTATGTGTTGCTATACCTCATTTACCACAGCACATCAAGG
The DNA here is from genome assembly GCF_019279795.1 of Protopterus annectens. Lineage (NCBI taxonomy): Eukaryota > Metazoa > Chordata > Ceratodontiformes > Protopteridae > Protopterus > Protopterus annectens. Next base: position 944,687,467 of record NC_056744.1, on the reverse strand, counting down.
TAGGCAGGTTGTGGCTGATCCCCCTACCTTGCTTCAACTGGCTATGGCACCAGGTCCCAGCACATCTGGGAGCCAGACCAGTGGTGCCCCCTCTGCTGCCCATGTACTACCTGCAGCATCAGTTATTACCACCCCAGGGGATGGGGCCCGACCACCCGGGAGTGGTAGTGGAGGGGTTGTTGTCAACCATTAAGATCTGCTGGTCTTGGTGCATGGGATAGTCCACCATGGCTATGACTGCCACCTGCAATGGATTAAGGGCATGCTGGCCACCCTGGTGGGAAAGCCTCACACTGATACCCAGCCTCCAGCACAGACACTCTCAGGGAAGTGATGGAGCAGTGTCAATAGTCCCATGTGTGGGGACATGAGTCACAATGCTGCTGTCTGGAGGCATATGGGACTCAGATTCCACAACACCCTGCGTATCCAAGGTGATCACCCCCCTCATGTGTCACACAGCACCCATGTCTGCTGTCTTGTCTGTCTTGTCTATTTTCAAATGCATCCTCACCTACCCAACTTACCTCCCATATATGTTCCTCTGTTCCTTCCCCAGCATTACACTATCACCTTAAAAAAGGTAAAAAATGGGCACCTGTCCCCAAAAAAAAAAAAATCATCCCATACATAGCTCTCCATTTCACATACGTCCACTGGACACACATAATTAGGTCCAATTGGCTTGACAATGCAGTTATGTTGTCCTCACCCCTGTCTCTGGGGTTTGAGAATTCAAATTTGTCTACAAATTCTGTTAAAGTGCACCCTTGTTGCTGTAAAATAAATAGATAGCTATGGTTCTTTCCTACACCCTTCCTGCACATCCATCCCATGCGTTACACTATGTTTTTCCCTCTACTTGTCCCCATTTCTCCACTTTCTTGTCTCCCCCTTTTTCTTTTCTTTATATTTTTAGGGCAGAGCTGCACAACATGCTACATTGCACAGCTTCACTAAGTTCAGTTAAATAGAGCTATAATGACTATATGTGTTTCCAACATTGTAAGACACATGTACAAAATAAACACCTTGCCGTGTTTTGAACCAGAACCCATCACTCCTGCAGTACGCTGCATTAACCTGTCCTGCCACACATCTCTTACTTAAAACAGGTGGCTTAAACAAAACATAGTAATTTCCAATTACAGTCATTAGACATGTTTCATTGGAGCTGCGAACTGCACTGCACCATGCAAACTGCAATAAAAAGTAATGGAATAAATGGGAGTGTACCTTGGACTCTGGTGAAATAGTACAACACTAAACAGCCAAACACATGATAATGGATGTAACTGAGGCCTGTGATTGCAGGTAAATGTGCCCTTTTATCAGGAACATGAAGAAAGTTACCTGCTAAGGCATTCATCCCAGAACACATATTCAACTGGGACTCTAGTGCAGAAATACATCCATATAAAGCCATGCACATACTGATGGATGAAGTAAATGTATGTCACAGCTTGTATGTGTGCACATATATCTTGCGAATACACCCACTCTAGCAGTGACTCAGTAGCTCAGGCTGTTAAATGCCTTTCATACACTACATTTTGCCACACACCTTCCTGGGTTCAAATCCGGTGTTGTGTTGCATTTCAATTACATTATATCAAAGACAGCAATTAATGAAAGACTCATGCAGTCATTATCCACACAAAGCATTGTAAAGTAAATAACTGTCACAGGCCTGCAGGTAGGGACACACATCACATATCCGTGTAGCATCACTATATGTCACCTAGTACTCTGTTATTTACACAATTGCCTAACACACGTACCTTAAGCACATCCCATAATTGGACTGTAAAGGGTACTCTTACCCTGGCTCTACCTCTACAACAAGGCTGACACAGCTGACACAGATACACCTAAAGCTTGTTGTCCTCCAACATGTTCACACTCACTGCCTATGTGTATTACCTGCAGCAGCAGCTGCAGCCTGTGGTACACATAGCTCTATGTAAACGTTTCTGCTACAAACCTACCCGCTGGAATGATGTAGTCTCCTCACACCAGTAATGTCCATCTCAGCAGCTAAGAAAAGGGCCCTGTTCTACATGAAGACCTTATATATTGCACAGTGGTTGCATGTCATTGGCTAATGACAGTGCAACTCAGCTGTTTTAGCTGCAATTAGCATATCAGGGTCACAGATTGGTTTAGAGGCAATTACCTGCTAATGAGCAGCATGTTAAAAGGGAAGCAGCTGGCTATGGGCAAACATTCTGTATAAGACTTTCCTCACATAGAACACACCATTGCGAAACAGTATGAGTGGCACATTTCCAAATAGGAGTACTGCACTCCACCAGGTATGTGCTGTTTGTTTACAACAGTATGTAGATGAGAAGATAGAGGTATGGGAAACAGGGAGTACAGCAGCAAGCCTGTCCTAGATCTGTGGTAATGACATGTCATTGATACCCTGCTATCTTACACATGCAGAGGACATACAAAATATCAGGGTTGCATTGTCTTTTCTCATTGTGGCACACTGCTGTTGCTGGACTGCCCCAATATGGTGGTCATAATAGCACACTGCTATTTGTCTGGCACTGGTCTAATGACACATTATTGGGTGGCTGTCCATAGGGGACACATCACAGTGGACTGGAGTGTTAGGTGTATGATCATACAGCAGAATCTCTCATGGCACACAGGGAACTACCTCAGTGATGATACTATCTTGGTTCTGTCCACACACGTAGTATATGTCATACTGTGGGTATGACATATGTGAGCAAGCAGTGGATAGTGCCGACCATTTTGTCCTTGCTGTATCTGTACATAGCAGACATCTGTGTATTTGATCCTGTAATGTGTTTTCCTTTTGGTGTGTTTCAAGACTAATTTATCGCAAAAGGCATGCCTCCTTCTCAGATGCAGAGAATGAAATAATAATTCAAGAACTATGGCAGCCTCATCAAATCCTCCTATCCAGGGAGAGGCATAATAGGGAACTGCGAGCAGCATTGTGGGAAAACCTTGTCCGGGATGCAAATGAGACAGGCAACCAGGACAGGACATATGAGCAGGTTCATCACCATTTTATGGACATAGTGAATGCTACATGACAAAGGGCAGCAGATGTAGCCAGGGATCGTGCCATCACCAGTGGAGGGCCTACAACCCAATAACCACTCAAGGCCACTGAGGAATCCCTGGTGAACCTAGGGACATATGAAAGCCCCTAGGCATCCCTCACACCATTCATCATGGAGGTGGGTGCCACAGTGTCCACAGCAGAGGAGCATACAAGTACGCTTACTGTGATCACCATTGTAATACTGTAGCAGTCATTCTGTCAGGCTGTACATACCTATATATGGGTGCTAGGTCTATGTGCTGTGGGGGGATAGCTCAGTTGTACACTCATACTCAGAATGTCAACAATACATCAGGTAATACAGTAGCTACGAAATATATGCACATATTACCTTGTTGTGTTACAACATATGGTGGTACTGAAATTACCTCATCCACACCTTTTTACAGGTCCATCAGGAGTTGTCCAAGGCCATGGTCTTGCATCTGGTAAGCTTGATATTGTTTTGTTATGGAACATACATATGCTATTAAGGGTAAGGTCCAGGATAATACTCTATGTACAGGTAATGTGTATAACCATAGTAATATGTTCCAGTCTGGAACAGTTGCATACGTTTCCTAGAGTGGGTAATCACAGGAGTGCAGTTGAACAAGCAGAAACACTTTTTCAGTTATAGTTTAGAGCCAATAAGCCTCCTGGTGTACATGAGGCAATTAATCCAACATGCCTTGTACATACCAAAAGGCTGATGATAGTATATACCTTAGGCATTGAAACTTGTATTTGTAAATATTTGTTAATATAGGTGTACTGAGTTTTATGTACTGTGTTATCAGGTATAGTGTCATATTGCATACCTAAAAGGTGCATTGTATTGGCCAAGTGTCATGTGATTTACCTGATGTGCTTGTTATAATGGCCTTAAGTCGAATGTGTATGTTGTTGTGAGGAAGTCTGTTGTGCACGAAAGTGGAGATGAGAGGATGTGAGAGTGGTAATGCAGTTGTGGTTCCTCATTATTATGACTCCTTGTGGATTTCCATACATAATAGTGCAGGTAGCAATGTACTGCTTTTGTCTTGGTTTAGACAGGTGACCAGGGGGGTTGTGGTCTCTCCCCCACACCATCTGATGTCAGTGTCTCTTTGGACTCTGATGATGATGGTGGCCACAGTGAGGAACAGATGGGGTTGTTGGGAGCTGAATCTGTCCCAGAGGTTGGCATCCCTCTTCTGCCACCATTGTCACAGCACACAGTCAGTATGCCCATACATACCCAGTCCCCACAAGCCTCATATATGGGACAGTCAGAGGGTGGAGACATTGAACAGGCCAGTGTGGCAACAATGGCTTTAGTGAGTGTAGATACTGGCCATAGCCAGAGAGATGGTAAGGTCCCACTCAGGCTGATTGACAGGAGTGCTCATAGGAGGACTACTGTCTGTCCACCACCTGTTGCAAGTGTCATGTCATGGGCCACTTGGCTCATGTTTTGGGCCATCATGGAAGCACAGACACATTCTGAAAGGAACACCAGATGTATGCTTAGGGTTATTGATGCAGCACAGTCAGATATCTGTATCTGCCTCCACCACACTGGGGATACCCTAGATATGTTCACTGATGCAGTGAGCAGATGGTGGGCAGTGACAGTGTCTGTCTTGAACTACACATTGTCTGTGCTGGAATGTTTGGTTGGAGGTGGGCATCAGACCCATGGGTGTATGTCAACAACATCATCTCCTGAAAGTGCATGGGGCCATGCACAGTTACGCTCCCATGGTGGCAGTACATCCAGTGCTACAGAGGGGAGTGTGCTGTCCACACCACAATCTGGCAGACCATGGGTACATGGTACTGGGCAGTCCCGTGGAGGACACATTCCCAGCAGACAGCAGTCACCTTCAGGTTCTAGCACCATGTCTGACCTTGGGCATGGTGGTGCCAGTGCAACTCCAGGCAGAGCCAGTACCTGTGTTCAGGGCCAGAGATGGTGAACTGTCAGCTCTACAATGTACAATCTACAGCTATCCAGCATACACATGTGTATGACTAGCACTGAGCTTGACTGTGTACATGCACAGACACACACCACTGTCACATGCAGATCACCTACAGACACTCACGGCACCTTTCCATGCCCCATCTAACCTGCTCCCCTTCCTGACTCGTACGCATGCTGTCAACCATTTGGGCCAGCCTTGGACTCCAGCAACCCACACATCACCCTGTGCAAGGGATGATATCTGTGCCACATCCCTGTCATTCTTTCCATTGATTCAGGGGATGAAGCTATGTGTCTGATGCACAGGGTGACTATAATACTTGACATGTACTTGTGTAATGCAGCATTGTTTTGCACACCACTTGCAGTGGTCACCAACATATACTGTTAACTGGCATGTGTCATGAGTACACAACATACTTTTCTGGACCTTATGTTGTATGATGTAGTACTGGTGGTATTGTTATACAATGACAGAATTGCCACAGACCTGTGTATTTTTCTGTTGCAGGTGTTTGAGGGCATAACCTATGGACACATGATGGCAGTGAAGCAGCACAGCATGACATGGCAGCACAGCAGAAATGTGACTTCAGCAAGGTTCAGCAGTATATGTGCATGGCTCCATAGGTTCACATCTGTATGACAGTCTACCAAGGACAATGGCGGTGGTCAGAGTACTCATGCATTCATGATTTGTGATAAGGTCTGCTACAGGGCAAGGGGTGATCTTGCAGGAGTGCATATGCTGCTTGTCTGTAGGGTGCATAGTAGATGGATGACTCACTGTAAGGACACTATCCTACTATGTGATGTTAGTACTACATGCTTGTGGGAGACATTTATCTAGCAGACATAAACACATCCTTGAAAAAGACACTGCCTAATGGTACACAGAGCACCTCAGTGCACCTCAGCACATGCTGTTTGATTGGCTGGGTGGCCATCATCTCAACACATGGGGTCTGCCTGAGTCCCTCTTGGACTGGGGCAATATGTGCTGGTCCTGTACCGAAGGATATACAGATACCTCTGATTGTAAGGACTGTATGGCCATTATACTAGTTACGTTCACATGTGTTATGGCCCCCATAACATTATGTATACTGATGTAACCACATCACACACAAACATGGTCACATTCAGGCTAGAACCATTTCCACTCACTGCATACAGGACATGCCAAGGCACACACATACTGCAAGTTGGTTGTATGTAGATTAGAACACTTACCTATGTACTTTTACACACTACAGATCAGAATATCCGATGCATGCAGCACAACTTATGTCTGCTTGTACTATCAGTTTAGAACATATAATACTGTTTGATATCAGCAAGCTTTGTTGTAGTCAGTCATTTGGGGGGGCCATATCACCCACTACAAATAAAACAATGCAAAACCCTACATATGTCTACTTTACATAGGTTATCATACATATGCCATATGGATATACACACGCACCATGTTGGACAGAGTGGGATTAGAACCCCACCTATCCAGGATTATACACTAGAGATCACACTAATTATTGCATGCAGCACAGCTTGAGTCTTGCTATGATACTGTCAGCTGGTAGTTTTAAGCTGGCTGACATCATCAGGTTTTGTAGAATAGGGCAGTGTAAAATCCAGCAGCAAGTTGCAGGCCAAAAAGTGCCTAACTATTGCAGGTAAATAGCCCATCAGAGCATGGAAGTTGTTTTGCATTGCAGGTGGATAACCCATGAGGGTATGGCCCTTGCTTTGCAGGGGTATACGCACACCCACACACATGTGCACCAAGTAGCCTGGAGTGAGATGAGAACCCTTACTTATCAAGTATTACACACTATAGAGCACAGTATTTGTCACACGTGTCACAGATTAAATGTTGCTACTACAATCTCAGCAGGTAGTATTAAGGTGGCTGACATCATTGGACCTTGTAGAATAGGGCAGTGTAGAAGTCAGCAGCAAGTTATAGGCCAAAAAGTGCATAACCATTGCAAGTGGATAGCCTATGAGGGCATGGCAGTTGTTTTGCAGTGGTAAACACACACACACACACACACACGCACACACACACACACACACACACACACACACACACACACACACACACACACACACACACACACACACACACACCAAGTGGGCTGCAGTGAGATTAGTACCCCCATCAATCTAGGCTTTTACACTATAGATCACAGTACTTATCACATGTGCCACTAGTTCAGCCTGTTGTATATGTGTGTGCAGGCACAGTACTTGTGCATAACACAAACTAGGCTTGTGTTGAACAGCATCTGTGGCCTGCAGAGTGATATAGGTTCATACTGTTATCTGCATCTAGTATCCTAACAGTGAGATAACTGATGCAATCAAAGCTATGTGTGTACAGTTAACATCATGGGCATATATGGCTGCTTGCAGTTAAATAGGCAACACTGTGGGCATGGACAATGTGCCCTGTCCATACATGCGATGACACCATTATACATTACACCACCTGCTCACCTGTGTCTGTCTCCGTGGTGACATCTAGCAAGCATAGGGGTCCGTAGGTAAGTGGATCATGTACTGTTGCAGCCTTACTTTGGATCTTTTGAGCAACACTATGGCTGTGTGATAGTGCAGTTTACTCACCATTTTTAGGGTATGTCAGACAATGTAGAGATCCACACATATATTTCTGTATATAACAGGGATGTATATATAAATGTAGCTGTGTGTGGGTATGATATTGTATATGTGTTCTGTAGATATATGGAAGGAGTTTATGTATCATTTTAATATATATAGCTATATATGTCTATTTGACACTACATAATGAGAGATATACTATGCATGTGAGAGACAGATACTGACAGATGGATATGTATACGTATATGTCTGTATGTATAGACATTTATAAATAATAGGTTATTTCAATGAAGGGCCAACAGAATTGCATTCATTTTTAATAAGTGTACGGGCATGCCTAGTGGGACTGTCAGCACTTATAATGTGACTCATTATTACTAAGTGTACGGGCATGCCTAGTGGTACTGTCAGTACTTATAATGTGACTCCAGGCCACACCTACCTGTATTCCCATCCAGGATTTTGTATGTTACAGATATTAACATGCACCCCTGTTTCCGCAGTACTGCACTTCACTCAACATGTCAACAGCATTCCCCAGCTGTCTGCTGTACTAATTATGTGACTAGGTTGGTAATGTTACACCACCAACAGAATGACAGTCTACATACCTCTCAACTGTCCTGATTTTCACAGAATGTCCAGAGTTTTGCCTCATATGTTTGGTCTGTTCCTTACACATTTGTGGATTTCTGGTGTTTTATTGAATGTTGACATTAATACATTCTATTAACTACAGACAAATAATTGTGTGTCAGACTTTATATCCATCAGAATACATGTACTACTGTAACACCTTCACATCCAACACGGTTTATATGACCAATATTTAAACTCTCTCCCTATGTTTGGGCCTTTGTCCCCCCAATCTTTCTGGATTTATTCAGATTTCTTGCAGTAAGAGGTTGGGAGGAACATACTACTACCTCACATGCAAAAGATGTGAGTGATTCCAGATCAGAACCATCAATACCATCACCCAAGCTAGTTTCACTAGCCCACTGAGCCACACAGGTTGCTAGAGAGAGAGGGGTCATCCATCACACATTCAGCAGCATACATATGTACATTGTTCTCCTCTGTGAAGAGAGACATATAATGTGTAAGTGCTATCTATGTTACAGCCCTGAGATTGCCTGGTCCACTGCTATACCATAGCTGATATTCTGTGGTTATATGCATACACCACTGTGTTGGGGGTGGAGGAACAACAGCACATGATCAGCTTGGGTAGACAGTAGTCCAACTATCATGTGGGCTCACTGTTTAACATCTCCCTTGCCTGATATTGTGAATATTCCAATGATGAAGCCTAGTGAAAATTAAGGAACACATACTATTGGAGTGGGTATCAGGTATTCCATGTGGATGTTAACTCTGACCAAATACCCCACTGTATTTTCTTGCATAGCAGCAGCAGATCCATACATATGGTACCTTATTATAGTAATCCTTACAACCAATGTGTAGGTTAGAGACTTACCTAGAGAATGCAGCAGTTGACAGAACTGTAGTTCAGGACTGACTCTGTGTGATGCAAGTGGTATACAGCCAATACATGGATGGTTACAGGCTGTGTAGGTTGCCTGGCATTAGCTATTTTATTATATGTATGTGAGTGGGAGTAAAGGTGTCAGTCCCTGGGGCCCTAGGTTGTCAGTGTATATGGTACACATTGTCTCTTAGCCAAGATCAGGGTGTACTGGGCACACCTACATCTGCCTACAGGAACATCATCAGGGGGCTCCTCCTTCGAGTCCTCCTTTGAGTGTCACTGTGGTGACTTAGGCATTGGTTGGGGGCTGTGTATCCCTTCCCTATGCTGATCTTGTTGCAGCTGCTTCCACAGGATCATATTGTGTATCATGGCACATACTGTGAACATATGTGTACATGTGGCTGGGGAGTACTGCAGGGCTCCACCAGATATATCGAGGCACTGGAAACATGACTTCAATGACCCAAACACACACCCTATGATGTTCCTAGTTTGTGCGTGTGCCTCATTATGGTGTTCTTCCAGGGGTGTGTGTTCATTTCTGATTGGTGCCATCATCCATGGTTCCATTGCATAGCCAGCATCCCGCATTAAATGGTCATATGGGATGTCCTCCCTAGCAAACATCTGGTACAGCTGTGATGCATGTCAGATATGGGAGTCATGATAGCTGCCAGGGCTGCCAGCACACACATTCATGATAATGCCGTGGGCATTGCACAAAGCCTGGAAATTGATGCAGTGGTACCCCTTGCAGTTGACATAGTTTCTATCGTCCTCACCTGGTGGTGCCTGTATGTGTACATGAGTGCAATTTATGAAACCCAGTACCTCAGAGTAGTGTGCTACATGATGGATGTGTTGCATATTGCTGGCCCTCACCTCAGGGCTGAGGAGAATATAAATGTACTCACTGGCATGTGGTAGCATGGCATCCAGGAACTTGTGGAGTATCCTGGATACTGATGCCTGTGCGACCCCCATCATGTCCCCAGTTGGTCTTTGGAAGGTACCTCTGGCTATTATTCTAAGGGCTACACATACTTTTGTTTCCACTGGGATGGGTTCCCATCTGTTGGCTCTGGGTCTGAGCTAAGGGTGGTAGAGCTCAGTGAGCTCTTACAGTATGTCCCTGTCCACCCTGTAGTGCTCTACAGTTCCAGCTCATGTAGCTCCTGGAAGGTTACCCTGGGCCTGAACACTCTCCTCCATCTCAACCTAGGCCTATTGTCAGCAGCAGCATTGACTTCAGCATCTAACACATACAAATGTAGCAGACCTGCAGCAGCCCTTACCATTCTGTCAGATAAAATTCTCAAGTCTGTACTCCAATGGTGCAGAGTACGGGGGGATAAATCAGATTGTAGGGTGTATGCATACTTTATACTGCTCTGCTGTAGTTGCTGACTGTGTGATTGGCTACCTATGATGCAGTGCACCTACCTAATATATCATTGACATCATTTAATGGCCCTAGGTTAAGTTAAGCAAGGATCAACACTAATTAATACATCATTGGCCTTTTAGATACTATGAGCAATGTGGCGCACCATGCAAACACATGCCCAGTAGATAAACATTGCTTACCAGTCAGTGCACACACACCCAGGCTTCCACACTCAGCATGGAGGTACGCCTTGCAAACAGGAGCAGCTAAGCTCCAATCAGCTTAGAATTTATTGGACACACTGTCTCTTGATGTCAGCTATCACCTCTGTGGACACCAACATGGTTCTCTGCTACACGGAGGGGATATGTGGACACGGTTACCCCATTATGCTATTCAGTATCTCCATCACATTTGCATAGGGATCCATGTTCACAACTTGGATACTACAGGCTTCCAAGCTCTTCCACATTAGCAACAGTACCAGTGCACCATTGTAGATACTGTAAGCAGGGTCCTATAATACATTTCTGTCTCATGATATTAATATTTGATTTTTCAAAAAAATGTTTTATATAAGGTATGTTTGCACACTGAGGCATGTCATGCAAACATGCTGAGATTATTAAAAAAATTATTTATTTTAATATATTTACTGTAACTTTTGGAAAACACAGAAGATAGTATTGCTCATATCTGTGTGTGCTATGCCATTTCTGCCTATCTACCTAGATTTTTACAGCTCCTTTTGTTTGTCTTCAATCCTGTACTTGGAATTTTTCCATGTACACTATTGACAGAGGGTCTGCAGAGCTGCCTATCTGCTTGCTGGATTTCTCTACCTCCCTCATTTGCACAAGATTCACCTGCTTATGAGGTGATTTGCATGCCATGGAAGTGTACATGTTTGTGGGCTTGTGTGCACCACTCACCAACCCTTACTGAATCTAAAAATGTTCACATCCATGTTACCAGCATGGTGCAATGCCTACATGGAAAAAATGTGAAGGCTTTATTAAATTCCCCTCATAGTGTCCCTTTTCAGGGGCTATCTTGGAGCAATGTTTTGTTAAGTGACTTGCTCAAACTCACACAGTTGACAAATAGAGGTAGATTTAATTAAACATTGTTGAGTACATGAAACAGTTCATGTCAGGGTCATGCCAGACAACATGAATTCAGTTTAAATGTTAACAGAACAACAGGTGTTTTAGTGATATGCATTTTCTGAACAGTAAGAGCCATGAAACTCTCCTGACTGTCAGTGACTTACTGTAATCCTCAGTGATTCACAAGTAAATGAATAATTTAATGAGGGACAAGGCAAAAATAAAAGACAAAATAAGACATGTTCTACAAAATCTTGGATGAGTGGCAAGCAACTCCAGTTCTATAAAAAAGTTTACAAGGTAATTGTTGTTATATAGGCATGCATTTTTCTGAGCAATGAGAACTATGAAACATTAACACTGGTTTTACTGACTGACAGTAATCCAGAGTTATTTCTCAAAAAAAAAAATCTAAAGTTTTATAAAGGATAGCAAACATAAGAGGCAATATCAGAAATTCTTTGCAAAATCAGGGAGATATGAAAGGCAAATGTGCATTTTCTGAAAATAAGAGCAATGAAGGTCAATTGACTGTCTTTAACTGATTGCAGTCTTCTGGGAAAATAAAGGATGCTATGAAGATGAAGGCAAAAATATGAGCCAAATTCAGGAATGTTGGGAAAGACCCCGGGGTGACTAATAAGAAGCAGCAACACTAGGCCCAAGGGGGGCAAAGGTATGTGTGCTCATATGCATGCATGTCCACATGCACACACATGCATGCATACATCTGTACACACACACACACACACACACACACACACACACACATACACACACGCACACATGTACACACACACACATGTACACACACACACATGCACACACACACACATGCACACACACACACACGCACACACACACACACACACACACACACACACACACACACACACACACACACACACACACACACACACATACAATACAGTCCACTGCATAGTTGCTTACCATATCTAATATCTACACTAAAATCCTTTCCGATTCTACATTTGACCCAATGAATAAGTAGAAATCAGAGCTATTACTTGTTAAAACTGAGTTATGGATTGAACCCAGATTTTTTTTTTTGCAGTAAAGCTGACATTTATGGGGCCTTCCAACTAATGGCAAACTGTAGTCAGTTTCCTAGATTACCTTGTGCTGTATCTGGCCCTGTTTATGCCATTATGGAAACCTGCATTAATGATGCAAAATATGCATCTCACATTCCAGAGTATACCTACTTTCATTGTTGGGGATTCATTAGTATATATCTTATTATATGTAAAAGACCACTTAAAAATAAAAAGCTAATAATACAACTTGGGACTAGTAATGGATCATGGTACAATTAATATCAATGGTATAAAATATTTTGAAAATCTACAATACACTACTTGGGTCATAAAAATCATGAGGGTTTCCTTACTAAATGCCTCAGTGTAAAAATTAATTAATATTCAGTCCTTTTAGGAGATTTAAACAACCAAATCCTTGACTAGGTAAACTCACTTTCTTGCTTGAATCTTTTACCAACTTCTAGAGTTCCCTACAGACTGCCACTGCACGCTGCAAAATTTGAAGGAGGGGGGGGTGGATAGAAGTAGGTTGCCAGGTCTTACTCTGGTACCACACATGCATGAACAATTACAGACAATTTAGAATCCCCAACACACCTAAGACGTGTCATTGGAATGTATCAGGAAACTGGATAACTCAGGAAAAAACCCACATGAACACAGGGTTGACATGCAAACTCTGCACAAAAGACACCCCAGACAGGAACTTTCCAAGAGAACGTCTTGCTATAAGATGTAATTGCTACCTGATGTGCCATTGTGCTGCACAGCTGCATAAACTACTTAGAATCAAATAAATAAGCCCAAATATGAATTAAAAAATATCAAAATATGGTAATGACATCTGAAATTAATGAAGATAACAGTGTGTCTAGCAGTTAACACAGAGGATTAAGAGAATAATTGCTTATGAGCTTTCTCCTAGACTCTGGGGTTTGTTTCCTCAGCTTGCATTTGCCTACTTTGCAACTCTGAGTAATTCCCTTATCCAGACAGCACTCCTACCCTGCCCCCAATTCCCACACACCCCCAGTGCTCCTACCTTTACAGTACTATTGACCACACCCCCTATCTTACCTACCCAATCAGATAAGTGCCTATCGTACACTCACTCCGCCCCTTCTACTGTACATCATACTCACTAATTAACTAACCAACCCCTACCCTATTTACCTAAGCTCAAACTACTTCTCAGCTTCTAGAACTACATCCTTCTTTTCTCTTCCTTGTGCATTTCCCTAACTTTTAAAATGCACGGAACATCTATCCCTCCTCAACTAAAACTTCTTATCTGTTTATCACTTCTTTCCTGTCTTGTTACTTCTTACCTCTTAACCTCTTATGAATACCCACTTCACTCTACCATTCCTTTTTCATCCAAACATACCTCTACACCTATATGTACTTTCTCTCCTACCTTCTCAAATGTCACTACTCAACCCAATTACCTACTAGGCAAATACCACAGACTTGCATAGTTTACGTTAAACAAACCAAAATCAAAGAAACTAACAGATAACTTTCACAAACCTCTCCTGCCAAGAGACTTCATATTCCTCCACTTACTGTTGGACGGAGATATTAATCCCAACCCTGGCCCACATCATACCAATTCCAACACCCACAAAAAACATGGCAAACCTACTTATCTATCATCCACCAAACCTACCAACTTTCTCTCTATAGCCCATCTAAATATACAAAGTATTTGTAACAAAACTACTCAGGTTCATGCCCTTCTAGAAACATATCAATTTGAAATTTTATGCTTAACTGAAACATAGCTAAAGCCTTCCATTAAAGACAACGAAATTACCCCACCTGGATATAACATCATTAGACTTGATTGCACTACAAAAGAGGGTGGAGGGGTTGCAATTCTCTATAAAACACAAATCCAAATTAGTATTATAGATCAGACTCTTTGCCTTGATAATCATGCAGAAATACTCAGCTCTAAACTTCAAATCAACTCTATTAAGGCCATAAATATCATATGTATTTACCTTCCCCCAGGAAATAACATTAACACACTAAAATGCATTCTAAGTTCACTCTACAACTACTTCCCTCAAGAAACACTACTCCTAGGTGATTTCAACATCGATTGGTATTCCTGTAATAGTCATAATCCTACCTCCCATATAAACCTCCATGGCTTTACCCAACTCATAAACAGTCCTACTAGAATAAATAAAACCAACAAAAATGATACCATCTTAGACTGGATTCTTACTAATACTCCTCAACAAACCTACCAATCAGGTACTCTCCCAGATAATCTAAGCGATCACTCACCTACTTATGTCATTAGGCATAAAACCAACCTAATTTTACCTACCATATACAGAACACTACGTTCAAAAAAGCATTTTAACTCTGATGATTTTCTAGCTGAATTATTACAATGTAATTGGTCCCCACTAAAATATCTCCCTCTTAATGAAGTGGTAGAATACTTTAATTCAGCATTCTTATCTATCCTTGACCATTATGCTCCTAATCGCACTATTAGAATCAAAGTTAAAGCAGCACCCTGGCTGACCAACAATACTAGGCAAAAAATCATCCTCAGAAACAAATCTTGGACCAAATGGCGTACCACGAAGAATCCAACTGACCACCAAAACTTCCGAGAACTTAGAAATAGTACAAAAAAAGCCATCCTAATAGACAAAAAGAATTATTACCTTCAATTACAACAAACCTCCAAAAAGGAACCAAAAAAATGTTGGTCCAGTATTAATAATCTTTTATCCCCAGGCCAATCCATAACACCTAACCCTCAGGACTGTAACCAAGAGAACCCCATACAAACAGCCAATGACTTTAATTCCTTCTTCATTAATACTATTCAAACTCTTGCTTGTCACCTAACACCCAACACCTCCAAGCTACTCTCACCTACTTTAAATCTACCTCCTTCATTTCACTTACAACCTGTATCTATCTCCTTTATCTTATCACTGCTCCAAAAACTAAAACCTACCACTCCTTCTGCAGATAAACTTCCTGCAGAATTCTTGCAAATAGGAGCCAAAGCCATTGCCTATCCCATCTCTATTCTGATAAATAGATCCATAAAGGAAGGACTTTTTCCCTCTATCTGGAAGATATCACACATCATCCCTCTACACAAAGGAGGTAAGTCAAATGACTTCTCTAACTTTCATCCCATAGCACTCCTATCACCTATAGCTAAAATCATGGAAAAATGTATCCATAAGCAACTTCTTAATCACCTTCTGCACAACAACCTACTTGCTAACTGTCAGCATGGATTCAGACCTTCCCACAGTACTACCACAGCTCTACTCTCCTTTACCAACTCAATCAACTATAACCATAATAATAATAATCTATCATCATCAGTTTTCATTGACTTATCTAAAGCTTTTGACATGGTTAACCATAAACTTCTTCTGCACATACTAAAATCTCTCTCACTTGACCTTCCTTCCTTAACTTGGTTCATATCTTACCTAGAAAACCGGTAACAGGCAGTTCTCTGGAAAAAATGCACTATCCAATCTCCTCCCCATCTCTTTATGTGTACCACAAGGCTTTATCTTAGGCCCCCTTCTATTTTCCATCTTTATTAATGACCTCCAGTCAGCTATCCCATATACCACCTGTATACAATATGCAAACGATTCTACTATTATCTGCACTGCTAAGTCTGAAACTGAACTACAGTTAATAACCCAAAAAGCTTTTACCACTGTTGAACAATGGTTCTCCGATCGTTGCCTACTCCTCAACCCCAAGAAAACAAAACTGCTATTATTTTTACCATCCCGTAGATCTACCCCACTAAACCTCATTCTTACTTCCACTGATAGTACTCTCATCTCACCAGTTTCAACTACTAAACTTTTAGGAATAACTATTGACAATAATCTCAACTTTGAGACTCACATCAACAACACAATAAAAATAGTTAATAAAAAAATTGGATCCCTTTACAGAATTAAACCCTTCCTCAAATCTGAAGCAATGACAAACTTAGCCAGATCTCACCTTATCTCTACTCTTCTATATGCTTCCCCCATATACACTAATCTCTCCAAAAGCAACCTCAAGAAACTAACAATATCTTACCATAACATTGCTCGATTTGCAGCAGGATCCCCATTTAGAACTCACCACTGCCTCAACCTAAGAAAACTAGGTTGGCTTGAACTTCAGAATCAACTCATACTTCAACAGCTCTTAATAGCTCACAAGATCCTATACCAACCAACTAAAACACCTATACTCTCTAACCTCATTTCACCATACAATAATCTGAAACATCTACGCTCTTCCAATAAACTACTGATTAATTCAACCAAACCCAATAACTCTGCAGGTGACTGTCTCTTTTCCAGTTCTGCTGGAAAAATGTGGAACATATTACCCTCTGATATCTTAACTTTGTCTTCTCTCCCATGTTTTAAAAAACAGCTGAAAATTCATCTTAATAAACACTGGCTGTGCTCCTGCACCTACCCAGCTTAACTCTACTTCTACCTCTTTAACCTTTCTTTCCCTACAATTCCTGCATTTACCTTTGTCTATATCCTCGTAGCTCCCCTTTATAAAATATTGTACACAGTCATATGTTTATTCTCTTTTGAAAAAAAAAAAATCTTTTAAAATCATTTGTTTATTATACTTATGTTTTTGCTCTGATTATGTTTATGTAATACATGTATTAGCTAGTCCTGATGTAAAATCCTGTATTTGTATTGTCAATCTCTGTTTTTAGTATTTTATAACTCTTGGAGCTTTTCTCCCCAGGCCTCTACTGAAAATGGACACATATCCAGCTAGACTAGCCCGGTCAACAAATGTAAAATAAATAAAATAAATAAATAAATGAGTCATAAAATACTCCATACAGATCACTGCTCCACTCTAGTTATCAAAGATAAATAAACTGAACAATAATCTTTAATGAGGAAAATCAAGCTCAGTCAAATATTAGCACCCCTCCTAGATATTATTAATAAAATCTGTGATGCAGTAAATGGCATACTTATGAAACAGCTGAAATACAAGGATGTCAGTGTTTCATATGTAAAAATTCTAATTCTTGAGACACCAAACCACACATTTAATCCATTTCAAATGTAAAAATATTCACTTAAATGCTTAACTGATGGATGAGTTTGCTTTTCCTCAGTTCTACAGGATTCAGCAGTTGATATTTACCTTACCGTAGTTCATTGGTATATAAGCTCATACTAAGCTGTTAATCCACTGGACTGTATGTAGCCTAGTCAGTGATTCCACCATTATATCAAAACATGAATTAACACCAGTACCTGACTTAGTTTTGGGCCCTTTCCACAAGAACTAGAGGGGCCACACCACTTATGTATTTAAGATTGCTTGTCCAATAACCCAGATATAATTAAAAGGGCCATGGAACTACTCTGTTTTACCTCTATGGGAATTTATTCCATAAAAGATACATCATCTATGAAGAATACGTGTACCACCAAGAGGTCTTATTTATGTTCTGGTAGTAGTTTAGGTATCTTGAGTGGATGTTTAGGGTGAAATTTTTCTGGATATGTAGGAGGTTACATAAGACCATGTCTTTTGTAACACAGAAGACAAGACAGAGATCTCTTTTCAATAGTCTATAGTAGAGTGAAATAAGAGAGGGAGAGAGAATGAGAGAAAGAGAGAACACTTTAAAGAGTTCAGGTAACTCAAGGAGGACATGCCTCTGATTTTTTTTTTCCTAAGGAAATGCTGCAGTCTCTTGAGCTGGGTCATAGCTAAGTGCATACAATTCTATTATTGGAAAGATAAGTGAGGAGTAAAGGGAGACAATGACTTCTCTGGCTCTAGAAGAACTTCCTAACAACAGCAGTCACCTTGTAGTCAAAGGTTGTTCATTGTCAATGAAGGTGCCCAAATCCCTAATAATAAGAGTCGATTTTTAGAGGGGGATCACCAATGTGATAGGTACAGGAGTGCCCATGTTGGCAAAAAGACACAATTCTGCAATGTTTTTGCAATTAGTTTGAGTATGTGGTCTAAGCACCACTTTTTTAGGATGAGTTAGATCCTAGATCCTCCTAGAAAATAAATTCATCAGCTGACAGCTCTAAGTTTGTAGTCATTGGCAAATTTCATCAGCAACAAGCCTTTGCTCTCTAATTTAACATTAGAAGAGAGTGGTGCTAGAACTGATCCCTGAGAGAATCGATTGACAACCTCTTCTTTTAGTTGAGAGTACATCTACAACACCAACAGACTAGGTTCTGTCTGTGAGACTGATTGTTCTCCAGTAGGTAACATAGGGATGTACAATTAATTTGATTATCTTATTAATGATGGTTTTCCATGTAATGGCATTGAAGAATTTGACAAAATCCAGGTATGTCATATAGAGGTATTTACATGAGTTTAATGTGTTAGTGATTTCTTCAAAAAGTCTACCAGGATTAAGATGCAGAATTTGTCTGTAGCAAGCTCAAATAGGGTAGCATCCAGGATTTGAAGACCACATATGTCCTTATTTATGAGGTCAATAATGAAGTGCTACAGTGCTTTTCAGATAAGGCCGATGAAGTTGATAGGTCTATAGTCACCCACATCATGTGCAGTGGTATGACTACAGCAGTTTTTCATACTTCTGCCATGAGTCCAATGGAGAGGCTGAAACTGAATAGACATAATGAGTCAGCTAGGCAGTGTCTGGCACTGACAAGAAGACAACATTGCCAAATAAGATATGCCTCATGGTCTGTCACAGTCATAGAGGGGAAATGTGGTTAACAGCTACGTGGTACTGGGTTTTACTTACCATAAGAAGAATGGAGAGAATTTCGAAGTCATTGTCCTGCATTATAAATCTGGAAGTAAAATTAAATGGTTTCCTAGGAAGCCAGACATACCCATATCAGCTACAATGTCCAATTCAGCATTTCATCTGAAGGAGTGGTAGGCATTAAAACCCTGCACTGCTAGGGTGTTTTTGCTCTTCTGAAACCATATTTCAGTAACTATGCATATATAAATATTTTCAAGGGTTAGGAATGCCTGTAAGGTGGTACAACATTCTGTTTATTTTATTAGCATTGAACAGTCCTACATTTATATTGTTTTGATTGTGGTTGCCTATGTAGGTAACTTGAGGGAACTGACCTTACCTAAAAATGGCACTACTTGGGAAGAAAAATCATAGCCAATACTGGCTGTTTTAGGCAATGCAGTCTAAGAAAAGGGAAGAAAAAGTATTAGCCAATACATGAAAGCCATAAATGGAGAGATGTAGATCATCCCTAGCAAAGTAGAACAGATGATGTTTGCAACAATCTCATCTGAATCTGATATATATATATATATATATATATATATATATATATATATATATATATATATATATATATATATATATATAGTATTCCTCTAGAGTGACACCAGCAGTTAATTCAATAATAAGTCAAATCATGTTGCAGGAGACTTGCTCTACTCCCAATGCATTGCTAAACTCTGCAATAGTAGCTCAATGCAAATAAAACTCTCTAAACCACTGCTTAAACAACATCTTAACCAGTCCTGGTCCAGTGGTCCTGTACATGCTCATCACAAGGTTAAAACTTTGTCACTGTACAATACTATCCAATACTATCCAAATACTCCCCTTAAACATAATATTCTCAACATTTTACTGAAATGAAACAGCTGATGACAACAGAATTATCCACACAACCAAAGCTGAAATCAAATTAGTTGTAGATCTACACTGAAAGAAAGCCAATGCACGAAGTATATGGAAAATGCTTCTTTAATATTCTGATGAAGTCCACCTTAGTGTGGATGATAGCGCTTAATGTGAACGAGTTTGTGCTGCTTATAGTCTATTAAAGAAGTATTTTCCATATACTTCGTGCATTGGCTTTCTTTCAGTGTACATCTACAACTTATTTGCTTTCAGCTTTGGTTGTGTGGATAATTGTACTGAAATGACAAAACAATTTTATACATAACTGTTGCCTGTACAATCCACTAAGATGCATGTCTGCTTTCTCTTTAGTAAGTTCCACCTCTGTAAAATGTTATAATGTATAAATGTAACTACTGTTTGTGCATACATGAAATAGAAATGTAACTACTGTTGGTGTATAAATGTAAATAGAAATGTAACTACCCTGTGTTTGACTTGAACTTAGCATAATGCAATGTAAGCAAATGGAGCTTTTCTCCCCGGTTCTCCACTGAAAATGGGTATTACCCAGTCGGACTTTCCTGGAAAACAAAGACAAATAAATAAACAAACAAATAAATAAATAAATAATCAAAGTCAATTATCATTTGTTTGTATTGTGGCATTGCAGTATCATTCTTTCTTGCAGATGATAGAATAAAGTTCAATACTAGTTTCACTCCCTTTCTAGATAATACTATGAGATTTCTACCATGAGCCTCTTCATATGATCAAATGAGGTGTTCTGAAGTCACTTACTGTCATGTACAGAATGATCAAATTATATGTGTACCCCAGATGAAGGGATATGAGGGATTTAGTGGCATCACATACCCTCTCACCTGAAAGGCAACTGTTACCCTGTCTTTGCTCAGCTAACTGAGTGGTGCATCTGTGTATCTAACTATAGATTGGGCTGTATCAAGGACATTGCCCAATGCATTAGCATGGTCTTGCTGCCTTAAGGACTTCTACATATTAGAGATGTGATACTGATGGAGCCTGTATTTCCCATGGAGTCAACATGAGCTGATTGTTGGATATGCACTGTTGATGCTGGATTGTGTGCAGGAGGTAAATCTGATGGTTTATTCTTCATAGTCCAAGGAGGCCTTTGCACAGATTTTTAATTGCATCTGTACATGACAGCTTTGAGTTTATAATCTGGAGATGTTACATAGTTATGGATGGGTGTAAGACATTGTTTATCTCACTGCACTTAGCTCCATGAGAGAAGTACATCTCCAGTTGAGCTAAATATTTACCCCTCTCACAGACAGATTGTTTTGGGTTTAGAAGGAATTTATCAGTGTGCATGAGGCAGTTCATACATTACCTCAGGATACCATGTGTGTGTGTGTGTGTGTGTGTGTGTGTGTGTGTGTGTGTGTGTGTGTGTGTGTGTGTGTGTGTGTGTGTTGACTCTCCTTGATAACCAGTGCTGCTAGATTTAAAGTAAGAGAGGATCTAAGGATGGGTTGGGGAAATATTAGTTATGGAAGTTATTTGGACTGGATTTATGTTCTGCATAAGCTTGTGCAGCTCAGTGCAAATGGAGCTCAGACTGAGCAGATCAGTGCAGCTAAGAAGAAGCTTACACAACTCAGCACAAGCATTTTAGGCAAAGTGGAAATGGATATGTAACTCACCAATATAATGAAAAATGTCCCCTTCTTGTAATATAAGAAGAGAGAATTTTACTTACGCATTTTACCAGAAAGTCATTATGCTCAGCACAGCTTTGCACAGGAAATACAATAAAAGAAAACAAATGAAAAAGAAGCAATAAAAATTGGGTGAAATTGAATGTCCAAGTACTATAAAGCACACAGGACACATCAATTTGTCTAACTCTCACTAAGTTTCTTATCACAACTGATTCTAAAACGCCTTCCACCCATGGTGAAGTGGCATCATTCATAGCAGTGATTTAAATGGAATAAAGCAGTATTAAACAAAACAGGACAGCTTAAGTATGCTAAAGCACAGTCAGCAAAACCAGGCAAGAGGGTATTAACTGAAAACAATTAAAATGATATAAAAATACAGGCAATGCAAAAACAGCTCAAAACAGCTATGAACACTAGGCAACTTCAGTGGAGACAAAGATAAAGTACTTTCCTAGCTTTTATCTCTTTACAAATGAAGCAGCTAGTTAAACAATGAGGGACACTTGGCTTACAGCCTGTAATCTCTTTAGAGAAATACCTTTTCCCTGCAGTCATTTGCCCATCTCTCACTGCTTAAGTAGCTTCTCTTGTAGCAGTTATTTAAATGGAATAAATCAGTATTAAATAAAACAGAACAGCTCAGTAAGGGAAAACAGTGCATCCAGCAATATCAGGCAAGGTACTATTCATTGAAAATGATTAAAATTATATAAAATGTGCAATGTGTCAATGCAAAAATGGCTAAAATGCCTGAAATTGTAAAAGATAATAACAGGAAAAGTGAAAATAGTTCAAAATGGCTGTAATAGCTAGGCAACATAAGTGCAGACAAAAAGAAATTACTTTTCAGGCTTTTTTCCTCTTTTCAGAGAAAACACTGGGAGCATTTAATTCATTCTCTGTAGTCTTCCTTGGAAGACAAAGGCTGAGCTGGGCTCCAAGCATAAATAAAACAGAAGAAACCTAATGAACCAATGAATACCATGTAAAATCTGAAGCTCAAGTGCTCTAAACAACTTTGGACCAGCGACAATTTGCCTAACTCTCACTTACTTCAAATCACAATTGATTCTAAGATGGCTTCCACCCCTGCCAAGCAGAGGAGCACTGATCAGTTTTGAACCCTGTACAGGTTCTGAGTGGGAGCTGATACCAGTGATGCTGAGGGATAGGCATTCATCAAAAGAAGTCTTAACTGGGACTCAGTCTCATGCTGTGCATGTTCATATTGACCTACTTTACAAAGTAAATACTGGGTATGGGTAGGGATGTAATAAATGTTGCTTTTTTTCTCGGTAATTCAAAGTAATATTTGTAGGTACAGATAACTTACACTGTGGTTGATGCCTTGACAAGCAATCCATATCCACTACCACTTAGGCACAGCTATGTTTACTAAACTTCATACCATTGCACAGGAATACACAGCAGATACTGAAGTTGTAAAACTTACATTTATTAAAATGAAATCCATTTTACTGCTACACAGTTACAAGAGTGTGAAATCAAGAAAAGTGGAATGCATGCTATACTGTTTAAACTGTTAAGGGATAATGATAACGTTGTAGATGCAACATCAAAGCTTATGGTGTTCAAGAGGGAAGAGTCATCTAGGACATGCTAAACATATTTTGGAGAAGCTCTTAAAGTAAAATGCTTAGACCATATCATACTGTGTATTTCCATAGGTTCATAGGTTCACAGGAAATTTCTAGGCTATTGATCTGCTAGTTTTTAGCCTGTATATTTTGCAAACAGATAACACAGAGATAGATTGATCAAGGGGCAGTTGGGACATTTATATGTTTCCTTTATCTTTGAAGGACAGGGGAACTAAACCAGTGATGAATTTGTGGTCACCCATTCATTGTCCAAATTATATTTGTTTGACGAGAGTAAGAGAACCTATTTGCTTTATGTGGAGTTGAAGACAGTTCCAAAGAAGTTGTGTTCTCTCTGATATAAACACATCCTTCCAACTTGTTCTAATTAATTTGCTAAAGAGGTGGCGATCCCTTAGGTGGCTCCTTATGAGACCATTGGACTTGCAAATGTGGAATGGGTCTGAAAGAATAGGGTCTGCTGAAGGTCTATTCTCAAAGCAGAGGTTGCCTCTCAGTAGTCTGCCTAATACTGAGAAGGCATTGGCATGATCAGTATTGTTTTTATGATACAGGCCCTTGATATTTTGGGTCGATATCATATTATCGAACCCTCCATCAATTGAACGCCTCTTCATTGACCCATATTTATCGAAAGCTTAATTTGTTGAACGATCATTCCATCAAAGTTTTTCCCACAGTAAGTAACCAGTGAGCCATCTTTGGGAATTTGCCCTTTTCCCCCACTGTAATGCCATCTCAGAATTGGTATATTTAGTTCGGGAGGTGGGGGGTGCAGCCCCCCCACATTGGGAGGGGAGGGGAGCCCAGTCCCCCATCATGGTAGGTTTTAATTTTTTCTGGTTTTGATGCAGTCATTAGGTTGGCCCACTGATTACTTACCATGGGAAAATCTTCAATTAAGCAGTTGTTTGACAAATTTAGCTTTTGATAAAATGGGTCAATAAAGAGGTGTTTGGTGGATGGAGGTTTTGATGATGTGATACAGACCCGATATTTTAGTGAGAAAATATTATGGTCATTCCAGTTGCAGCAAGTGGTTGCATAGGTACATACTGAAAGGGGCATTATACTCAGTGACTGGCCCAATAAATGCTGAGTACAGTGAAACAATTACACCCCTAGATCTGGGTGCAATACCTTCAGACATAAGCCATGGAATGAAGAAAGGCTCCCTTGCAACAATGTGGTGATCAATGGACAATTTATTGTTGCTATAGGTTCCCAGGTCCCTAATTATAAGATCAGTTTTCATGGGCATGTTATCAATGTGATAGTTACAAGGGAAATTATGCTTGCCTAAGGACACAGTTATATGCTTCTGACAATTAATTTTAATCCATGGTTTTGCCATTAGTTCTATTTTTTTTTGGGGGGGGCAAGATCTCTTAGAAAATCCAGGATTCCTCTACAAAGTTTTTGATGGCTCTAAGTTTGCAGGCATCTGCAAGCTTTGTCAGTCACAAACCCTCAACACTGATCTCTGAGAATAGATCACAAAGAGGAGTGGTCTATTGACAGAACCCAGGGGTACACCTCCAGTGGCATGTCTTTTGGAGGAGGTATAGTTGCCCATCTTAACTTCCTGGATTTTATTTGTGGGTCCAATGTGTTATCCAATAAGTTGCATAGAGATTGACATTTAGCTGGGAGAGTTTTTCTACAACACCTAAGTGTGGGATGGTGCTGAACTCTTTTGTGAAGTCTAGATATACAGTATACATTTCCTCACAAGTTGCACTAATCTTGAACTTGATTATAACTGAGAACAACTTTTTCTCATTTTGTCTTGTTTTTGTTTCCCTAGAGGATATGCTCTTTATAGATAATATAGGTGTATTAATGTGCCAGTACATCCAATTATCTGCTGAAGTGGTTCTTTACATCAGCAGCCTCTACCACAGAATATTGGGTATGTATTTTACTAAACATATTAGTAGAATTGAGAAACTCTTGATTTTGCGTGGTTAATTTTACAAGAGACTTGCTGATTTAATTAATTGTATAGCTACTGATGTGTTTTCATACAATGTAGATTATGAAACTTTGTATGGGTCAGTTTGTATATTTGGGAGACCCATGTGCTTCTTTCCTGCCATCTGCACATTGCCTCCACTTTGAAAAACACCACTGAAACTAGATACCTGTATACTGACCAGAACAAGTTAAGAGAGTACACCCTTTACTGTATATTTAGATTTGGCTGCCTACAGAGGTAAGAATAATTTCTGTGAAAGTGTGTAAACATGTGCATTTAAGGACTGATTTGGAACCATTGTGTCTGAGTACACACTGTATATAAGGCCATTTAAACTAAAAGCCATAACTGTGGCAATTGAAGTCACTGTCTTATCAGAACTCCAGTATTGCCATTTGTTGTTAATAGTCATTTTAAGTTGGTGTCTTTATAGCACAAGCTGAGTTGTGTGTTTTAAATGAACTGGTGATGTTTCTGCTGGTTTATTACCATTAAGCTGAGTCACAGGCGGTCGAGTCTTCATATGGTTGACACACTTCTGTGAAAGTAGGAATGTTGAATTCTGGTATACCCACTCAAACACCGAATCTCAAAGCTCCCTACCAGTCTGGACACAAGAACAAGCATTTCCATGGGTCCAGAAGGGGGTAGTTGGACAGTCAGTAATGTCAGTGTTTGACATTCTGACATTCACAATGTGAGATACATGCAGGTAGACTTGACCACTTATAACTTGACTTAATGATAATAAACTGTTTCTGACAGCATTATTGATTGATAATCTAAAGTTTTGATTTACTCTTTTTTGGCTACCAGTAGTTGGGATCCAATAATAGTCAGGTGACTTATGACGACTGATGCATAAAGAATGCCACTGTGTAAGAGGTTTACCATTTGCACTAAGTAAAGTTTGTTATAACTATATGCAGAAAGCCATAAATAAAAAATCCATCCAGGTTATTCATGATTCAGTATAGTAATCTAATGCATACATGTGCTTTAACTCTTTTAAGAAAGTATCTTTATTGCAGTCTGCACTAATCCTGCATGTCCCTTTATTGACAATACACTTGACCCTTCATCCACTCTAGATAATGAAACCACATGCTGATTCCATGTATTTTTGTGGGATTGAGCCCAGAGAGACTATGAATGACGGTCACTTGACTTGCCTGGGTCTTGGGTTGGTCTCTAATTGCCCTAGTTCCTAGTAAGGGTTTCTGTTTCTTTAACTGAACTATCAGGAAGTGTGTTCTGCATCCATGGTAACATGACCTGTCCTCTCAGGACAATTTCCCAAATGTCTCCATGCCAAGAGAAGAAATTTCAGTTGTCATAACTCTGAGATTGCAGTGGCACATAAAACTGTCTGCCATGATAAGATCACGATTCCAGAAAGATTTGAAAGAGGCAGTTGAGTTGGTTTCAGCATCTTGTAATGGCATCCCCTTGGCATCTGTCCCACAAAAAGAGTGCCAGGAATAACTCACTAAGTATAGACTCTAGAGAAGGCCCAGGACCATTGTAAAGTTATCTCTCTCTCTCTCTCTCTCTCTGTCTCTCAGCTTGACTTGCAGTTTTTGGAGATCTAAAAACGTGAGTTAGAAAACAATTCTGTGACTCTGGACATCTAATCCTCATTGCTTGGCTTACTAACATCACATCCCTCACAAGTACAAGCAGATGAAAAACAAATTAATGAAATTTATGACTGCATTGGCAGTTGTATTATTTGATTTTTTTGTTGAAATCAAATGGTGTTATTTTATCCTGTGTACATATAGCAGCAATACATATACAAAGAATAAAATAACATAATTGCACATATATGAGCAATATCTAGCCAATAGAAAAACAAAGTTAACATTAAAATACCTTACCAATTTTTATAAGAAAAATCAACTGCTATTCCTGCAAAAATTGTGATCTATCTATAAGGATAACAAAAGCCAGCCTTTCTGTGGAAATGTCCTTAAGATTTTATCCACAGCTAATGCTCATGTTTCCTGACTGTGAAGTGTATTAAAGTAGCCAACACTGACAGATCTTTTACTTTAACAAATATCTAGCTTGCAAGGCAAAATTCTTTGCATCCATACTGTAAGCATTCTACTGAAAGGAAAGGGGAAACTGGCTTGTGTGAATAATAAAAATGACTGAATCTGACCAAATTTTCTAATGCTTTCACTGTGCAAAAGTTTACAGACAAATTTTGAGTCTAGTAATTCATATGTTTTACTAACTGATTAATCAATTTAGAAAAATAACCACAAAATGCTACCAAACACACCATAAAAGGTCCTTCAACGTATAAGGAAATGTAAAAACAAAATAACTGAGAAGGGCCACTTATGCAGACAGCACAAATATTGCCTCAATACGGAAAATGCAAAGGTCAGTTTTATACACACAGTACCTGTATTCTGTTGTTAATGTCAGAGTGCAGTGTTCCACGCTGTTCAGCTTAAACCACCAACGATAGGCACACCTTGCTTATCAAAGCAAAGTTAAAAAGATAATTCCAAAACACAGTTCCAGCTGTTCAGCTCCAAGCTCAAATGGGCAACCCAAACTGCTCACAAATAAGTCCTGATAACTTTTAAAAGTAAAACTCCATCTAACAATGCTTGTATAACATCAGCTTCAAAAACAAGCGTTAGGCGGATTCTAAAATGCAATACTTTTATTATAAAAAACGGCAAGCGCTTTCGACACAAGTCTTTTTCAAGCCAACAAACAGTTTTACAACAGGAAGACACATGCTTTATATTCACATCAATTGTGATGTCATTTCCTATTAAAAGTCTTAAAGTCATACTCTCTCAGCAGGAGTTCATCTAAATCAACTGTGTATGTGTTTTAAATGCAGTTACCATATTCAACAGTCATACACATGATAATAGATTTCTCTGCAGAGCAATCTATATACGATCTTTATGCATATACAAAAATTATTTAAAACTTTTTTAAAAACATTTAGGGTATTCAAAATGAAGTTGTAATGACTAGCATGCTACTTGTCAAGGTGCATGCTGTGCTTCATATTCCAACGAATTAAAGTGAAGTGTCTACTGAATTTTTTACAGTACTTTACACTCAAACAATATATCCAAGATATTCTTTTGCGTGGAAATATAATTTCCTTACGGCAATCCTATATTATTTAGTATGATATGAAGATATGAAATTTAAAATCAATTATATAAGAGTAAAAACACATATAAAACATATAAAAAATTATAAGAGAATGTATACCCTATCATCATATTATTACTAGTAGTAATAATATATCTACTAATTTACAGAATAATTGGTAGTATGGCATAGGTCCTTTATCTCTGGGTAATCAGGTCATTTAGGTTAGACTGCCTATATTTATATATATACACATTTAACATACAGAATATGATTCAAAGTATAACACATAATGTATAAAATGTAACTTGTAACAACATATATTACAAGAAGGCGACCCATTATGAAACAAGAACTGTCTTTGCTCTCTAACTAACAAATAAGAGGGACGTGCAACATATGGTACATAATATGGAGTGTACACTGTATATCAGGGTTTACTATAGAGAGACCAACATTCTCATGACCAATGCTATCGTTTTCTCTGCTTTGCGGGTTAGAGGGGGAATCCCACTTATCGTAGGTAGACATATCACTCTAATATAAAGACTTAATCTATGGATTATATGATAGTCAAATGGGTGTACATCAATATGGGCATGTATGCCACACTAAGACGTTATTGATGATATCATCTAATAAAATCACAACATACCAACACGATGATAGAGTTTATAATATAATTATGGTAGGGCAGACCCTAGGTTCTATGCTAGTTATATATTAATACCTAAAGTCACATTTGACAAAAAATAGGTAATGATTCACTATACTGGTATATCTGTCAGCTATAGATAGTCAAAAAATTAAAGCTATAAAACTATCTTTTTAATTTTCTAGCTTTTAAAATAGGTTTTATTGAAACTCTATCATTTATACCCGGTTCTCGATCCGCCCTCAACCTAATTATCCACGTGGCTTCCTTCTGTTCTGTCTCATTGAAAATATCTCCATGTCTAATAGTCACCGGGTTTAATTGGATTACTTGAAATTTAAAATTATGTTCCGTAGAGGTACTCCCAATATGTTTAGACAGAGCATTTCTAGATGAAGCTATCCTAATATGGTAGAGATGTTCTCTAATTCTATCCCTCAGCCTTCGATCTGTCTTGCCTACATAAAATGCGGCACAGCTGGTACAGGTAGCCAAGTATATCACATGCTCGGTATCACATGTTGCTGCTGCTGAGAACTCAAATTGTTGCCCTGTTACTGGGTGTAAAAATATGTTAGTCTCTTTAACAAAACCACAATAATTGCATCTTCCACATTTTTGGTTGCACCTTGGGTCCTATTTACAACCCTATTGTTTACCCGGTCGGGTCCACAGAGCATCCTATACAGATTTAGTTTATTTTTATATGTAAAACGAGGAGATATATCTAATAGAGCTGAGATATTAGGGTCAGTTAATAAGATGTCCCAATGTTTACTATATATACCTCTAATGTCTTTTAAATCTTGTGTATAGAAAAGTGGTATCCTAACTGGACAGTTCATAACATTAACCAAAGATGAGGCCTCTGCCTTCCTTCTCCCATTTGTGAAGTAAGGTTGTGCCCTATCATTCCTCAGATTCTCTATCTCCAAGAGACTTGCATCAATTTCTTCCGATCTATATGACCGATTCAAGAATTTCCATTTAAGTTCATTGATTCCTGTCTGAAATCCTTGCTGATCTGAGCTTAACCTGGATACCCTCATAGCTTGGCCTTTTACAATATTGCCAAATATATGATTTGGGTGCATGCTACTCTGATGTAGGTATGTATTTCTATAACAGGTTTTCCTGTGTATACCTGTATTTAGTAAACCATTTGATAGACTCTGTACAAATACATCCAAGTATGATATACATTCATATGACTTGGTCATAGTAAACCTTAAATATTCTGTAGTTGTATTCATATCTTGATGTAGTTCCTTAAGTAGTGCTTCTTCAGCTTTCCAAATGAGAAAGAGATCATCTACAAAGCGTGTATAGAAAAGGACATTTTCTTTAAATTTACTTATTTTGAATAAATACTCAGCTTCCCAGTCAGCCATAACTAGGTTGGCGTAGCTATTGGCACATGAAGTGCCCATAGCTACGCCATCCCTTTGTAAATAAAATTGATTACAAAAAGTGAACACATTGTTCATCAAAACTATTTCCATGAGTTGACAAATAACTTCTATTTTGCTATCTGTATACGTACCATCTTTCTTTAGGCATCTCCTAATACTAAGTATACCTTCCTTGTTCGGAATAGTTGTAAAAAGGGACTGAACATCTAATGTAACTAAAATGTCCCTTCCTTTCTTATATGTACTGAAGGTTTTTTCATACAGAAACATCAAAATTGTTTAGTGTCCTTTAGAATGTATTCAACCTTATCTACTATGGGTCTCAGTAGGTGTTCTAAATACAGGGAGATAGGCTCAGTAATCCATCCCCTTCCAGCCACGATAGGTCTCATCGGGGGGTCTGTTTCATGTTTATGTATTTTCGGTATACCTTGTATACACGGAATAGTTGGATGTTCAACATGGAAATATTTATATAATTCTTCATTGATTTTACCTTCGTGTAACATATTTTGCAATTTACTCTCAACATCATTAGATATATTATCCACAGTACGCTTATTAATCTTTTTATAAAATCTATCTTCACTTAACATTTTATTCATACTGGCTATATATTTTTCCATGTCCATTATGACAGTCGGTCCACCTTTATCAACGGGTCTAATCATAATATTCTTATCATTTTTTAATGTCTTAAGGGCTCTTCTTTGTATTGGTCTAAGGTTACCTTGCCATTTCCTGCTCTGGTTAATTCTTTCATTCTCATGTAGGTCATTTTCCACTAATTTGGAAAAAGCATCAATAAGAGGATGTAAGGTCAGGACATATGTGCTTGTTTTTTTAAAGATGTGCTGATCACTTCCACTATTTCCCATTTCAAGTTTTAGTTGTAGATTTCTTGTAAATAATTTTAAATCCATAATATTATCTGAAATATCACTCTTGTTAGAGGGAATAAATGTAAGTCCTTTCTCTAACACGTATATTTCATCCTCAGTTAGTATTCTATTGGAGATGTTCCATATCAGGGATTCTTCCCTCCTTGCCACATCTTTTTCAGAGTGGGGCCTACATGATTGAAATCCGCTGTTCTTTTCTTTGGTCGCCCTCTGCTCATCGAGCGGTCTCTCCCCCCTCCTCCTCTCCAGTGGTCCACAATGGGGAAAGGGGCTGTACGATGAATGTCAGCTTTAGGTGAAGCCTCTCTGCTGATTATATTACCTGTGCTAGTTGTGTCAGACTTATCTGTTCTAACTACATCTATGTGTTCACAGATGTCTACTCTGGTGTTGGCATCTTCATACACTGAGATATCATGTACTGTGGTCATTGGGGAGGCACAGATCTCATCGTTAGCCTCACTATGAACTTGAGCTGTAGTTACTACTACATTTCTCTTATCAACATTCTTTTTAGATTTCTCAGCTCTGTTGGTGTTACTTGTATCCAAACTAGGATTAGTGATGTCTGAGGCTTTTATGCTATTATCATTAGGGTTATCCTTCCCATTTTTACCTGATCTATCTATTCTGGGCCAAGTGAATACATTACCCCTTCTAAAGTCCTCTGTATCTCTTTTTATTTTTTCTTGTTTCTGTTGTAGCAATTTATTTTCATATATAAACACATTATCTAACAACTTTTCCATAAGAACATTTAAAATATGATTCGGGTATACATCATATATATGTGAGTGTTGTTTATGTATTCGTTCTCTAAGGGAACTTTCCTGTGGCAAAAAATAATTATTAAGCAACTCCATATATTTGAAACTCATATCCAAATTAATCTGTTGCCACATATATAGCAAATCTGGATAGACAGTACCTGTGGTGGGCATCTTTAATATACGAAGTCCCCTAGGAATAATTTTACGTTTTATACACACTTCAAAATGCTGTCTCTGTAGTTGTAGTCTCTTCAACTTAAAGAAGTCCATCTCCATTTCTTGAAGGAGTGTCGTAAGGCCTTGATACTCCTTGTCTGAGCATCCTTCTCCTAAAGAGCCAACGGCAACTTCATATGATAGCAGTTGATTAATATCTCCAGTTACAGCTTTCTCAAACCTTGTCCTGCTATTGCGTTGAATTTCTGGTTTATATGGAAGTTCTACTTGTACATCATGTGTATTGCCGTCTGCCATGATGTGGTGTGTTGGCGGTAGAAAGAAGAAGAAAATAACCACAAAATGCTACCAAACACACCACAAAAGTTCCTTCCACGTATAACGAAATGTAAAAACAAAATAACTGAGAAGGGCCACTTATGCAGACAGCACAAATATTGCCTCAATACGGAAAATGCAAAGGTCAGTTTTATACACACAGTACCTGTATTCTATTGTTAATGTCAGAGTGCAGTGTTCCACGCTGTTCAGCTTAAACCACCAACGATAGGCACACCTTGCTTATCAAAGCAAAGTTAAAAAGATAATTCCAAAACACAGTTCCAGCTGTTCAGCTCCAAGCTCAAATGGGCAACCCAAGCTGCTCACAAATAAGTCCTGATAACTTTTAAAAGTAAAACTCCATCTAACAATGCTTGTATAACATCAACTTCAAAAACAAGCGTTAGGCGGATTCTAAAATGCAATACTTTTATTATAAAAAATGGCAAGCGCTTTCGTATGTTAAATGCGTATATATAAATATAGGCAGTCTAACCTAAATGACCTGATTACCCAGAGATAAAGGACCTATGCCATACTACCAATTATTCTGTAAATTAGTAGATATATTATTACTACTAGTAATAATATGATGATAGGGTATACATTCTCTTATAATTTTATATATGTTTTATATGTGTTTTTTCTCTTATATAATTGATTTTAAATTTCATATCTTCATATCATACTAAATAATATAGGATTGCCGTAAGGAAATTATATTTCCACGCAAAAGAATATCTTGGATATATTGTTTGAGTGTAAAGTACTGTAAAAAATTCAGTAGACACTTCACTTTAATTCGTTGGAATATGAAGCACAGCATGCACCTTGACAAGTAGCATGCTAGTCATTACAACTTCATTTTGAATACTCTAAATGTTTTTTAAAAAAAGTTTTAAATCATTTTTTATATGCATAAAGATCGTATATAGATTGCTCTGCAGAGAAATCTATTATCATGTGTATGACTGTTGAATATGGTAACTGCATTTAAAACACATACACAGTAGATTTAGATGAACTCCTGCTGAGAGAGTATGACTTTAAGACTTTTAATAGGAAATGACATCACAATTGATGTGAATATAAAGCATGTGTCTTCCTGTTGTAAAACTGTTTGTTGGCTTGAAAAAGACTTGTGTCGAAAGCGCTTGCCGTTTTTTATAATAAAAGTATTGCATTTTAGAATCCGCCTAACGCTTGTTTTTGAAGTTGATGTTATACAAGCATTGTTAGATGGAGTTTTACTTTTAAAAGTTATCAGGACTTATTTGTGAGCAGCTTGGGTTGCCCATTTGAGCTTGGAGCTGAACAGCTGGAACTGTGTTTTGGAATTATCTTTTTAACTTTGCTTTGATAAGCAAGCTGTGCCTATCGTTGGTGGTTTAAGCTGAACAGCGTGGAACACTGCACTCTGACATTAACAACAGAATACAGGTACTGTGTGTATAAAACTGACCTTTGCATTTTCCGTATTGAGGCAATATTTGTGCTGTCTGCATAAGTGGCCCTTCTCAGTTATTTTGTTTTTACATTTCGTTATACATGGAAGGACCTTTTGTGGTGTGTTTGGTAGCATTTTGTGGTTATTTTCTTCTTCTTTCTACCGCCAGCACACCACATCATGGCAGACGGCAATACACATGATGTACAAGTAAAACTTCCATATAAACCAGAAATTCAACGCAATAGCAGGACAAGGTTTGAGAAAGCTGTAACTGGAGATATTAATCAACTGCTATCATATGAAGTTGTCGTTGGCTCTTTAGGAGAAGGATGCTCAGACAAGGAGTATCAAGGCCTTACGACACTCCTTCAAGAAATGGAGATGGACTTCTTTAAGTTGAAGAGACTGCAACTACAGAGACAGCATTTTGAAGTGTGTATAAAACGTAAAATTATTCCTAGGGGACTTCGTATATTAAAGATGCCCACCACAGGTACTGTCTATCCAGATGTGCTATATATGTGGCAACAGATTAATTTGGATACGAGTTTCAAATATATGGAGTTGCTTAATAATTATTTTTTGCCACAGGAAAGTTCCCTTAGAGAACGAATACATAAACAACAGTCACATATATATGATGTATACCCGAATCATATTTTAAATGTTCTTATGGAAAAGTTGTTAGATAATGTGTTTATATATGAAAATAAATTGCTACAACAGAAACAAGAAAAAATAAAAATAGATACAGAGGACTTTAGAAGGGGTAATGTATTCACTTGGCCCAGAATAGATAGATCAGGTAAAAATGGGAAGGATAACCCTAATGATAATAGCATAAAAGCCTCAGACATCACTAATCCTAGTTTGGATACAAGTAACACCAATAGAGCTGAGAAATCTAAAAAGAATGTTGATAAGAGAAATGTAGTAGTAACTACAGCTCAAGTTCATAGTGAGGCTAACTATGAGATCTGTGCCTCCCCAATGACCACAGTACATGATATCTCAGTGTATGAAGATGCCAACACCAGAGTAGACATCTGTGAACACATAGATGTAGTTAGAACAGATAAGTCTGACACAACTAGTACAGGTAATATAATCAGCAGAGAGGCTTCACCTAAAGCTGACATTCATCGTACAGCCCCTTTCCCCATTGTGGACCACTGGAGAGGAGGAGGGGGGAGAGACCGCTCGATGAGCAGAGGGCGACCAAAGAAAAGAACAGCGGATTTCAATCATGTAGGCCCCACTCTGAAAAAGATGTGGCAAGGAGGGAAGAATCCCTGATATGGAACATCTCCAATAGAATACTAACTGAGGATGAAATATACGTGTTAGAGAAAGGACTTACATTTATTCCCTCTAACAAGAGTGATATTTCAGATAATATTATGGATTTAAAATTATTTACAAGAAATCTACAACTAAAACTTGAAATGGGAAATAGTGGAAGTGATCAGCACATTTTTAAAAAACCAAGCACATATGTCCTGACCTTACATCCTCTTATTGATGCTTTTTCCAAATTAGTGGAAAATGACATACATGAGAATGAAAGAATTAACCAGAGCAGGAAATGGCAAGGTAACCTTAGACCAATACAAAGAAGAGCCCTTAATACATTAAAAAATGATAAGAATATTATGATTAGACCCGCTGATAAAGGTGGACCGAGTGTCATAATGGACATGGAAAAATATATAGCCAGTATGAATAAAATGTTAAGTGAAGATAGATTTTACAAAAAGATTAATAAGCGTACTGTGGATAATATATCTAATGATGTTGAGAGTAAATTGCAAAATATGTTACACGAAGGTAAAATCAATGAAGAATTATATAAATATTTCCATGTTGAACATCCAACTATTCCGTGTATACAAGGTATACCGAAAATACATAAACATGAAACAGACCCCCCGATGAGACCTATCGTGGCTGGAAGGGGATGGATTACTGAGCCTATGTCCCTGTATTTAGAACACCTACTGAGACCCATAGTAGATAAGGTTGAATACATTCTAAAGGACACTAAACAATTTTTGATGTTTCTGTATGAAAAAACCTTCAGTACATATAAGAAAGGAAGGGACATTTTAGTTACATTAGATGTTCAGTCCCTTTTTACAACTATTCCAAACAAGGAAGGTATACTTAGTATTAGGAGATGCCTAAAGAAAGATGGTACGTATACAGATAGCAAAATAGAAGTTATTTGTCAACTCATGGAAATAGTTTTGATGAACAATGTGTTCACTTTTTGTAATCAATTTTATTTACAAAGGGATGGCGTAGCTATGGGCACTTCATGTGCCAATAGCTACGTCAACCTAGTTATGGCTGACTGGGAAGCGGAGTATTTATTCAAAATAAGTAAATTTAAAGAAAATGTCCTTTTCTATACACGCTTTGTAGATGATCTCTTTCTCATTTGGAAATCTGAAGAAGCACTACTTAAGGAACTACATCAAGATATGAATACAACTACAGAATATTTAAGGTTTACTATGACCAAGTCATATGAATGTTATCATACTTGGATGTATTTGTACAGAGTCTATCAAATGGTTTACTAAATACAGGTATACACAGGAAAACCTGTTATAGGAATACATACCTACATCGGAGTAGCATGCACCCAAATCATATATTTGGCAATATTGTAAAAGGCCAAGCTATGAGGTTATCCAGGTTAAGCTCAGATCAGCAAGGATTTCAGACAGGAATCAATGAACTTAAATGGAAATTCTTGAATCGGTCATATAGATCGGAAGAAATTGATGCAAGTCTCTTGGAGATAGAGAATCTGAGGAATGATAGGGCACAACCTTACTTCACAAATGGGAGAAGGAAGGCAGAGGCCACATCTTTGGTTAACGTTATGAACTGTACAGTTAGGATACCACTTTTGTATACACAAGATTTAAAAGACATTAGAGGTATATATAGTAAACATTGGGACATCTTATTAACTGACCCTAATATCTCAGCTCTATTAGATATATCTCCTCGTTTTACATATAAAAATAAACTAAATCTGTATAGGATGCTCTGTGGACCCGACCGGGTAAACAATAGGGTTGTATATAGGACCCAAGGTGCAACCAAAAAATGTGGAAGATGCAATTATTGTGGTTTTGTTAAAGAGACTAACATATTTTTACACCCAGTAACAGGGCAACAATTTGAGTTCTCAGCAGCAGCAATATGTGATACCGAGCATGTGATATACTTGGCTACCTGTACCAGCTGTGCCACATTTTATGTAGGCAAGACAGATCGAAGGCTGAGGGATAGAATTAGAGAACATCTCTACCATATTAGGATAGCTTCACCTAGAAATGCTCTGTCTAAACATATTGGGAGTACCTCTACAGAACATAATTTTAAATGTCAAGTAATCCAATTAAACCCGGTGACTATTAGACGTGGAGATATTTTCAATGAGACAGAACAGAAGAAAGCAAAGTGGATAATTAGGTTGAGGGCGGATCGAGAACCGGGTATAAATGATAGAGTTTCAATAAAACCTATTTTAAAAGCTAGAAAATTAAAAAGATAGTTTTATAGCTTTAATTTATTGACTATCTATAGCTGACAGATATACCAGTATAGTGAATCATTACCTATTTTTTGGCAAATGTGACTTTAGGTATTAATATATAACTAGCATAGAACCTAGGGTCTGCCCTACCATAATTATATTATAAACTCTATCATCGTGTTGGTATGTTGTGATTTTATTAGATGATATCATCAATAACGTCTTAGTGTGGCATACATGCCCATATTGATGTACACCCATTTGACTATCATAAAATCCATAGATTAAGTCTTTATATTAGAGTGGTATGTCTACCTACGATAAGTGGGATTCCCCCTCTGACCCGCAAACCAGAGAAAATGATAGCATTGGTCATGAGAATGTTGGTCTCTCTATAGTAAACCCTGATATACAGTGTACACTCCATATTATGTACCATATGTTGCACGTCCCTCTTATTTGTTAGTTAGAGAGCAAAGACAGTTCTTGTTTCATAATGGGTTGCCTTCTTGTAATATATGTTGTTACAAGTTACATTTTATACATTATGTATTATACTTTGAATCATATTCTGTATGTTAAATGCGTATATATATAAATATAGGCAGTCTAACCTAAATGACCTGATTACCCAGAGATAAAGGACCTATGCCATACTACCAATTATTCTGTAATTAGTAGATATATTATTACTACTAGTAATAATATGATGATAGGGTATACATTCTCTTATAATTTTTTATATGTTTTATATGTGTTTTTACTCTTATATAATTGATTTTAAATTTCATATCTTCATATCATATTAAATAATATAGGATTGCCGTAAGGAAATTATATTTCCATAAAAGAATATCTTGGATATATTGTTTGAGTGTAAAGTACTGTAAAAAATTCAGTAGACACTTCACTTTAATTCGTTGGAATATGAAGCACAGCATGCACCTTGACAAGTAGCATGCTAGTCATTACAACTTCATTTTGAATACTCTAAATGTTTTTTAAAAAAGTTTTAAATAATTTTTGTATATGCATAAAGATCGTATATAGATTGCTCTGCAGAGAAATCTATTATCATGTGTATGACTGTTGAATATGGTAACTGCATTTAAAACACATACACAGTTTATTTAGATGAACTCCTGCTGAGAGAGTATGACTTTAAGACTTTTAATAGGAAATGACATCACAATTGATGTGAATATAAAGCATGTGTCTTCCTGTTGTAAAACTGTTTGTTGGCTTGAAAAAGACTTGTGTCGAAAGCGCTTGCCGTTTTTTATAATAAAAGTATTGCATTTTAGAATCCGCCTAATGCTTGTTTTTGAAGTTGATGTTATACAAGCATTGTTAGATGGAGTTTTACTTTTAAAAGTTATCAGGACTTATTTGTGAGCAGCTTGGGTTGCCCATTTGAGCTTGGAGCTGAACAGCTGGAACTGTGTTTTGGAATTATCTTTTTAACTTTGCTTTGATAAGCAAGGTGTGCCTATCGTTGGTGGTTTAAGCTGAACAGCGTGGAACACTGCACTCTGACATTAACAACAGAATACAGGTACTGTGTGTATAAAACTGACCTTTGCATTTTCCGTATTGAGGCAATATTTGTGCTGTCTGCATAAGTGGCCCTTCTCAGTTATTTTGTTTTTAAATTTAGAAAAATATTTAACTTACTAACATTTTCCATTCCTGTCTTGCTAAAGCAACACGTTTGAAAAAGAATCAGTTTGCATCCAGCTTTAGTATAAAAAAAAGTTAATATTTGCTAGATTTTCTAATAATGAAGCAGTCCTTAATGACTGCCTTAAAGTGCAAAAAAGGAAACTTTAGTTTTTTTCTAAATGTTCTTCATGAAGTTGTTCCTTTCCTTTTGATGATGTTTCTTCTTTTCACAAACCACACAAAGGTTTAGCCAGTTGAATAAATTTGTCATTTAAATTCCTATACAAATTTACCGTGCATTTTTGCATGTTTTCATTACTTAGTGTGCGATTTATTTCTCTCTTCTTGTATCTATATTTATACTTTTGTTATTTAACATTTATCTCAATATTTTCCTTCATCAGAGGGATTTAGTTTTACACTTCTGGATTAAATATCTTTAAGTTTGTCTTCTTAAATAATTTATTCTCTTTAATTCCTTTAGCCTGAATTAAAATGTTCATTTTCTGAACTGCTTTATCTAAATACTGGACCTCCTCTAAATCGTGAAATAATACCAGGTGGAATAGAGTTGGGATGACAACTAATTGAAGTTTGCAATGGTCATACTAAGCTTATTAGTTTTATTATTGTTATTATTATTTTTATTATTATTATTATTATTATTATTATTATTATCATTAATTGTAACAGCAGTGTTTTCTTATTCTACATCATATGGGATGTAGAAAGTACAGAATGAAAAGGTTTACAATACAGAATATGCAATTGCTTTCAATAGAAATGCAACAAAGTTGTTAAATAGTAAAAATTACTTCATACTTGTACACATTTACAGAGCTAAGTGTTGCTTGAAAAGTTACTCCCTGTCAAATGATACGTTACATTATTTGGAGTCTAGCTTTCCCCATGGACTTTTGTGGCTATGAAAACTTGAAGTTTCACATTCAAAATTAAAGTAAAACATGAAATACAAGACTATGGACTCTTTTAAGATAATCAATTAGCATGGCCTTGCTTCTGAAGTGTTCAGACTTGAGTGCGACTCTGTTACAGAAGCTATAACTTGAAATTCATTTGCCTGTGTGACTCTACAGCTGTTATGTGGACTTACAACCTTGGAAGGTAAAGGTTGCTAGTATTGCATAAATCATCTACTTACAGTGACAAGGTCAGGTAAGCTGTTAGGCACCTGTCTGTTTAAAAAATGTTGTATTTTATTTTCTTGCATATTTAATCTTACAACATGCATTGCTAAATACATGTTATTTCAAGAATTGTATTGTTCAGTTTTAAAAGCTTGCAGATGGTGGTTATTTTAAGTGTAAGAGTATGCATATGGGTCTGGGTTAATATAAGCCTTAGCTTCTTCTTTTTGAAGGATGACTGCAGAACTATTGCTTCAAGACAAGTATGTTACAGGTGGCCTATTTTAAGCGCAAACATGAACAGCAGTTATACTGTTGGTATGCCAGACTAGTATAGCAGGTGACATTATTACTCTCCACTCCCACAGACTGCCACATTTGCATGCAACTTTACCAGTTAGATCACTTTACACTCTACAGTCAACATCAGCATAACACAGTAATGGGAGAGTAGTCTTTGAATTGCATAGACTTAGCTTGATCTTCACCTTACAAATCTAAGGCTTCTGCATCATATTAAGCCTTTGTGAATCCCAGAGACTGCAAATAAAATGTTTATTTGAAACAAATATAAAACAATTTCATTCCATGGGCATTAACTCACATTTTTAGTAACATTACTGACAAGACAAATGAAGCTCACTCCATGTTTTTTTTTTCAATAAATGTGATCTATATTTCAGATTATTTCTAACTACAATGTAGTTTATGTGGGTGTATTGCCTTACAATAGTGTATGAGTATGCTTATGATATATAAAAACAAAAATAAAAATTCCTTTCCACATTTTGATGTTTCTTTCTACAGCATTATTATTGTTATTATTATTAGTAGTAGTATTAATGACACTTGATTGTATAGTTCCAGTATTTCCTTTATACTTATAGGGCAGGATTCACGAAGGCTTGCACGGAATGTAAGAGACGTGCAACACTCCATGCAAGCCTCGCGATCCAGGAACAGCCCTAAACTCTATGTAAGAGACCAGCTAAAACGTCTCTTACACGGACTGGGCGTGGACATGCTAAATACCTCACTTGCATCTGAAAGGTATGCAAATGAGGTATATTAGCGATCCATGAAGCAGAAACCAGTCTGTGTAGGAGACGTTTTAGCTGCAGAAATGTACTCAGTTGACAACTGAGTACATTTCTGCATAATCCACAACAGAGCGATGTCAGCTCCAAAAAAAGGTTGCATATGATTCAGGCAGCATGCCAATGGCCAAATATGTGGCCATTGGCAAGATAACCCAATGCAAAAATATTAAAAATATAATTTTTTTTTTTGGCGATCGCCCATGTTTAAACCCAGCGCAGCCCCGTGCAAACGGGCTGCACTGTATAAAACCATAAAAAAGAAGGTTATAAACCCACAAATGTGGGTCTCATGCAATACATGGAATGACAATGCAGGGACCAGCAGACTAAAACCAACATGGCCACAGTGTAGTGGTTGGTAAGGGGGGAAGCTGAGTCTAAGACATGTAACTAAGCATTAGTAGGCAATCTCATGTAAATGAGGGTTTGGATACTGAATCTCACAGTCACATACCAAATGAGCACAGTCTGAGTAGTGTAAGAGATACAAAATGGGGAGGAATAGAGTAGGAGATAGGTGACATCACAGGGGGGAATGGTAGAAAGAAATGCAGTTCATTGGAGGCCAGTGTAACATGACAGATGACAGGCACAGATCATGGAAAGAGGTGTGCCACTAGATAAGTCATGGAAAGTCAAGAAATGGAAGGTGTACACTGTTACCTACACCAAAGTTTCTTGCTGGCTGTGCATGCGCACGTGTGCACGCCATGAAGCGCGAGTAGGACAGTGTGCACACGTGTAAGGCAGTGTGAGCATGTGGGAGCATGTTGGGAGATGTTTAACACTGTTTGCATGGGTGTGCGCGCGTGTAAGGCAGTGTGAGCATGTGGGAGCGTGTTGGGAGATGTTTAACACTGTTTGCGCGGTGTGCGCGCGTGTAAGGCAGTGTGAGCATGTGGGAGCGTGTTGGGAGATGTTCAACACTGTTTGCGTGGGTGTGCGCACGTGTAAGGCAGGCTGAGTATGTTGGAGGCTGTCGGCAGACATGTAACAGTGTTTGCGCGAGTGTATGCGCGTTTAAACCAAAATAAGTAGATTCTGAACCGTGTAAGCACGTGTGCGCATGTCTAAGCCACTGTGAGCGTGTTTCAGATAGTATGCAAGTTGCTCACCCCTGAGGAAACAGAGAGGAAAAAGGAAGCAACAGAATTAATAGGAAGCTAGCAGGGATAACTGCTGAAGCTAGCAGGTGAAAACAATTAGAAGCAGGCAATTACACAGGCAGAATAGTAGCCCAGCCCAGCACTTAAAACTCTGCAAACAGTAGTGCAGGATGTTTCCATTAAGAGACACTGCAAGACAGGAATAAGCTAAAAGAAGTGAAAACTGAAAAAGCTTCACTCAGAGCAGAAATGTTAGGGGCTGCCATAGCTGTCATAATGAGACATAGGTGACTTGCTGAGGGTGGTGACAATGCAGATGGTGCCAGACAACCCACACTGAGGAGACGGAGAAGAGTGTTCAGGCCCAGAGTCACCTACCACGGGTTACATGAGCTGGAGATAGTAGAGCGCTATAGAGTGGACAGAGAGCTCCTGCAGCAAATTGTTGAGCTGTGAAGGCCACGCCTCACACACAGAACCAACAGAGGGGAACCCATCCCAGTGGAAACCAAGGTATGTGTTGGCCTAAGAATACTAGCAACAGGTACCTTCCAGAGACCAACTGGCAATATGATGGGGATATCACAGGCATCAGCCTCCAGGGTACTACACCAGTTCCTGGATGCCATGTCAGCACATGTCGGTGATCATGTATATTTCCCCAATGCCCGTGAGGTATTGGCCAGCAATATGCATCTCTTCCAGCAAATAGCGGAATACCCTGAGGTACTGGGTGCTATAGACTGCACGCACATACGCATAAAAGCACCAGCCGGTGAGCGGGGTAGGGCCTACATTAACCGCAAGGGCTTCCCCTCCACCAACTGCCAGGTCGTGTGTGATGCCCAGGGCATAATAATGAATGTGTGTGCTGGCTGCCGTGGGAGTTATCACGATTCACACATCTGGCATTTGACGCAGCTGTACCAGACATTTGCCAATGGGGACATCCCACACGGACACCTAGTGGGGGATGCAGGTTATGCACTGGAGCCATGGCTGATGACACCCATCAGAAATGCACACACACCTGAACAGGAACGCTATAATGAGGCACACGCACAAACACGTAATGTGATAGAGCATGTGTTTGGGCTGCTCAAGTCACGGTTCCGGTGTCTGGACACATCTGGTGGAGCCTTGCAGTACACACCAACTACATGTACAAAATTGTCATGGTATGTGCTATGCTACATAATATGATCTTGCAAAAACAGCTGCAGCAGGACCAGCATAGGGCCGGGCCAAACAGCCCCCCACCATTGCCAAGGCCATCACAGGCAGAGCGTGACTTGGAGGAGGAACAACCTGAGCCTGCCCCAGTCGGCAGAAGGAGGTGTGCCCAGTATG
The DNA here is from genome assembly GCF_019279795.1 of Protopterus annectens. NCBI lineage: Eukaryota > Metazoa > Chordata > Ceratodontiformes > Protopteridae > Protopterus > Protopterus annectens. The sequence goes on along the minus strand of NC_056744.1, from coordinate 944,643,011 downwards.
CCCTGGCCTTGGCAAAGAGGCAACGCATAGCATATACACTGGCTCAGTAGGAACCCTGGGAATGATACCCCTCTCTGACTCACTCATATAGTAACAGGGATGCCTAACATGATACAACCTGCTCTCAAACATGTACAGGGAGTGTAGTATGTGCATCCGACAGAGGCAGCCCTGCAGCACCACCTGAGGCATGATTGCCATGTGTTAAGCAATGTAACACCATCTAGTATATGCAAACATGAAGACCCTGCCTAACATCTCACCCTCACCAAGCATGATGCCACTCTATGAAGACAAGAAGATCAAGTACAATAATTGGCTGAAGTAATGCAGTCAGTCAAAAGGGAGCCAATGTGTTACAGGCTGGGAAGATATGCGGAGTTTGACATGATGCACCACCTGCTAGGGGTGGCATGCACCTATCATGCCATGCCCCATGGATACTAGCAAAGGCTGTCAGTACCCACAGCATGCCCTGAATAGGTAAGTCTCAAAACATAAACCCAACCTCATAGGTTCTACAAGGGATAGGAACCTAGATGTAATACTACCCCATGACAGATGTATAAACAGCAAGATGTGTGCAGTGTAAACGCACACAATAAGGAGAATGTAGATACAAGTCCTGTAATAGAGAACTGGGCAAGGCTCACATCAGCACCCTAACACTACCAGGTCACACCTCATACTGTGCTGTACAGCCGCAAAACATGGAGCAAGCTACAAAAGGAGGGTGACTAGCAAGAAATGGAAAGGATAACCACACCCCCATCTTGGTACCACAACAAGAAGCAGCATGGAATAACCATGGTCAAATACCAATGGCTAAAACTGCCTTGCAGTATATAGCCTGCTGCAGACCACTGTCCTAATACCAGGAACAGCACCTGGCCTATGTCGGAATACATGAATATATCAAGCCCCCCAAACCACATTATATTGCTCAACTGAAAATACCCAGACATACACCTGTAGCATTGTACTAGCACCAACACAGTAGGAGAAAATTACCCAGATTCCATAAACCAAAATGCCCAGGAACAATGTACTACTCCCACAAGAGGGGTAAGCATACTGGATGTGATAATCAGCAACATGTGTACTGGATGGCAAGATGAGAAGTGTACCCCTCACTGGTAAGACCAGACCATAGAGTAAGCACACTGGATATACATACCCTGACCCCAGTCCCTGGCCAGAATACCACAGTGAAAAACATGTGTAAAGTATAGGTTGCAGCCCTCAAAACCGATGTTGAATCCACAAAAGGCCCTGTGCAAATGCAGAATATGGGACACACCACAGAACATGTTATACAGGCATTCCATGAACACAACCAGGAATGCTTGGAGTATGTAATCACAAATAACTACAACACACAATGCCATACACGCAGGCATCTGGCATGCTGGCTTCCAGCCATTACCAAACCATGCAAGAGAATGAGGAAGATACCACATGATAGAGCAAACATAAAAAGGGAAGTAATCACTGACCAGTAGTATGGCAACAACATATGTCCACACATACAATCCACTAAGTCCAGCCACAACAAGTATAACCTATGAATCCAGAGGCAATGTGACACCAGTACCAAGTACACAGACAACCACAACACCCCCCAATAAATACAAACATATGTGATAGATGCATCCATGTATCCAAAGCAGAGGTTGAGCTCCAACAACTCAGTACTGTCAACACTAGTCAGGAGGAGAAGGTAACCACATACACCACAAACCCAATCCCACATAGACCTACCACAACTGTAAACCAAACACATAAACACTGACAAATATTCCCGGAGGCCTTAATTACAAACACACCACACCAACAGACGCCTCCAAAGTAGATCACAAGCAACCACAACCTTCAAACATAGCACATGCGATGAATAGTACGCAAAGCTGGTGTGCCAAACAGTCACAGGCCCGAAGGAGAAACAACATGCCTGATACAGTCGTAATAGGTGTCTGTATAGGCAGACACACAGCTGTCCCACTCACCAGACTGAACAAGGGAAAGGGTAGAGTAAGCTGCTTGTAGGTAGCCACAAAATGCCACTTAACACAAGTACGCAGGTCACCCCAAAGCAAGCAGAAATATGATACACTCAGTGTCCATGCTGGTGTGAATTACCTGAGATGTACCTCCCTGGTCAACATCAAATGTGACATGGATGGTCCCTCCGAGTATGTACCCCAGGGCGGGATGACACTGGCTGTGTGCAGCATCCAACCCTCACCAAGAATGATGCCACAGTACAAACACAGAATGCTCATGTTTAACAGCTGGCACAGTTACAGCTGTCAGTCCAAGAGGGTGTAATGTGTGTCTGCTTGAGATGTCAAGCATGACAAGCCATGCTGCTGTTACAGGGGTGGCTGTCAGCTGTTACCCGTGTGCGTCTGGATACTGGATAAGGCCTTTGCCACCTCCATAGAGCTGTATGTAGGCAAGGCCAAAAAGACTACCCATCACCCTAGAAAACATAAGTGGTAGGAAACATATGGGTAATGCTGATCAATGCCAGATGTGTAAACTGCAATATGCATGCCCCTGAGGCACTTCCCATTATGGAGAACATTGATGCATGTCCAGTGACAGAAGCCTGCTGCAGGCCTAGTGATAGCACACCAGCACTACTAGGTTATACCACATACCATGTGTTATGGCCCCAACACCTGCACCAAGACATCAAAGGAGGGGGAGTATCCATATGCAGCACAGACACCCATATAGCCAGGTAACTGACAATGCACAAAGCAGCGGACACCACCCATGTGCACATAACTGTAGTCAAAACTGCTGTACAGTCTGTAGCATGCGACAGACCACACTCTCACACACAAGAACCCCACCCAGACATCCAAAGACACTGGACAGTATGGATGTCCCACCAAATACCAGACAAGGTACACAAAGTACCACATAGGTGTCAAACCATTATGTATGCAAGGAGTCATCAGGGACCTAGGGACACAGGTCGACATTAATCTGCCATGTGACAGCCACAATGCCAATGTGGCTATGAAGACTGTTGATACTGGACACCGTATCATGAAAGGATTCACATCAACATCAACAGAGGTCACTGTGCTGCTGTACTGTTCCCTTATCAGACCCATAATCTAGTACAATGACTCATATGGGATGTACCATACGTGACACCTGCAGCGGTTCGGAAGACCTCATAGTTACCCCACCAACAGGATAAAGGGTGTGAAATATATGTCATATGCTGCCTGGCTGTAGACACCCCAGCTGACTGCAGTCACACACTGCCTACACAGAGGCATTGTATGTCTGTTGTGCCAGGCCATGTCCAACACAGGAGTAATGGACATGCTACACCACAGGAAATCAAAGCCATTGGAGCTGTGAGAGTCACAGATGTCAACCTCAACACATAATGAAATGAGATGTGCTGGGGGGACAGATACATAACCCATAGGCTCCCCACACCCAGAAACAGGATCCCAATCCATGGTAGGCAAAGCCCCTCACTGACACCCCTCAACAGGAATATTGCCAAGTGGATGGATGACCGTACATGTATACTGGGGGTCCCCACTGTGTCACGACCAGACAGAGGCACAGTGAAGAACCTTATAAATGGCCCTAATTGAACATACCAAGGGGTGGAGAAAGACACACACACTCTAGCTAGGCTTACTAATGGCCTAGGGTGTCTAGCCTACTATGAACCCATGAACCTATGAAGATACAACACATACAGGACACTAAGGATAATCACAAGGCTTACACAACTGATGGTAGGAACCATGTTGGGCATCCACAGATATGCTCCGAATCACACAGATATTACAAACAACATACCAAACACACACACATACTGCTAACATACAACCTGTCAGGTGCAGTGCAAACACCCCCCCCCCCCGAGTGCAAAATACCTATCCCAGCAGATGGTCCCCTGACATTGCAGATGCTGAGGTAACAGCCATCATCTGCAAAGCAGAACACACAGCAGCAAAGGTATGTGATGGTGTCCTGTGCTGAGGCCAACATGGACCCCAAGAGTAATGGAATGCAAAATCACACTACTGGCCAATGTCACCCTTACCACAGGATATGTACCCAAAGAGCAGTGTACAACAACAGTGGTCCATCACAACAAAGGTGTTGCCTGAATGGATACTCCAAACTACCACCCCAGGATCCTGACAAGCTTGTTCTGCACAGCTATGGAAAGGATCAGTATGTACCGCAGACAGAAGGCTAATGTGGAACTACTGATACTGGACCCTACACACTGCGGCTGTTGTAACTGCAGAACCGGCCCCTAAACATGTCTGACCCATTTGAAGCAGTCATTAAGGTCATTGATGAGGGCTATGTGGGCCACACAGTGTAGCTGGACCATGCACATGCTTCTACACAATACCGTACGTGTTCAGTATGGATATGTTCACCAGCTTAAATATACACCCCATGTCAGTAGTGGGGTTGCAAAGCAGACCAAGGAAAGAACTGACAGGGTCAGACATGCCGCATCCATGTCAGACTACAAAGCGGATATGAGTGGCATCCCACAAGGCCTGGTCTTGGTACCCCCCACCCCCGTTCTGTATACATGTCCCATAGGTATAGGCCAACATGGAAGGACTGTGACTGAGCATGTATGCAGAGGAGTACAAACAGCCCACCATATCCGACCCCCAGCTGCACAAACAACCCACAAAAGGGCCACCTACAAACAGACAACTGTAGCCATAGCCATGTCAGCAAGCTAATCGCAGAACTGTGTATAGACAACCACCGTGGATATACAGTAAGTGCCCACAAATTACCACACAGGTGTTAACCCATGAGGCATCTAACATGTAATGTGAGACCTGGGTACAAAAGGTGATAAATATCCTGCACTGGACAAACATGTGTCTGTAGTGTTTGCAGAAACATGTACCATATACCCACCCAAACATGAAGGCTGGCAGATGTAGATAAGGGGAACTCACTCTGGCTCTGCAGCCATCCTCCATCAGCATCACAACTGACTACAATAGCCCCTGTGGGATATACCACAGCAGACACCTCCAACAACTGTAAAGTCCACAACAGTACCCCACCAGGGGTATCAAAGAGCCTGAACAGATGCCATGTGTTGCCTGAGTAAACAAACTGCAGCCCCACACACCGCCATCCTTCCCAGCTACAGGAAAGCTGTGCCTGATGTATGAAGCCATGTCCAACCTGGAATGAATGAACATGTTGCACCTTGTACAATCTGAATGGCAGTGAGCTATGCACATGAGAGACCTGAACCCCAGCACTGATATACATAGGACAAGCTGTACAGAATGATCCATAACACAGAAGGCACCCCCACACTTCAGTAAACTCCTGGTACAGGTCAGCCAGAGTGCCACATATCGACACCCCTCAAGAGGCATCCTGATGAGTGTATGGGAGATGGTAGGCTACCCTGGGTATCACTGTTATGTCAGAGGTACACAGAGGCACAGTATACCAACCATGACATATGTAATGGCAAACTCTAGTTACAATGTGTGTCGAAGGACAAACACACCCTGTGACTACCATCAGAAATGGCCTACGGAACATCGCTAGTGTTTGCCAATGTCCACCCATGTTGTGGAATACACTAGCAATGTTGGACGAGCCTGGTGTAGGTAGTCCATATCTGAACATATTGCAACATGGTCATATGTGCACAACTGGCCCCTACACAGTCTGTTGTGTTCACTATGAAGATGTCAAGCAGTGATAGGACTAAAGCCCAGGATACTGTCCACTACAGTGAAAGTACCGAACCAGTACACTATACGGTACTACAGTGTTAGGTCATCATGAAAGTATGTTGAGAACTGTCTGCAAAGTATCCCATGCAATTCCTGCAGGCACAGTATAATCCCTGTTGTGGCAGACACGAAGCAGTAGGCCAGTTAGTACACAACATGACACCCAGCACACAATCATAAACGTGCGATAAAGTTGAAGGTCACACACACCCAAATATGTGTTGGACTTCAGAGTGCAACATATGGAAAGCTCACACTGGGCATGCTCGCACACTTTGATAAATGAGGCATATGTCAGACAACATGCCATGGAAAGGCTGAACTGGGCATGCTCACACACTTAGGCCATATCTCCGCAGCAGTTGGCCACACATATCTGGTATTTGTACGTGTCAGTCCAGGAACCAACCACAACACAGTAATCAGCCCAGTGCACACAGTAAATGACCACAGAGACATAAGTGATATAGTGGATCGCCATCATATGCAAACATCTGCCACAGATACACAAGTTGGTCATAGGAACAGGGAATGCTATGGCAATAAAGACCTGCAAACAGTAGAACAGCACAACAAATATTGTGCATCCGACAATTGAACATATGGGTGTAGAGGTCAATACTAGGCTTCCTGCCCCAGGGAATGACAGCTCAGCCAGAGTGTGCTTGGCATCTGCACCCCCAGGATAGTAGGCTACCGTGCCACTGTAAAGTAGGTCACAGTAGGCAACATGTGAGGCTAGTGAGCTGTGCCTCTGTCAAGCAGGGGCACCGTGGAGGTCTCAGGGATTGAATGTGCTAAGCCACAGCCATGTTGTCGGTGTGTGCTGTGAGAGGGTTGCCGAGGATCTCTGACAGTAGGTGTCCATCAATAACAGACTGAAGGGAGCCCTATCTGCATTCTCTGGATGATTACACTGTCAACACTGTGTTGTAATGAGTATGTGTGAATGAAGTGCCATGCTAGAACCGTCCACAGATGTCCTCCCTCTGTGGGCTACAGCTCTGCAATGTATTAGGTCACTCTGTCTGTTGAACAGCGCATATATGGCCGGTGTACAGCTGACAGGTGTCTTGTTGTGGAGCAGTCATGGGTATATGTGGGATAGCATGACCAATGCAAACTGTACACATGCTCATAGGATGCAAGTGTTAAGGATTATGCTGAGTGGCCAGTATAGTCCTCCAGCATGGGTCCTCTGAAGTCATCCACCCCAGTCTACACAAGTGTAGAGTCTGCTTGTGCTAAACACAGTTTGTGTGCAGTGACAACCTTGCCTGGGGGTGGAGATGAGATATGGATGTCCAGGGAAAGGTGGTCATGGTCAGATATCAACAATGGTGGTCTACCTCTGGTGTGGAACAGTGAGTACCCACGTTGCAGATGGACAGGTGCAATATGTATTCACCCATGTGGCTGTGGTGTGTGGTTCTGCCATAGCACATGGACCCACAAATTGTAGTGGCTGTAGGGTAAAGTGGTAGAGGCCTGAGTAGTTCTCACACACAGTATGCCTGTACCTGATGTTAACAACTGGAATGGTGTATGTGAATACCTGAATATCCTGGCACTGTTCCCAGGCAAGCTAAGTGTGTGTCCTGGATGTGGGTGTGGTGTTCTGGACTGGTTGTGTTGTGTGTTACAGGTCCTGTGGTCCCAAAGCATGGTATAGAACATAACCTGCCAGTGCGATGTGCATATCTGACCCTGACGTAGGTGGCTGCAAATGCATATATATGCTATCCCCCACCTGACAGGTAGTACTACATCTACATACCTCTGTGGAAATAAAGATGTTAGCACCCTAGAAATACTACAGGTGCAGAACAGATGCCCATTAATCCGGATAGTGCGCTCTGCTAATGCTTCTCTCTCAGGTGTCATAATATAGTTAGGTAGGGGTTCGAATCCTGCAAATGTTCAGTGTGTGCGTGTGGGTGAGTGGGGTTTGTTTGTGTGAAAGGCTGTGAGAGGGAAATGCCCCTTTTGGCAACTGGGAAAACACACTACAGGATGCACATTCCCCTTACTAAACACTGATGATGTCAGCACCCTATAAGTACAGCAGGAGAAGGGAAACCTCCCAGTAATGCGAATAGCGCACTCTGCTAATGCATCCATCTCGAGTGTCATAGCATAGTTAGGTAGTGGTTTGAATCCTGCAAATGGCAAGTGTGTGTGTTTGGATGGGGGGGTTACTGTGTGTGTGCGAATATGTGTGAGGCAAATGTCCCTTTTGGCAACTGGGAGAACACACTACAGGATACACACTCCCCTTTCTAAACACAGATGATATCAGCACCCTATAAGTACAGCAGGAGAAGAGAAGCCTCCCAGTAATGCGAATAGCGTGCTCTGCTAATGCGTCCGTCTCGAGTGTCATAACATAGTTAGGTAGTGGTTTGAATCCTGTAAATGGCAAGTGTGTGTGTTTGGATAAGGGGGGTTACTGTGTGTGTGCAAATATGTGTGAGGGAAATGTCCCTTTTGGCAACTGGGAGAACACACTACAGGATGCACACTCCCCTTTCTAAGCACAGATGATGTCAGCACCCTATAAGTACAGCAGGAGAAGGGAAGCCTCCCAGTAATGTAAATAGTGTGCTCTGCTAATGCGTCCATCTCGAGTGTCATAACTTAGTTAGGTAGTGGTTTGAATCCTGCAAATGGCAAGTGTGTGTGTTTGGATGAGGGGAGTTACTGTGTGTGTATGCAAATATGTGTGAAGGAAACGTCCCTTTTGGCAACTGGGAGAACACACTACAGGATGCACACTCCCCTTTCTAAACACAGATGATGTCAGCACCCTATAAGTACAGCAGGAGAAGAGAAGCCTCCCAGTAATGTGAATAGCGCGCTCTGCTAATGCGTCCGTCTTGAGTGTCATAACATAGTTAGGTAGTGGTTTGAATCCTGCGAATGGCAAGTGTGTGTGTTTGGATGGGAGAGTTACTGTGTGTGTGCAAATATGTGTGAGGGTAATGTCCCTTTTGGCAACTGGGAGAACACACTACAGGATGCACACTCCCCTTTCTAAACACAGATGATGTCAGCACACTATAAGTACAGCAGGAGAAGGGAAGCCTCCCAATAATGCGAATAGCGCGCTCTGCTAATGTGTCCGTCTCGAGTGTCATAACATAGTTAGGTAGTGGTTTGAATCCTGCAAATGGCAAGTGTGTGTGTTTGGATGAGGGGCGTTGCTGTGCGTGTGCAAAGTTGTATGAGGGAAATCCCCCATTTGGCAACTGGGAGAACACACTACAGGATGCATACTCCCCTTTCTAAACACAGATGATATCAGCAGCCTATAAGTACAGCAGGAGAAAGGAAGCCTTTCAGTAATATGAAGAGCGCACTCTACTAATGCGTTTCTCCTGAGTATCGTAAAGTAGTTAGATAGGAGTTTGAAACCTGTAAATGGCATGTGTGTGTGTTTGGATGTGGGGAGTTCGTGTGTTTGCATTTCCATATGAAAAACATGTTAGTTTTGGCAATCAGGAGATCACACTACCTGATCCACATTACCCTTTCAAAATACTGATGTTGTCAGCACCCTATAAGTATCGCCAGAGAAGAGGAACTATCTAGTAAACCGAATAGTGCGCTTTGCTAATGCGTCTCTCACACGTGTCATGACTTAGTTAGGTAGGGGAATGAATCTTGCAAATGGCAAGTGTGCATGTGTGTGGGGGTAGTAGGGTGTGTGTAAATGCAAGTGTGAAAGAACCGATCCTTTTGGCAAATACTACAATACACCAGATGCTGCATACTCCTCCAGTAAACACAGGGGATGTCACCACACTATCAGCACAGCCAAACAGGGCTAGTTGGCTAGTAATGCCAATAGTGTGCTCTGCTACTGTGTCCATTACCATTGTCAGAGTACAGATAGGTATGTTTTGGTAACCCACAACTGTCACGTGTGGTTGTGTCACACAGTATGACCTTGTGTGGGTGTTTGTACATAACAATGCATGCCATTGCCTAAACCAGCAATGGCATTGCACACATGATGTATGTGTGTGACACATACACATAAATACCTGTGACCTGCAGTAGTTACCATGTCTGACACATGCTTCGTGTGGATAAATGGTATTTGCAATGTATACCTATATGACTGTGTCTTACTGTGCAGGGTCCGCACGTGGTATGTCCCTATACAGTGTGGGTGTCTATGGTGAAACACCTACAGCAAGGGATACACATCTGGTCTGGGCCATATAGTGTACATGTAGTCAATGTACAGGTGCTGCATGTTCCCACCTGTTGTGGTAGTGGTAACATGTTATTCCACTGCAATTCGGTGACCACATGCTGTGAACTCTTCAACTAGTGTGTTGTAGCTACAGTAATGCTCACACACAATGTTTGGCTGGATGCATTACGGCCTTATAAACACAGTTCATGAGACTGTCATATTGCCTGTGTTGTTATGGAGGATAGGTGGACTTCCTGTGTATGTGAGGGTTGTGTGTGCCAGGCTATGAACCAGATGGCAGTCCGATACACTGTCAGCTGCACATGAGTAGGCCCTGATGGTTTGTGCTGTGCCAACAACCTGGAGGTGTGTGTATCTGTGTTACCTTGGGATACCACCCCCCTATCCATGTGTGTTACATGTGTAGGGGACGACAGGCATGGTATGGGGCATAACCTGTCAGTGATGGGTAACACCTGTGAGCCATGAATCATGAATCTGGTACTGCACAGACATTGCAGTTCACCGTGCTGAGGGCAGTGTCTGGTGCATGCATCTTCCGGTGTACACTGCTGTTGTTGTGTAGCAGCACTGTTAGTGTCCTAACCTGTGTGATACCCACGGAGGTCGCTATGTAAACCATGTCCTGCAGCATAAGGCAGTATGTGTGTACCAAGGAGCTTTGCCATTATACATTGGGCCATGGGCGTCACGTGCAAGATGACCCGTTCACATCATTGTGGCTTCCCTAGCATGTAAGCACACATTGAAAGCCAGTGGATACCCTATGAATGACAGTGGAGACTGAGTATAATGTAGACATACAACACCCTTCCCACATATAGTGGTAGAATACCTGGTGAGGGTATGTTGGCAACCACCATCAGGCTCATACTGGCCTGTGCCACATGCTGAGAGATCCATTCAATGTTCCCTATCATGTAGTCCAGGGAGGTATGTCTCAGGCAGCCACACTGGCATGGTCAATGAGTGAGTCATATCTGTCCATGCCTCTGACTGACCTGTATGCATGTGTGCTGTGGTGGACCATAGTGCCCCTGAGTCATATCACTGTGACCTTCACCAGATACAGCCTGTTGAGCGGGACCCCAGTGCAGCACACAAGACAGGTACCTGACACGTCTGTAGCAGGTGTGTTGTGTAGCTCTACAGGCTGTGAGTGTGTGGCACAGGGGATGTGCGTGCCATGTGTGGCATGTGCTCTGTTCCGATGGAACATATGCCTGTGTGCCAGCTGCGGAGGTGTGTGATGCCCAGGCAGGCTGCTACTCTGAGTCCCCACGTATGCCCCAGTGTGTTTAGCATGCTGTCAGTGTGTGTCAATGTCTGACTGGTATTGTCATCACTGTAATATATTGTATTGATATATTTATTTATCCTACATTTGTTGACTGGGATAGCACAACTGGATGCATGTCCATTTCCAGGGGAGGCCCGTGGAGACAAGCTACGAGGGTAGCAGATACAGCATTACATAATACTAGCATTACATATTACAAACAGATTATTTACAGAGATTACATAAGTAAGCAAGTCAAACATGTTCCACAGGTTAATGTTAGACCTGAGCACAAATCAGGATTAAATTAAAATTACACAGTAAAGTGGTTCACAGAATTTACACATTCGAGTTAGCCAGGCTTGATACATTGACATAGCCAGTTAAGTGATAAATGTTCTTTGAGTCTACTGTTAAATTGACCTAAGGTGGACAGTAGGGTAATATCAGCTGGAAGTGAGTTCCAGGATCTACTTACAGGGTTTGCAAAGAGAGAATCACTGGCTGTGTTATTAAACTTTCTAGTCTGAAGTAGTACTTTGTTAGAGGATCGAAGCTGTCTAGGATTGTTATAGGGGGTGATAATATTTGAAGTGCAGGAGTATTGTCTGGATTATAGAGGATTTTATAGGCCATAATCAGTTGGTTATACTGTATTAGGCTGGGTATTGCAAGCCAACCAAGCTGATTTAGATTGATGCAATGATGTGTCCTAAAAGGCAGCCCAGTGGCAAACCTGGCAATGTGGTTGTAGCAAATTGAGTGTTTGTAAGGACAGTCTTGTTCATATTCGAGAGTAGAGGGGATGCATACAGAAGGGTTGAAACACGGTGTGAGCGAGCTATGGCACCTTTAGCTGGAGGGGCTAGGAAGGCTTGAATTCTGTAAAGTGACCCTAGTTTTCTATTGATGGCTTTGATAATCTGGTTAACATGTATGTCACATTTGAGATTATTGTCTATGATGACACCTAATAGTTTCGGAGATGGGTCAGGGGAGATTATTGTGCCATCAGTTGATGTTATGGTAACGGTGAAAGTGGTAGACCTACGTGTTGGTGAAATAACAGCAGTTTAGTTTGATTGAGATTTAGGATCAGATGATGTTCAGAAAGCCAGTTTGCTATTGTATTAAAGGTGGTCTGGGTAGCTGACCATAACTCTACTGGAGATGTGGCTGAGCAGATCAGAGTAGAGTATTCAGCATATTGGATACAGCTGACTTTTGGGATGACAGTATAACGGTCATTAATGAAGATGGAGAACAGCAAGGGTCCTAGTATAGAGCCTTGTGGTACTCTGAGGGTGTTAGGTAGAAGGTTAGAGAGTTTGTTCTGCCAGAGGCCAGCCTGCTGTCGACCATGCAGGTAGGATTGAAACCATTGGAAGGCTCCAGTATCTAGACAGTCTTTGCAGGGTGTGGAGTACAAGTTGGTGATCAACCATACCGTATGCCTACGAAATATCCAAAAAGAGGGCTGCGGATATATAATTATTGTTGCAAATATGGCTTATGGTGTTAGTAAAGGCTAGGAGGCCTGACGTAGTGCTGTGATGAGAACGTAAGCCATGCTGAGTGTCTGCCATAATGCAAGTATGGATTAGGTGGTGCATGACTTGTCTATGACGAAAGTTTCCATAATCTTTGCAAGTGGAGAGAGTATAGCTATTGGCCTATAACTGGAGACTTCAGTAGAGCTGCCTCCTTTGTGAAGTGGGATTACATATGACATCTTCCAGATGGTGGGAAAGTTAGATTCTAACATGGTTCCTTTGATTACCTTTGAGATGGGGTAAGCAATAGCATCAACTGGTTTTGAAAGGTACTCGGCAGGGAGTTGATCAGCAGAAAGTGTAGTGGGTTTCACTGTTACAATCAAGGTACGGAGAAGTGAAGTGGCGACTGGTTGGCAGCTGGACGCATGTAGTTTTCTAGGGGTGCTACTTTCAGGACCAGGGGAGCTAGGAGGTAGATGGCTAGCTAGGGCCTGAAATGTCTCAGTAAAGAACTGGTCAAAACTATCAGGAACATCTTCAGGGGTATTATCAATAGTAGCAGCAGGGATTGGGTTGACGTTTGTCCAGGACGTAGTATATATGACATGCCACCTGACAGGGTATGACATTACTGGGTTCAGAAAGACCAGTCCCCAGATTGGCTGTGTGGTGGCATCCCACACATGTGTTGTACGTTCCTGGCAAGGGTGATGGCTGACTGCATACATGTGGCAGCTGTGACAATGACACATGACTCACATAAACCACAACTGGACCATAGAGGCGATTCACAGGTTACCTTTGCACATGCTACCCTAGTAGTGTGATTGCCATGGTGAGTACCAACATATAGGGCCAATGGGGAACAACATACTGAAGGTGTGTATGTGTGGGTGTACCGCTACTGTTTCATAGCACTGACATATATGACTGCACATGTGGGTAAATGCCAGGTAAGACGTGTGCAATGTGTCACAGGCAACGTACATGCATACAGGACAGACAGTGACGTTCTGTCATGTGTAAAGTTGACATACGTATCGTACGCTATGCAGATGTCACTAGAAGTCTACAGAAGCACTGTAACTCTGCATTGCAGGTGTAAGCAGTGTTCCAGGGAACCCCAAGCGAAAATGCATGCAAACAAAGCTACAGTAAACAGGGCTGGAAGTAGTGCATTATACAACAAAGAAGGGGTAACAATAACAGTAAGTAACAATGCAAATATGTAGGCACTATCAACATGTAACCAGGAATACACAGCGCAGATGCCCATGGTAGAACTGATATTATGTCATACTTATTTGTGATTTGGATTACATTGGTACTGCACACATATCTACATGTGCGAACATCCACATGGCATAGTCGTTGTGGGAAACTTGACACCATTACTGTACATGTCCACCATTGCATATCACTACTTGCGTTAGCTTTCCACCTGTGCTACCCATGTATGCGGCTATCTGTTGACAACCTTACCACCGGCATGCAATTATGTGCAGCTGTTATACTTTGGTATGTACTATGGGTGCAGATAACAATTCAGGGCATTCATACAGTTACTGCAGCAGGCATGCTGGGATAAAAACACAATCATAGCAGCACACTGTACTGTTACCAACATGGTACTACTAATACACTTCTATGTAGTCACCCTGTGCATCAGCAACGTGTTTACCTGTTCCCGCAATGATGTTGGAGATTGCAGGAGGTGGCACAGTGTCATCATATGCACAGGGTGTAGATTAGGTATGCCTGAGTCAGCCACTGATACCACCAATTGACATGTGTGTGTATGTGTGTTGGTGAGAGGCAGCAGTACAGGGTGGGGCAGTGTTGCTGCAGTGTGTGCATGTATGTGGTCACCCTAGGTGTTAACATTTCGCATGTGTGTATGGACGCACATAGTTCCACCTCATGGCTGCCATATACAGGGGTTTGTGGACAGCCACAGACTGCACCTGGCAGGCCATACAGATCAGTGTCTGTGTGCATGGACACAGTACCTGTGCCTGGCAGGGGTGCTACGGACCGTATCCAGTACTAAGCCAGACTGGGTACTGTCATCAGAAGCGGGAGTGTGTTGACTGGACACAAGTTCCTGTTGGGACTGTCCAGAGCCATGTGCACGTGGTCTCCTGGGGCGTTCCGATGACAGCACAGACCCAGCATTGCTGGGGCTGCTGCTGGCCCTATGGGGGTGTGCGCGAGCCTGTTGTCATCCGCGCCGACTGCCAGCTGCTGCTGCTGCCGGCATACGGCCACATCGATGCCGCAAACACCCACCATTGCCCTGGCTCATGGACATCTGGTTGTGGAACTGCTGTAATATGTCCCCACAACGTCTGTCTATGACATTGGTGAAGTTACGGATAGCATCCGCAATGTCACGCATACTGCTTGTCATGGCTGTGCGACATGTTCTCAGCTCCCTCAGACCCTGTCTGGTGTACCTTTCCATACGTGACTGTGCCTGCATGACAGTCTGAAACATAGCTGAGGTTGACAGACCTCTTTGGGCACATCGGCCAGAGGCAGTACGCCCACGGATGCTCCCACGAGAACCCATGGCAACTGTCTGTGTGGTACCATCGGAGGACCCTGCCCATGGCTGCTGTGTGGGGACGCATGTGCCACAGGTACCACATTACCCTGGTCTATGCCCACTGTATCCTGTCCATCACCTAGGGACAATGGTGACAAAGGATGTACAGGCAGGATGACTGTGCGCAATGATGGGGTTGACAGCTGTGTACTGTCAATTGGCTGACCAATGGCAGACCCTGACACACCTTCCTTACCATTACACAAATATCATCATTATCAGTAGCCATGGCACAGGATTCAGGTTCCCTGCTGCAGGTCACCAGAGCAGCCCCAGAACCTGTGGGATGAAGACAGGAAACACAGTTTACAGTCTCCAGACATTGTTACCAGTGATGCACTTATACATACATGCACACATGCACACATGGACACATGCACACAGGCACACATGCACACATGCACACAGGCACACATGCACACATGCACACATGCAGACATGAACATGTGGACACATGCACACGTGGACACATGCACACATGCACACGTGGACACATGCACACATGGACACACGCACACATGCACATGTGGTCACATGCACACATGGGCACATGCACACATGCACATATGCACACGTGGTCATGTGTACACATGCACACATGCACACATGCACATGTGGACACAGGCACACATGCACACATGCACACATGCACACGTGGACACAGGCACACATTTACAGATGCACACATGGACACAGGCACACCTGCACACATGCACACATGCACACATGGGCACAGACACACCTGCACACATGCACACATGCACACCCCGCAGTATACACACAGAGCACTACTGAGTTACACTACTGTTACTAGCATTATCAGGACTATTATAGGTTATGTTAAACACACTCACCAGCATGGATGGCCTGTCCTGCTGTAACCCTGGAGGGACCTGCAGAAATTATGAGATTAATGTCAGTGGGCACAACTGTGCCATTGATATTGCATATGATACAGTGTACAGAACAGTCAGGTGTACATATGGCATATTACCTGCACGCTCCATGTCGTGCTGCTGTGTGGAACCAGCCTCCATCATAATGCAGGTGTACTGCTGTTGGTGTTCCGGGGCTGGAGCCACAGCACTTAGGAGTAGCCCCTCCAGTCTGGTGAGGGGGGATGTGTGGCCCCCCACCTCCTGTGGCGACCTGTTGCTTGTGGATATCTGATGCACGCTGCCGGACACTTCGGATTAAATCACTGCAGTGATGTCGTACCTGCTCATATGTCCTGTTATGCGTGCCAATATCATTTACCCTACGGACAAGGTCTTGCCACAGTGCGGCCCTCTCCTGCTGATTCTGACTGGTGCGGGAAAACAGGATGTCATACTCCCACACCAGGCTCTAGTGGATCTCCTCATCTTCCGCCACAGAGTAGGTGGGGTTACGCTGTCGCGCCATCTCCCTGGAAGAGAACATAGACAGGATATCAGCAGACCATGTCAGCAATATATGGCACACATACTATACATGATACTCAGGTGTAGTGATATACCACTACTCCCATATGTTGCATGTGTGTGTGTCATGGTGGATACACAGGTACATGGCCAGATATCAGTGCTCAGCCAACACCTGTGCAACAATACCTGCCACATTCCACACAACATAGTAGCATGCCCCATCGGTCAGCACACACTGATAGGTGCAATGCACAACCTCACTCTGGGGGTTCATCCCAAGGTACTGTATGTGGGACACCGTCCACTACTGTGATGTGGACAGACATTACTCGGCCTGGATATACATATCCCACCACCACCACCAGCACAGTAGACTACTTTGATATGTATGTGATTAAACAGTTATTCACCTGCTGGGACTGAGATGGTATCCATGCAGCACACTGGGCCAGTGGAAGCCACACGCCACACTGCTGACCCCTTTGCAAATGCTTACCATGGACATGCCACGGATTGCATGGAACTTGCACACACATGTCTAACCCAGACCCTATGCACAAAGTTTAGGCATCCTGTCCGGTGGTCCCCAGACAGAGGCAGATTGTATAACAATAGCAGGAGGCTACTGCAGGACAGCGCACATTCACATTAAGGGAAGGCATCTGTGGTCAGCACTGGTACTACGCTACGGTCCGTCATAAAAACGGCCACGGCCTACTCTGGGAGGGAAATGGACACAAACACTATGGATGATCACAAGGCCTTCTTCAGTTATGTTACGCATATGGACCACATGCCTCAGATATGCTCTGTGTTAATCCACACCTACTTAACATTCACCAAACACACGGATATTGGCAACAATCTTGCAGACATATTCGGTGCACGTATCCCCCCTCCTTCTCCCCCACCTTTAAAATATTTATCCCAGCTGGATGTAACCTCCCTATCATCTCACATGTCCAGGTGAGGGCCACCCTCAGCAGAGGAGAACACACAGCATCACTGTGACCTCGTGGTACCCCTGGATGTGTGCTACCGGCACTCTGAGAGGACATACAACCGCATATAACACTGATAGTTTATCTTGGCCATACTGCAGGATATGTACCTGGACAGTGGCATACAGCAACAGTGGTCCCACACCTCTAAGGGGGCACCTCGACTGACCCTGGGAATTACCACATCATATGCATAACGGGCCTTTTCTGCTAAGCTATGGAATTATGCAGTATGGGATGCATATGCAGTGACATCGGGTACCTGCAGACACTTGTTCCCAGCCAGTGTGCCTTTGGGATGGGCTGATCCTGACTTTTGAACCTGGCTGACCTTTCAAAGCAGTCACTACAGCCATTTCTGGGCCAAAGCACAGACAAATGCTGCCAGGAGCATGACAAGAAAGTGGTGAAAAAGGGGTCACAAAGAGGGTAAGACAGTAGGGAAACAAGCTTGGGATGTGCAGGAGGGATGTAGGTAAGGCCCATAGCTGCCCATTTCTTCATCAGCAACAGCTGTGCATATTGATTGACGTGTGATGTATGGTCATCTCCTTTTGGTGGAACTACGTACACACAACATATCACATGGACATACCTATGAATACAGACCTATGGCACATTTGGAGGGTTCACAGTATGCACACTATTAACCTGCTACTTTGCATTACCTCTGTTTGTTGCAGCTGGTTGCATTACCACAGCTTCTGCTTGCTGCTGCTACTGTCAGTGCTGACAGCTTCGGGTGACAGAGTCACAGTGTCTGATTTTTTATTTATGTTTTTGCTTTCTCTCTCTCTCTCTCTCTCTCTCTCTCACTTCTTGCTCTCCCTCTGTCTGCTTACAGACAATGCAATGAATGTATTGCATGTGGGGAGTCTTAGCACTGGATGCTTTTGTAGGTATCTGCATAGGTCCATGTGATGGCCTCTGCACCAATTGTAAGCCAGCATTTGCTAATTGCATACAGCCGGTTGTGTACTGATTGCAGTTCTCACTGTGATTTCAGGTCAGTGCTATAAAAGGGTATGTGGGATAGGTGTTGCCCTTTCAGATTGTGAGGGCGGGGAGCATGCTGGTATACTGTGGGCAATGTTCTGTGAGTGTAAAGGTTAGTATCTGTCTCATGCTTCAGGCTGTGTTGTATATTCACAATTCTCCATTCCTCTCTCATGTTCCCTGTAGCAAGTGTGTATGCACATTGACTCCTACAACTATATATATATATATATATATATATATATATATATATATATATATATATATATATATATATATATATATATGTACATATGCATACATATATCTATGTACTTTAACTGACCTTATTATCTACAAGCTGCCAACTAGCATGGCTGTTTCTGTTCACACACTACTATTATGGAAATCCAGTAGTTTTGACAGTAATTTTAAATGACATGCTTTGTGTACTACACATCCTATATTCCCTTTACATTCATCCCTACTATTACATGTTATATTTATTTTAGCACAATGTTTTTGTATAAGAGTCATGGCTTAGTGGTAGGTCGTACAGACTAGTGTTTCCAAGGTCCTGGGTTCGGGACTGACAGTGGGTTTTTATTTTGCTTTTGAACTGAGTACAGGATCTGTCAATCAAAGTGACTAAGGCACTTTTAAGCAGTTGTAACCGGGTTAGCGCTGGTTTGCGCAGAGCTCACGATGCGCACTGGCGGTTAGCTCTCGACACAAGCGCACACCCGCTTACAACCGCTTAACGGTGCTTACTGTGGTGCACATTCGTGCTATTTTCTTTGAAAGAAAAGAAAATGGGGAGACAGGAAAGTGGTGAAAAAGGGGTCACAAAGAGGGTAAGACAGTAGGGAAACAAGCTTGGGATGTGCAGGAGGGATGTAGGTAAGGCCCATAGCTGCCCATTTCTTCATCAGCAACAGCTGTGCATATGTATGTAATTTGGTGTGACATTTGAACCCTTCCACCCCTGAGAGAGGTGTCAGGACAACAATAATACTTGTTGTACAGCCAATTGTAATTAATAGGTTCCATGTCCAGCAGACATGTGTGCAGAATGGGCAGCTATGTATGGGGCGTAATTTTTTTGTGGGTACAGAGTGCCCTTTTTTTTTTTTTCAGGTGAGAGTGGTATGTCAGGTGAAGGAAGTCGGTACAGCTGGGGAGGTAGGTTGGGTAGGTAAACAGACAAGACAAACAAGACGCATACAGGGGCGGTGTATGACACGTGTGGGGGGGTTACACAATTGACGGGGACGGAGGTTTGGATATTCAGAACCCATGAGCCCACAAATGGCAACAGTGGAACTGATATCCCCACCCATAGGCAGTTGCCACTGTTCCTTCACGGTCCAGGATGGGGCTGTGCTGGGGGCTGTGTAGGTGGGGTAACAGGCATGCCCGTTAGTTGTGCCACCCATGCCTCGCACTGGCGTAGGGGCTCAAGAACAGAGTCCCGAATCTCCCTACGCACCACAGTCCGGACGCTATGGAGGGTGAGTGGTGGTTTTCCTCCGGCCACACTTGCAGAGGGGGGGTGAACCCCATCCCCTGCAGCGCTTCCACCCGCAGGTGGCACAGGGCCACCGGAGGAGGGTCCGGACTCGGCACTAGTGCCAGGTGCACTCGCCAGCTGAGGTGGGAGAGGTGGGTCCGCTGGAACCCGCCTTCCCTGTCGTCCTATGTTTTGCATTATGTCATGACAGTTTCGGTTAGTGACATATAATACCATTCACAATTAGTTGTAACAGCATGCATTAGTATTCCCATTAACCAAACACCCACATATTCACCCCATTGAACAGCGTGCATAACACATGCATAATTTGAACAGAAATACACTGTCCAACAACATGCAGGGTTAATTGATGGCAACAGGCCATCAGGTGCGGATGTATGAACAGGGCAGATGCATCAACGGACATGCAGATATATATGACCCAACAGGACAAACGTCCAGGGGTGTTAATTGTGATTGCACATACCATTTTCACGTGGAATGGGTTATATGTGGTTATAGGGTGGGGTAAAGAAAGTAATATTAACACCTTTGAATTACAATACATATGCTGTACATTTCTAATAGCTACAGTTATATACACACTACTGTTCTAACTACAGTTTCCTATATGATAACTATTTCAACTTGGTGATAGGACTGTTACTGCAACATCAATATACATTTCAGTGTTCTTCATACACATTCATATCTAGCTTTGTTCAGCTATATCATCTTGCTACATTTGCTTTATATAGCTGTAGACAAGTGTGGATGTTTGGTATATCAGACAATCATCCTATCTGCATATTTCAGACTGAGAGCAACATATCCAGATTTTGGGATACACATTCCACATGCAGCAACACTTTGAACAGATTTCGCTGTTTGGTTTTGAATCTCACATGCATTTCATTCTGTCTTGACTGCAGTATACTTTATTCAGGGGTTATTACTACTGTATTGCTGGATTCATGACACTTTCTCACAGTCTCTAACTTGCTTTCATTTTACTATTCAGGATGGTACTTACTTCTAGGCTTTATTGACATGTTTTACCTGTAGTTATTACAATCCTTTCCAGCAGTCTCACTTCTGTCATGTTTCAGTATTTCCACAGGGATATATTTCACACATGTGATTTCATCATCTTCTGCAGCTATACTTCTCAGCCTGCTGCAGGTTGTGTACTATTTTCTTACAGGTAGGGCATTTTTATTTCAGAATATATGTCAGACAGTTTCATTTTTCGGTTTAACTTACAGGCTGAAATACACTTTTGTAATCAAGCAAGACTTGCAGACACTTTCACACTGTTACTTGCAGATTGTATTCCTTACTGACTATACTGCACTCTTTTGCTGACTCTCATAATTTTATATTTCTTTACGGTTACTGGTAGTGGATTACTGACCTGCCTGGTGGCGCAACCGCACCAGCCTATCGCCATAGGCTCTGCGGTTTGCAGAACGGACACCTGCAGCTGTAATATAAATGAAGTAATATTGGACTACACATCTCCATAATATCAGCTAGTTTAATTTCTTACATACATAATTAAATGTTACTTACTCAGTAGTGGGGCGTTGGGTGTTTGCCGGGCCTCCTGGATCCAAAGGTTCAGTTGGTCCTGCTTGCGTCTCTTCAGGTCTGCATGGTGGTGATGGACCTGCTCACCAGTCCTTGGAATCCCTGTGGCACTGGTGAGATCATGAGCCAACCAGTCCCACGCCTTGGCCCTGTATGCTCCCCAGAGGACCTGGCCCTGCATGAGTTGGGCCTCATGATTATGGACCAGGAGCCAGACCATGTACCTGGACTCCTCAAAACCCCACCTCTGTGCTTGGAAGCAACTACCCTCTCCTACTCCTGTCATTCTGCCTGCAGGTCAGTTCTACAATCGTTTATGTTGTGTATTCCCGCCTATGGGGCTTATATAGTCCGTTTTTCCCACACATATCTGTGATTGGCCATTTTGGAATTGTATCAACGTCAGTAAACCTGCATTGTCATGCTGTAGTTTGTATTCATTCCTATATATTAGCTATTATTACATTTCTAGGTACTGCTGTCATGGTTTAGTGGTTCTGTACCTTGATTATGGTGTATAGTATCCTGGGTTTGAACCAGGCCACTGCTTTTTATTTTTCATGCCTGTCTAGACATGCTGAGGGGTGTGTCTGTGTAAAGGCAGTTTTGATACGGCTTGCTCAACGTTGCCCGTCGGTTAGCTTGTTTGCGCGGTGCGCAGCTCCACGCAAATGGGGTACGCTGCTTTAAGCCTCATTTGCTATCGGCACGCATATTACGCTCAGCTCAGTTAGGGGCACATAGATTTAGCGTGTTAGACCTCTGCTCAGCTACGGGCACTCATTTTGCACCAGTTAAACCACTGCTCGTCTACGGGCAGATACACTCACTCTGTTAAACTGTAGCTCAGCTATGAGCACATCTGGCATTTTTTATTCTTTTGTTACCTCACATGTCTTCAATATAAATGGGCTATTTCATTACATTTTACATAAATTGTGGTTTTATGTGTACATATTTGTCAGGGACTTGTTTCCTGCTTATTTTGCAAAAAAAAAAAAAATTGGTGTTGTGGGGGCTCGAACCATGACTGCCTGCTCTTCAGCCAACATCTCTACCGCTACGCTGTTGCTTCCTGGCTTATTTTGAATATTTAGTTCTTATATGCTTTCCCACTGACTGCTAACTGTAGCTGCACTACTGGCACGCCCACGCAAACGAGCGCACTCACAGATAAACATTTTTACAATTTAAAAAAAAGTATAAAACATGTTTATTTATATGTTTTCTGTTCATAGTCTGTGGGGGCATGTGTTGTGTTCTGTTTATTCACATTTCCATGGACTCTGTCGTGGGTGTTTACTTTGGGTACTTTTCCTCTTCTGGGGGCGTGTCCGCTTACAGGGCTTGGCCTACTGACACGCCCCCTACTGTCTTACACGGACCGTGTTGGCCTTAAGTGTAATGCAGCATGCTCTCATTAATATGCAGAGCATGCTGACATCACTCCGTTTAACTGCAGCCTCCGTGTATGAGTTATAACTCTTACATGGAGGCTTAGTGAATCCTGCCCATAGAGTTAACACAAAGTTCTAAAGAATTTTCTTTATCTGAGCTAATAATTCAGCGTAATCAAATATGCCTGCCAGACATTATATGAGAAACTTTTGAAAATGGTGAAGCTAATTCTAGCAATATTGATCTTTCTAAGCCAGAATATGTTAGCTGCAGATCATTTTGTGGAGGTGGCCTTAGAAAAAGATGCTGGAGGCTGAACAATTTATGGAGGCAGCCCCATAAAAATATACCAGTGGCTCTAATGTGATAGCAAAGTGATGAGTCCCAATGATTTAAAACATTATTATTTGATTTCTTTGCGGACCAAAAATCTTTCATAAGTTTAATTTCTTTACAGAAACCCTTTATAAATAACATATTCCCAAAAAATTGCAAACCTTTAAACCAACCAACAACATTCTTCTTGATCTCATTATTATAAACTTCCCAAACCACATCTCATACACTGACATCCTTCCTCGCTTGCTTAGTTATCATTCATCTATAACTTTCTCATATGCTAGGGGGAACAAAAAAATGCCCTTGCCTGCTATTATAAAACATCTGACTAAAATGCAGCTGCATGAGCACAGTTAGATTCCATCGATTAGTCCTTATCTTTAGCAGCAATAACCCCACACAGATAACCAAAGCACTGAGAGCAAGACTGGAAACTAATCAGACAAATAGCCAGATGGTCCTTGAACAAAGATCACAAAGAGGAAGACAATCTTAAATATTCCAAGGATTCCACCTGAAGGTGATGCAGGGCCAGTGGAGGGGCCACCAATGGCTTGTGTCCCAGATGTGCTAGTACTCGATGCCATGGCCAACTGAGGCAGGGTAGGCAGATCAGCAGGAATGGACCTACCCTGACGTGCTGTATTGATAGAGGTATAGCAATGTGCATAGGTTAGTTATGAACAAAATATTTTGTTAGTTATAACAGCATGCCAGAACAGTGGAAATAACCCATTAACATATCAATGCATATTATATGGAACACAGCAATAAATAACATAAGAGTCAGTATATTAACAGCATGCCAGTAACAGTTACAGCATAAGGCCAACAACATTGGTAAATGAAAAGGTTATTTTAATATGCAACCATTGTAATACATAACAATAATAAAACACATGCCCCAAAATAAAATTTACAGAACAATATATGTTAATAGTAAACCATAACCAATGTATAACAATAATAAATTTAGATGAAGATAAGGGGTGGGGAGACAGAGAAATACAGTCCATTACTACCAGTATAGGCTATATAGTTTACAACAGTACTGCTATATACTCTACAGGTCTGTCCTTCCTTTATGTTTATCAGTGCCCTATAGCTGCTGTAGCATGTACATACCTCTCAAGCTATCTGCATGGGACAGTATGGGCTAAGCAGTAACACCTGCAGGTACACATCTACAGAGAACATTTGCACATCAGGTGAACCTATATAACTACCAAGGTGTACTGTGGACTGATGTAGTGTGACTGTGCTACTGACATAATCATGCCAGGGATACATATGTGACAGAGGGATTATGCAACAGTAATTACAGTCCATGACAGCGTGACACTTGAGAGACATGTATGTGTAAAGTACAGAGAGTAAACAACTATCATGCCGTCCTTGGCAGGCATGAGCATAGAACTTCAGTAATTTTTCACAGACTATGCAGGCATACAGCCATACCAAGATTACACATTTTATTTAATTTATTTTATTTTATTTTAATACTATTTTTGCCTATATTTTATTGACATCTTATCACATTCCTGGTCAATGCTCATAACAGTCTGGTACATCTGAACACACACAGTATTTACTCATAATAAGGGATACTTCATTTACTTGTATTTCCTGTGAAGAGAACATCTGTCATCAATACACAACTGATTCAGCAATATTTATTACTACATGGCACTGGATTCAAACCCTGGTCTGTGTGTGGCAAAATGTACTTGAGATAGAGCATTTAACAAGCTGAGTACTGAGCCACTGCTGACTACTGACTGACTGCTGCTTGCCTAGAGCTCACCTGGAAACAAAAAAATCATCTGGTAATACTACTACAGTTTTATACTAGACTGCAGTGACAGTTGAACAAACATGCATGAGATTCATGCATGACAGAGATACTAGATAAACTATACATTACTACATAGATTACAGATGTACACAATATAATGTTAGTGGGTGGAAATATCTGTGAAGTCTACAAACCATTTCAGATTATTGGGTTGGCTAGCTCACCCATATACAGTTGCAGATAGTATTTTTGCAGTCTACAGCTATTCCACTAACATACTTTCCTGCAGCACTGTACCTCAGAGCATGAATGCATATAGCTGAAATGCAATGGTTAACATAAGACAATCCTGATATACACAATATACCTAGGGTGTTAATGGTATTGCATCAGATGTTACTGCAGAACAGGTGTCATAATGCATTTCTTCTACTACAGCTCTGAATCTACAGTTATTGCATAACACTCTTTATTAGCTACACCTTGAGGCAGGTAGTGGTATTCTTTTGTGTTTTTAATCCAGAGCAGTTGTCATAATCTATTTCATGCAAAACAGCCCTAATTACACACATATGGCACAACACAGCTTTATTAGGGGTACCTTCACACAGTTAACGGTATAGTTTTGAGTGTATACTGCACAACAATTGATGTAATGTAAGTGTTGCATTACAGCTGTAATTCCACAATTATTGCAGTAGAAACTTTATTTCATTTACATTATATGGGTTAATGCTTTACTATTCCCTGTTTATTGCACTATAGTTGGCAGTAGTCAATTATTGCAGTACAGGCCTACGTCCACATTCATTGCGATACACAAATCTTTACTGTATGTACCTATTGGCAGTTAATGCTTTACTCTTTCTTGCTTATTTGACTATAGATTGCATATTAATCTGTACCCATCACACTCATGGTGCAACCTGGCCAAGTGCCCTGCATGTGCATCTAGGTTGTGAGCTATCTCCTGAGCAGCTCTAGGGAGAGAAGCACACCATTGTGCATACCTGTCTATCAAACATTCAGATTAGGTATTGGTAAAACAATGCTAACAGTACTTACAAATTCATAGGGCATTCCTGAGCTTCCTGGACCCAGGTGTCCAAGACGATCCCCCTTCTGATGCTTCAGGCCATCATAGTGGTGACAGACATGCTTATCTGTGTGGGAGATACCTGTAGCACTGGTGAGATCATGTGCCAGCTTGTCCCAGGCCTTTGCCTTGCACTCTGAGCCCTGGAACTGCCCCTGCCACAGCCAGTTTTCATGGTCTTTCATCATGACTCCAAGTATGACCCTGGACTCGTGAATGCCCCACCAGTGTGCCCGGAAGTGCGCACCCTCTCCAACACCTGCCATAGTTCCTGCATAGTTCAAACTCCAACTGTTATGCTGTATTCCAGACTGTTGCACTTAATATAGCCTGTTTTCCCACCCTTACATTTACTGGGCATTTTTTAAAAATGTGGCACTTCATTTGGCATTGTGCAAATCAGCACAGCTGAGCTAAGCAGTGTTTAAACTGGCAATGCTTAGCAGTGCTTAGCAGTGCATGAACTAAATAAGCAAAGCCAAGCAGTGGCACGCACCACCAAGGAGTGCCTAAACAGAAGTCGTTTAAGCAGTGCTTATCATGGCTTAGCAACACTTAGCAGAGCTTAGCTGAGGGCAGCAGATCATGATTTAAAAATAATTGGTATATTTTATATTTCGAAAATAATTGCTTAATTTCCCTTGCATGTATTCAAACCCCACACAAGGCTGTAACTCTATCCCCTTGGCTACATAGATATCTAGAATGCTACCATACTTTTACATATACCTCTGAGCCATGTTTAAGCACTGCTAAGCTCCATACTGCTTCACACAAACCCACTAAGCAATGCTTAAACTTGACATTTGAATAAAAAATTTAATGTATCTGGTTTCTATTTTTAGATGTCGTCTTGCATGTGTCAATTGCTGCTTACCGCACCACACAAACTTTAAAAAAAAAAATTAAATACATTGTTACACTGATATCATGCACTTGGACAGTGCAGGTTGTGTATTACTCATCTGCAGACACAGTTAGTGACACACTCCCTACACTGATTCAATAACTGTATTCCACGGCTCTCCCTCAACAATGTGCTTTCATTAATATGCATGGAGCGCTTCCGAGGGGGGATCCACGTACAAGGAATGGTAACTTCCATGTAGGCTGTACACTATGTCTGCATGGAATTTATTAAGTCTGGGGGGATAGTTTATCAGTTTGGTACTTGAACGTCTTGAAAGAAATGATCTTCAGAAAGAGAAGCCAAAAGACCGATGCACCCTGAATACAATCTGTTAAAATTTTCCAAAATTGTATAAAAATGCTGAAAACACTTTAAATCATTTTAGAAAATGCTGAAAACACTTTAATTCATTTTTAAGCCACAAAAATACAGCTTTTTGTTGGCGACTCCTCACCAACTTCTTCAGAAAGTTAAAGTACATCACCACTGACGTGGCATGTTTAAATACTAAAATCAGACCACATGATGTCAACACCGTCTCCTTCAATTAAAATATAAATTTCACATTAAACTTTGTAACATATAAAAACAACCCTGAGCCATTTTTCATACGCTCAAGATCAGAAAGCAGTGCTTATTATACAAACTCAATTCTCAATTTCTTTGAAAATTCTTGGAATTTAAGGAATTGTTATGGCAGTTAAAATTGGAAGCTTACCATCATCCAAGTTTGAATAGTACATTGTCTATCACTAGCGTCTTGAAATTGAGAAGTTTCGCTAGGTAGAAGACTTGATTTTTATTATTTAAATTTTAGTTAAGTCAGTGATATATTCGTACATCTGGGTAGGTGGTGGTATTTAATTAGCCTTATTCGATTAGTATTGTTTATATATATATATATATATATATATATATATATATATTTCTTTTATTTATTTATTTTATATTTTCCTCATTTAATTTAATGTAGATTACCTTGTCAGCATGGTTTGTGAATGGGCAGTTTAATCCGTAGGTAGTCAATATTCAATAATGTTTTTAAGTTTCCTAAGAACACAAATTTCAACAATATATGATGAGAGGCTGTTTGTATAATCAGCAATACTTTCTGATCTTGGGTGTATGAAAAATGGCTTGAGGTTGTTTTTATATGTTACAAAGTTTAATGTGAAATTTATATTTTAATTGAAGGAGACGGTGTTGACATCATGTGGTCTGATTTTAGCATTTAAACATGCCACGTCAGTGGTGATGTATTTTAACTTTCTGAAGAAGTTGGTGAGGAGTCGCTGACGAAAAGCTGCATTTTTGGCTTAAAAACGAATTAAAGTGTTTTCAGCATTTTCTAAAATGATTTAAAGTGTTTTCAGCATTTTTATACAATTTTGGAACATTTTAACAGCTTGTATTCAGGTTGCATCAGTCTTTTGGCTTCTCTTTCTGAAGTTTGTTCAAGTCTGTTTGTTTGAGATTTGAAAGAAATGATGTTAGGATTTTTTGGTACTTTGTTTAAAAAGGTTGCAAATCCATAACATAGATGTTATTGTCCAGATATGATTTCCATTTGAAATAACGACTTACCTATCTGATATAAAACTTAGAAAAGTTTTTGATAATGTAAGGAAAAGAGATTAGCATTATCTACTGATACAGTATTAATAAAAAAAAACAATAACCTTTTGGCACAAAAAGTCTTACCTGAATGTTTGAAAGTGCATTTTTCAAATCCTGAATGAGGGAAAATGAGGGAGTAATTACAGAATAAAGTCCCTATTGAAGTAAAATAACGATCCATGTTTATTACTACATGACTTGTATACCACACTTCTAACAATGGACATATAGTTTGTAAACTGTTAAATATTATGCTAAGCTTGCATTGTCTTTCCATTGTTAGTTTCATTTAAACAATGAATTCACTGCTCTTGCCACATGAGACAAGCTTTTTGACTCTGTCAAGGTAAAATTGATTGATATAGATATTTTAGCTTTATCTACAAGGGTGATGACTTGAATTTTCTAAAAAGACAGTTCTGCATAAACTTAAGAATGTCAGTGCACCTGTTTGGAACTGCATTGCATCAGTCATAGGTGAGTGCCATCCTTCTTTATTTTTTGAGAGGAAGTACAGGACATGCAAATGCAGTTGAATGGGATATTTCAGTGTTAACTGTACCAGACTCTTCATTACCTGCCAGGTCATAGTTATACAAAAATCTGTTGCCTAGTGACACATAGCTTTGGTCTTCACTGAGTGGAAAAAACACAGTGCAAGCCTTGCCAATGCATTTCCATGGGCTTCTTTGATGTTACTGAGGTCCAATTTGAAGTCAAAGTGGTATCCTGATATTCTCTGGATAGCGAAAATATATTTATTTACTCCTGTGAGAAACAAATGGGATTGTCTAACATCATTTCCTACTAGTGGTTCATCCACTGCTGATGTTTTTCAGATCTTGGTCACCTCTTTGGTGTTGACAGGTTTTAATGGTCTGTTCCTGAATATGTTTATTTATTTGTTTATTCACTTATTTATTTTGGGAAATGTGCAATGGATCACTACATTTTTACTGCAATGAATGCATATTTGGATGAATGCCCTGCTAACATACAGCTTGCATAGGGTATGTTATGTGCATTTCTTGCACTGAAAATACATATAAATGAAGGACATTGGGGTTTCAGTCAGATTCTAACTGGATGAGAATAGTTATTTTTAATGGGGAATATACAGTTGTGAGATGGGCAATACTTAAGTTTAGGACTCACCATCTTGATGGGCAAATCATATTATATCATACCACCCTATCTGTCAGACACAGTCCTCTGATGTTTCTACCCACTTAAAAAAAAATCAGTTATCAGTCTAACCAACAAATATAGAAATGGTTTTTGTATTATTGTATTATTATTATTATTATTATTCATAGATTCATAGACTGTTACAAGGCTAATGGCCCATGGTAGGGGACATTGAGGGCCAGGCATTTATAAGCTACCTCTCTCCATAAAGGACATGGGTGCCAAACGCAGTATAAACTTCTTATTCCCAATCCACTTGTCTAGGTTGTGCTTAAACTGGGTAATAGATGAATTCAGCTTCACATGGATAGGAAGCCTACTCCATAGCAGGGACAGTCTCTGGGACACATATCTGTCTCAGCAGCATGTTCTGTTTAAGTCACAGACAAAATTCAAGTTTCTAGACCTTGTATTTCTGGTACTCTTTGACTTACGAATATGTGGGAGATTCATAAGTGTGGGGTGTGAAGATGCCTTGTAAGCCAGGCATAGATCACCCCTCAGAAATCTATAGGAGACTGAATAGAGGGAAAGGGCTTTACAGCACTCTACATAAGGCAGATTTATTACACTTTGCATTCTTTTTGTAAGGAACCATTGAGGTCGCTCTAGTTGCTGCATACGCGTGGTCAAGTACATACCAAAGGGAGTATTGTACTCTATGATTGATCTGATAAGGATGGAGTACAATGGGATAATGACCTCTTTAGAGCTAGATGCCATGTCCTTATTTATAAGTTGCAAACATAAAAGGATTTCCAAACCATGTGGTGGTTGAAGGGAAGGCTACTGTCTACATGCATACCCAGATCCCTGACCACTGGGTCGACTCTTAGGGGTGTATTATCAACATGGTAATTAGCCAGGATGATTGATTTCCAAAAGGGTACAATTATGCATTTCTTAGCATTGAGTTTAAGACCACAGCTTTGGCACCATTTGTTAGTCAGAGACAGACCTTCTTGAAGAATGCCAGTGTCTGCAGAGGAGCTGATGATAACCACCAGCTTGCAATCATCTGCAAACCTAGTCAGCCATAAACCTTCAGCATATGCTTCCATTTCAGAGTAAAAGATGACAAAAAAGAGCGGGCCCAGTATGAGCCCTGGGGAACTCTACTAGTGACTGACCTCTTGGTGGAGGTGGCCTCACCTATTTTGACCTCCTGGATCCTATCAGTGAGGCAGCTGGCTATCCAGTGGGTGATAAAAAAGTTATTTTATTTAAAAAAAAAAACAATAGTATAGTACTGTTCATTGTTTTTAAAACATAAAATAACAACTTTTCAGTAATGTGTAAAAGTATTTATAAAAGTGTTTTAATTAGGTTTGTTAGCTTTATTCCTTTACAACATAGTAGAGGGAATCAGTTGTTTAATATGACTGAATAATTGATTTTACATAATTACTTCTGTATTATTTAAGCTGTGTTTTGGGTTCTTCTTGTTAGTCTGATGACGTTTAGCTACTTATGCTGAACGAAAAGCTTATTGAATTAAATTGTTGTGCTTTATGCCTTAAACAGTGTGTCAGCTTCTTGTGCTCCTTGTGCTCCAGTGGAGCTTTTTGTTTTTACAATTGTAAATTCTTTTTTATAAGACCCATTGATCCTACTACTATTGGAACTGTTTGGGTATCCTTCTTCATCACTGCCTTTGTTTCTGCCTGCAAATCCTGGTATTTTATGATCTTGTGTCTCTCTCTCTGCATAAGACACTATAGTCACTGGGTGTAGCAATTTCAATGAGCAATGCTACTTTTTTCTTCTTTTCATGGACTATATATTTGGTTTTCTTGCATCTATATTTTGAACTGTTGGTAATGGGTGATCCCATGCAATATAAACTTCAGCATTTTCTATAATGCTTTGTGGCTCATGTTTCCAGTGTTTTTCAGCTACTTAAGTATTATAATGTTTGCACAATCCCCAGTGCAACAGTCTTGCCACATTATTATACCTTTAAGGAAACAGTCCTTCTGCTATTAGTATATCACAACCAGCAACAAGATGTAAGACTGTTTCCAATTCTGTTTAGAAAACCTATATTTGTCTGTTTCTCAGGCATGTTCAATGGACTTTGTAAACCAATGTGTTCATAGTCCACTATCTTGCGCTGCCAATATAATCTTTCATATTTTGGTTTTAATTCACCTCTCCTTAACCATTCCTGTATTCGATCCTGGCCAACATGAGGTTGTTCCAAAAGTTTTCTATACTTGTAACTATATTTAGGTAGGTACTAGGCTATCGGCCCTAGGGTCTATACAAGCCTGGCCAAAAAGGTACCCTGGCTTTCGCCACCAAAGAAAATTATTTTCCTGTGCCCTTGTCGAGCAGAGCCACAAAGATGACCCCCAGGGTGAATTTCCTATTTCCCATCCAATCATCAAGATTTATGCATTTTACAGATTTCTTGCCTTCTCATCTGATCCGTCACCTTATATACTTTCTTTTGTTTTTTGGCGCATTCATTTGCTGCCTGAGTTTTATCTACTTCTGCTTTGATTTCCATTCTCACTTGACACCGATATGCTTCAGCTAAACTAAGCAGGGAAATTCATCTTAGACTTACTCTCCTCATGTTTAAAAACTTTCACTACTTCTGGGTCTTGAGAGGTCAGCAGATATGTGCTGTATGTAGTGCTTCAATTGCAGATTTGTACATGTAATCAATTTCGAGGAGGCCCATACCTCCTTCAGAACAGGGAATACACAGTCTTGCTATGCTCAGATTGTTATAAATCATTTGATTATCATGAAGCATCCTTCTTGTTTTCCTGTCCAACTTATCTAACAACTTTCTGAGACAGTCAATCAATCCAAAACTGTACATTAGGACAGGAAGAATAAATCAGTTTCTATATTGGACTTTGTTCCTAGATGTCAATGCTGTTTTCAGTATTAATTTAAGTCTTGTATAATATGCCTTACTAAGTTTTATTTGCATTTGTAAATGCTTTATTGCTCAACCTTCATCAATTCCCAAATATTTATATACTCCCACTTGCTCAATTTCTTTTATATTGCATACTTGTCCAAAACTGACGTTTTCTTGGTGCTACAGCTTTCCAGTTTTAAAGGTTGCTTTTGCAC
This sequence comes from Protopterus annectens, assembly GCF_019279795.1. Taxonomy (NCBI): domain Eukaryota; kingdom Metazoa; phylum Chordata; order Ceratodontiformes; family Protopteridae; genus Protopterus; species Protopterus annectens. The sequence goes on along the minus strand of NC_056744.1, from coordinate 944,609,696 downwards.
ATTTATCAAGACCAAATGACATTCTTATATCATCTGAAAACATTTTGACCACTTGTAGTTGTGCTTTCAGTTCGTAATCTGATGAACTCTACAGTTTTAAATTGTCCACAAAAAGAAGATGAGAAATCTTTACACTTTGTTGTTTTCTGGGAGCTAAATTGTAGCCATGCCCTACTTGTTAAGTAGACAGCTTAATGGGTTAAGGGCAAGACAAAAGAGCAGTGGTGACAAAGAGTCATCCTGCAATATCTCCCTTTGGAGTTTTATCCCTGGAATAATAATTTTTCCTTTATCATGACTTAACTGTAAAGTGGTCTGTCACTGTTTCATGCACACTGTAATATAATTGATCAGAGTAGGGCGTATCTTATACATTTTTAAGCACTCTTTTATCCATGAATAGGAAGTTCATAGGATCATAGGAAGTTACTAGGCTATTGGCCCTTAAGCCTTTATAAGCCTAACCAGGAGTTTAGCCCATGTTTAGACAATTCAGCACCCAAAGCCCCTGTCCAGCAGGGACACAGGTGGAATCCAAGGGGTTTATTTTCTGTTTCCCATCCAGTTATCCAGGTTGCGCTTGAAAAGGAATAATGAGGTAGTTTGCTTGATGTGGAGAGGGAGTCTATTCCACAAATGAGGGAGTCTCTGGGACACAAATCTGTCCCGCCAACAAGTCCAATTGATGTCACAGACCAGGTTGAGGTCACGCGTGTGGGTTACTCAAGTGGAGCTTGACGTGCAGATTTGCAGCACTCCCATCAAGGCGGGGTCTGAGATTGCTTTGTATGCCAGATAGAGGTCACCTCTGAGGAGTCTGTATGAAACTGAGTACAGGGACAGGGTTTTTAGACTGTCTGTGTAGGGTAGATGTTTGAGGCCTTGGATTCTTCTGGTGAGGAACCTCTGTGGTCTCTCCAGCTGCGGCATGTGCTTTGCGAAGTACATGCCGAAGGGAGCATTGTACTCAATAATTGGCCTTATAAGGGAAGAATACGGGGATGTTATGATGTCCTTGTCCCTGGATGAGATACCCTTACTTATGAGGAGGGCCATGTAGAAAGCTTTCTGTACAACGGAAGCAACATTGTGGTCAAAAGTCAGGTTGCTATCAACCTGGCCTCCCAAATCCCTCACAACTGATTGTGTGCTTAGGACATTGTTATTAATGTGATAATATATGGGGACATCATTCTACCCAAAGGGGATGATGATGCATTTTTTTGGTATTCAGCTTGAGGCCATGTTTTTGGCACCAGTCATTTGTTTGGGTGAGACCCTCTTGGAGGACATCCACATCACTTGGGGAATTGATGACCATGCCCAGCTTGCAGTCATCTGCAAACTTGGTCAGTCATAGCCCACTGGTTTTGGCCTGCACCTCAGAGAAGTATATCCCAAATAACAGAGGCCCCAAGACTGATGCCTGGGGTTCACCGCTCATTACTGGTCTACTGCTTGAGGTGGCTTCTCTTATTTTGATTAAGTGGGTTCTATCAGTGAGCCAGTTTGCTACCCATCTGATGACATTTGATGCCTAGTTGAGAGAGTTTATCTGTTATGCTGAGTATTGAATAGTGTCAAAGGCTTTGGCCAGGTCAAGGTAGGTGGTGTGCACTGTTTTCCAGTAGTGCATGGCTTTAGTGACTGTCTCAAAGAAGTCGACCAGATTTAACAAACATGACCTCTCCTTGACAAAGCCAAACTGTGTGGGGTCAAGTGTTTGGAGGTTGCCAATTTCCCTGTTAATGAGGTCCACGATAAATCCTTTCCATGACCTTGCAGATCAGGCTAGTTAGGCTGATCGGTCTATAATTTCCCGGATCGGTGAATGCTCCACCTTTGTGTAAAGGGATGACAGTGGCTGTCCTCCACTCGACTGGGAGAAAGCTGGTACTCAGGCTTTGGTTGAACAGGGTGCTTTATGGTGCTGTAAGTTCATGCCTGAGTTCATGTAGGATGCAGCCTGGGATGTTACTGGGTCCCATGGAGGCTGTATGTTTTGCCTTTGAGAGGGCAGTGATGACCTGTTCCCTAGAGATAAGGAGAGGGGGGCAGGTACTGGAGATGTCCTGATTTACTAATGGGGGGAACAGAGGGGTGAAGTTTTCATTGAATCTGTCAGCCAGTAGGTTGGCTTTATCAACAGCATTTGTGTATGTGGTGTCCTTGACCACCAGTTCTGAACATATCTGGGTGCTTTCTTTGAGATTGTGGACATCGGTGAAGAAGGCCTTATGATTGTCTCTAGTAGATGTGGCCAATTTGGACTCAAACTTGCCTTTAGAGGATTTCACTAGTGCTCTTATTTGCTTGTTCAGCCTAAGGAGGGATTGCTTTCAATTGGGCACCTGCTCCTTCTTGGTCCTGGACAGCAATTTTTTTCCTTTTTTATATAGTTTATTTATTGCAGATGAACACCAGACAGGTTTACTCTTCCTTGCAGAGGATGATTTTTTCCTGTCAGGTATTCCTGGTTCCATGCATCTATATATGTGCTCGTATAGTACTTGATTTGGACATTGGTCCCAGTTCCAACAGAGGGGGAGAGGGCTATGACGCTGTTTATACCACCCCTCAGGAGGTTGTAATCAGCTTTGAAGAAGTTTTTTTGTTTGACCCTAGCTGGGGGGGGGGGGTCAGGAGAGATGCTGACTTTGAAAGTGACTGCTTTACGGTCAGATCTTTACCAGGGAGGATGATACTGTAGGGGTACTGCGGTGGTTGCTCATGTTGGTTAATACCAAGTCCAAGATATTATCACCTCTTGTGGGGATATCAACTAGCTGTTCCAAGGCAATTGCATTGATAAAATTGAGGAATCTCTGGGTGTTTGCATTCTGGCATGAGTAGTTTTTCCAATCTATGGTTGGCTAGTTAAAGTCTCCCAGGATCAGTGCAAAGGGTTGAATCTTGATAGATTCAAAGAGGTCCAGATAGGTGCAGTGGGCATATTGAGTCAACTTTGGGGGCCTGTAGCTAGCTATGATTTGCATACTGGTCTTGTCCATGGTTAACTGCACCTGGAGTGTCTCCTGTGCATCATACTGTTTGACCAGCCTGGAGGTGTGTGTATGTTTAATATCTATTGAAACTCCACCTCCTTTGTCTTTTCTGCCCACAGTTTGGGGTCTGAATGTATGATAGGATGAGTAAATAGGTAAGGTTCAGCTGCTCTCTGCAGCTTTGAACCAGGTTTCTGTGACTGCACAAATGTCAGCATCTTCTAGGGTTAAGAATGCTTCCAATGAGTGCAGTTTCATGTTCAGACTCCTAGCGTTTAGCAGCATGATCTTTAATTTGCATTTTGTTGAAATGTTTATGTTGGTTTTATTGACCTCAGGACTTTTCTTAAAAAGGGCATTATGGGGGAGACAAGGGCCTTTGCCAGAAGCCTGAAGCCCAAGTGAGACAGATGCAGGCCATCTCTAGCAAAGCATCATGGTCTGTCGGTCATATCTTCCCACGCTGTCAGGTACTGGATCCCCCTGGAATGACACCAGAAACTAAGCCAATTGCTAAAGTCAATAATTTTCTGTTTGTCTTGAGGCATCATTCTGGGTGACAGTAGAATGCTGCTTAAGGCTAGGGATACACCTGCCTGGGACACAATATTCAATGAGCTCAATCATGTCTTTCTTCATATAGTCCAGGGAGGTACGTCTCAAGTCATTCACCCCAACATGGACTATAACAGAGTCATAACAGTACCTGTTGTTGAGAGACTTGAGTGCGTGTGTGATATGGTGGATTCTGGCACCTGACAGACAACTAACCATGACATTTTCCTTATCCAGCCTGGTGAGAGGCACATCTGTGTGTCTCACAATAGAGTCTCCTATGACTAATATGTTGGGTTTATGGTTAGGCCTCTGTGGTTGCAAGACACTGGTATGTGGGATGGAGGGTTGCGGGGTTCGAGTGTGTTTTTGCCTCTGAGGTCTTCTTTATTTGGGTATGTTTTTTGTTGAGAACCTTCACATATGTGGGTGTGTGCTGCATAGTTGTCAGTGGTGTTTGAGGTGTAGTGATTGTGTTGATAACCTTCTCAGTGCCAGATATACTGGCTTGTGAGGGAGAAAGCATAAACTCTAGGTTTTTATGTGAGATACTGTCAAATGCTTTTTTGTAGTCAATCCATGCCATACTTAGATTCGTCTCCTTTTTTACAGTTCTCCATTATGACCTTAAAAAACAAATGATCCTTTTTTCCATATGACTTTCTTTTACTACCCTTTTGTTCTATTGCCATGATTGAGTTTTCTTCTAAGTGATTATAAACTCTGTTGGTGTCAATTAAGGGGTATAGTTTATAGGCAATTGGAAGGCAAGTTATTGTCTATAGTTTTTAGGCCAGCTAGCAGGTTTGCTCTGAAGTAGGAATATTGTTTTTCCTGTTATTAACCAGGTTGGGATCTGTTCAGAGTGTGCATACAAATAGTTCTTACTCATGGCTAAATCTGCATGTAAATATGTTAATACTTTTAGCCAGAAATTAGGTACTGCATCTGAGCCTGGAGTTTTCCAGTTATGAACTTTTCTTAACTTTGTTTTATTCACGCTGACCGTTACTTCATCCCATTTCATATCCTGTGCATTTGAACATCTTATTCTTTCTTTTACTTTTTATTTCTCCAAAATGTATCTATTTCTTCTTATTTTGGTGATGTTTCAATTCCTTTTGTCTTGTTTCATAATTCTTTATAAAACTTTTTTGGGTCATCAGTAAATTGCTTATGGTGTACTTTCTTTTTATATTTATCTGAATATCTCCTAAGTTTTTCTGCCTGTGCTGATATTTTTAGTTTGTTATTTGCGATAGTACATGATAGATCCTGATCTGTTCTGATACTGTGCATTGCTTTTATCACATCTATCTTTCTGAGTACATTTGCTGATCTGTTCCCTCTTCTATACTCTTCTAACAGTGACACCTCTTGTCTTAATTGCTTTATAGTTTTCTCTGTTCGATACTTCCATGATGGTATTTGATTTTTTCCCTTCCTTTCCCTTACAACCCTGTGTTTTTGTGGTAAGACTACCTGCTACTACTTTAGCTGCAGAGTAACAGCTCTTATTTGCTTCTATTATATCACATGAATCTATGAACAGTTCTAATTAATGTGCTCATTTGTTTTATCAAACTTCTAACTTCTTGGTTTTACTGACTTTCTATAGTGTGTTTCTTCCATTGATATTAATATGTCGGTCCATCTCTATTAAGTCAAGCAACTCTTCTCTTAGATCATTTTCTTCTAAAGTTCTTTGTTCTCCATTTCCTGTGGGCTTTCTACATAAAGTTCCAGAGCATCTTCCTGTGACACATTCTCTTCAGTTTCATCCTGTGTCATCTGTTGCTCTTTCATATGGGAACTCACTGGCCTAGCACTCCACAACACTGATGGTCTCAGTGTTGCCACAATTTCTTGTTCCTTCCTTTGCTGTGCAACTCCAGCTGAACTTTTGTACTGGTCTGTTGTGCAAGGCTCCACAGGATCTTCATATGGCAACTGATCAGATGCCCTGCTCCACTGGTTTCTCCTTACTTTGGGGATCCATTTCTCTATCTTGTTGTGGTATTATCAGAGATTTTCTACACTAAATCCTTCACTTCACAGGTAATCAATAAACTCATTTTCAATTTATTTAACTTCCCCTTTACTAATCCTCTTTTCCTCTCTTCCTCTTTTTTTTGTATTGTAAAACTTTCCATATCTGCATGTATTTGCCTGTATTTCTCCTCAAATATCTTTGGTGCTGCTTTTTTGTATTGGTTAGTTTTGCTCTCTCCTTTGCATAAATATTGCACCGTATTAAATCTATTTATCTTGGTATGGCGGTAGCATTGTTACCTCACAGCAAGAGGTTCTCCCATTCGATTCTCGGCTGGGCTTGGGAGTGCCTTCTGTGTGGAGTCTGCATGTCCTCCCCGCGGTTGGGTAGCGTTCGAAAGACATGCGTGTGTAAATGGGCGTGCCTTCGTTGAAGGTTGGGTGTCGAGCTGACACCTTGGCGTTTCGTAAAAATCTACTGCCAATCATTAGTGGACCGGAGTTCCGCTGTGGCGACCCCTTACCGGGAAAAGCCAAAAGACAAACAACAGCATCTTTCCCATGTCCATAGGTCATCTTCAGATGTCTCCTGCTCCTCCTGCTTCTCCTTACTTAGGGGACTCGTTGTCCCATCATGCTGTGATTTAACCTGTGATAGACTTTCTATACTAAATCCTTCACTTTGCAGGTATTCCATAATTCAGCTTCTATTTTTTTAACTTCTACTTAACTAATCTTCTGTTCTATATTCCCACTTTGTAATCTCATTTTTTATATTGTGAAATTTTCCATATCTGGATGTCTTTGCCTGCATTTCTGTTTGAATACCTTTGGGGCTACTTTTCTGTATTGATTAATTTGAGTTTTTCCTTTGCATAAATATTGCACCATATCAGATCTCTCTTTCTTTTCCATGTCCATATTTCTTTTATATACATTTCAAAAATCTCTCTATATATTTTGTTCTTTATATTTTCTTATTTTCTCAGTCACTTTGTTTTCCAAATGGCCCAAGGTTTCTTGGTCTATATAATGTTTTTCATAAATCTGTTGTATTAATGAACACAAATTTTTATTTGCAGCCTTGGACAATTTTTCAAGTATTTTTCTTTCCTCTAATTTCTCTCATAATCTTTTTGTGTATCTTCTGTCTGTAAATTCTGGGCTTCTTGCATAATAGTAACAATACATAATTTGTTTCTTATCCTCAGTAGTCTACTCTATCATCTTTATGGCTCTTTTCTGGCCTATCAATTTTTGTGATTGTTGTGGACTACGTCTTCCTTCTACAACAGGGGGCAATCCTCCACCCGGGCCTAACCTTGCTCATTGTCGAAATGTTTCAGTGTCCTTGAGGATTCTACACTGTCATTTTTTCCATTCCTGGCACCAGCGGGCCTACCACGATTGGGCCCATTTTTATCCTGAGTCTTGTGCACCCAGCTATCTTTTTTATTTTTTAATCTACTACTGTCCATGAAATATGCTATATAAAATACAGTTCGTGTATCCATGTTGTCTTGGTGAGATTTTGTTAAAAATGTGGTCCATCTCGTGAAGGTACTCAAAAAGACTTGATGATGAATTCAATTCCAGCAATATTATTTTCCTTTGCTTGCTGATTTATCAACTCTCCATTTGGACCCCTCTGGTTAAGCGTGGGTGATGCCATTTACAATAACTTCAGTGCATTGTTATATATTACCTCTGAGGTTACAGACATAGCTGTAGAAAGCTTTGTGGTTATCCTTTGCCTGAAAAGCTATTTTTCCTTCAAATTTAACATTTGAAATATTAATTAAAGCTCTTAGCTGCCTGTTTAGATTGGTCAGGGGGCTTTTAGAATGTATAGCTTTGCTCCTCCCATACTTGGCCATGACTTTTTTCTTTTGTTGCATAACCGATTGAAATTGTGATTCGACCAGGTTGGCTTGTCTTTTGAGTTTATCTTCTTGTTAGCATGAGTGGACACAGCTTGGTCTACACAGCTATCAATATGACTATACAGAGATGTTGTAAATAGCTCAGTGTATTCTATGTTGTTTACTGGATTTGGAGGTGCTTGGAATTTAGCCAAGGTGTTGCTTAGTAGAGAGAAGTTAGCCTTGGAATAGTTTTTAAAGGTTTTTCATTTTGATGGATCCCCAGATATAATTTCTATTTCAAGTAATACCTGTCTTATGGTCAGATCTGATGAGTAAGGATATTACACTGGGTGAGGGACATTGGCCCCAATGTTCGTGAGTACAAGCTCAAGGATATTTGTAACCCTGGTAGGAGAATGGACCAACTGCTTCAGGATATTGGTATTAATAAAGTTTAGGAATCGCTAGGCTTATGCATTAGAAGTGGTGTGGGACTTCTAATCTCTAGAGGGGTAGTTGAGATCCCCCATGAATATCATATTGGGTTGAACAGTGAGGGACTCTAGTAAATTGAGATAGGTAGCATGGGTTTCCTTTGAAATGGTGGGGGACCTATATATTGCAAGGATATTGTATGACACCCTGTTTATGGTAAGTTGCACATGTATGAGTTCCAGTGGGTCATACACTTTAACTAGTCTGGATATGAAATTAGTCTTAATATAGACTGGCAGTCCTCCACCTTTAGTTCCCTTCTGTGCAGTAGCTGGTCTAAAGGTGTGAAAGGCATATAATCTTGCATTGCTGTGGTACTCTCAGCTACTTTAAACCATGTTTCTGTTACTACACAGTTGTCTACACTCTCCAGGGTGATGAAGGCATGCAGGGAATAGAGTTTCTTGTTAAGACTTCTAACATTGAGCAGTACCACCTTCAGATATTCCTTCATAGGTTCAGTTAAGTTGGTAGGTTTATCCATTTGGCATTGCCTAAAAAAGCACTATAGGGTGGAAAACATGTTTGCCAATATGTGAAAGCCTAGAGGGGATAAGAATATAGCATACACTAAAGTTTAACTGTTCTTGCTCTAGCCATAATTTTCAGAATTTCTTAACTGCTGAATAAACTTTCTCCAAATATAGAAGCGTGTAACAGAATTTAGCTCCTCCAGAATTAGGAGACATTTTTCTCCTAGCTTCCTTTCCAGGTACATTACTGCACCTACTGGATGAGTGTCTTGAAAGCTGTAGAAACAGCAGTAAGGGAAATACAGCTGAAAAAGCCAAACAGTGACTACTCTTACTGAATAAAATCTGGAGCTTCATACAGATAAACTTTCACAGGTAAAGGTTGTTATGTATGAAGAATTTGCAGGTTGTTGTGTCGTGCTCTGTTGTGTATTGAAACAGCAGAGGAAAAAGACTGATTCCTTTTGACAGTGTTTCAGTATTTCACCACTCCTGATAGATGGACTGCTGACTCTGCAGCACAGCATAAAGAGAGTGCTGTACCCTGAGAGTGCTGTCAGGGGAGTGCTGCGCTCCTGAGATTGCTGTCAGGGGAGTGCTGCACTCCTGGGATTGCTGTTAGGGGAGTGCTGCACTCCTGAGTGCTGTCAGGGGAGTGCTGCGCTCCTGAGTGCACTGTCATGAAAGTGCTGCACTCTTGAGTGCGCTGTCAGGTGAGTGCTTCATTCCTGGGTCTACTGTCAGGGGAGTGCTGCACTCCTGAGTGTGCTGTCTGAGGAGTGCTGTACTGAGTTGTCAGCGGAGTGCTGCACTCCTGAAAGGGCTGCCAGGGGAGTGATGCACTCCTGAGTCTGCTGTCAAGGGAGTGCTACACTCCTCAGTCTGCTGTCAGAGGAATGTTGCACTCCTGTGTGTGCTGTCAGGGGAATAATGCACTCCTGAGTGCGCTGTCAGGAGAGTGCTGCACTCCTGAGTGTGCTGTCCTTCAGAGTTGATATTAAACTAAGTTTCTGTCTCCTTGAGATGGTAGTAGCATATGTGGATATGAAAGATCCATCGTCTCCTATAAAGAAGAGAAGGGAAAGTTCTCCAATGCCTTAATCAAATTTCCCCTAGTAATATGAATAAAACTTTGAGTCTCCCCTGAAAAGAGGCTACTAACCTAGTAGGATTAACCTGGTCCACAAAGGGTACATTTTAAAGAAGCATATACTATACCCCACTGTTAGAAGTGCATAAAGGTTTGCCCTCCTATGGAAGATTCTTGTATTTGTATGATTATTATGACTTTTAGTGTCTCTGTTTTGAAATTGTGACATACCAACGTTTTAAAGCATTTACAAAAACAGCTACCACCAAAATCCAAGTACCTGCACTCAAGAAGTAGAGAAAAACTGAACTATAAAACCAGCGCAGGCAAGGCTCCAGGTTCCAAATAATAAAAAGTTTAATATACAGCAGAAGGATCCTTACAATTCACTAGCACTTTCACCAATAGGCTTCTTCAGGTGTGATATGTTACTACATGTCACTTCCTTTTAAGTCAAAATTTAAAATCACATGACTAAAATATTTAAAGAAACATTTCTTAAAATTCTTATCCACAACCTTTACAGAGTACATAAAATAAAATAAAATATTATTCTAGATTAATTCTATTTCTTACATAATGGTCTAGATTTCAAAGTTGGTCTCAAGGGAATATAATCTTTTATTTATGTATTCTGTAAAGGTTGTGGATAAGAATTTTAAGAAATGTTTCTTTAAATATTTTAGTCATGTGATTTTAAATTTTGACTTAAAGGGACGTGACAGGTAGTAACATATCACATCTAAAGAAGCCTACTGGTGAAAGCGCTAGTGAATTTTAAGGATCCTTCTGCTGTATATTAAACTTTTTTTATTATTTGGAACCTGGAGCCTTGCCTGCACTGGTTTTATAGTTCAGTTTTAAAGCATTTGTTTAAACATAATTATGTGTTGATTAAACAACACATAGATATTCATAGTGGATCCTTTTCTGAATGTATTGCCCACTGGAATGCGTAAACACTTGGGCTGAAGTTTCAATTGCCCCCTCTACTGTCATGAGGATAGTCATCTAGATAATGAGATAACTGGCCTGCTTGCTTTGGAGACAATTGTTGTTTGTCTTGATATTCCTAATTAATAATGTGTATGATGTCCCTCCATTGTTGGTGCATTATTTGATGTTTAATTTGCATCACTACGAATATATCAGGTGTATAGCATCTGCTTTGTATTACTTTGCAGCACTTTGAAATATCACATGTAAAAAATGATTTATGGTTGCAATGTTCAGTACTGAAATCCAATATAATTATAAATCAAAAATAGCTATAAAACATATTTTCATATTTTAAAGCTAATAATCAATTACTAGAAATTATCAAGCACTAATGCAATGATCACTTGTGTTTATTAACACTAAGATGAAAATAAATTAGAGTCATATCTGAAGTGCATGTTGATATCTGAACTGACTTTCCTTTAGTTTTTAGGTTGCTCCAAAACATGGATCCATGAACATGGTCTTGATAGTTTAAAACAGCTTTAAAGACATCACAGAATTCCAATTCTACTAGCTTTCATAGAAATATATGTATGGGTCAAACTGATATTTTTGCATTGTAAAATCTGTTTATACATAGAAAACATTAATACTTGATAAAAACTGATGGGCTTTTTTAGGGAAATAATGTTTTTAAGGTTGATTAATAAGAAAGGAACAATACAAAAATAATAATATTTTCTGCTGATCATATAGCTTTCTACTTTCTGAAGACAGACTCTAATGGACTATAAAATATCATTGCATGGATAATTCATTAGCAAAGGCTTGCAAACTATAAACTATAAATGTTAGAACATGTTGTGTCTGTATGGATATTGCTGCTTATCTATCCAGAAATTATAGCAATGTTTTGCTAGACATGGGCTGATGAATACTGCATTTCTGTCTTTTGCTGTGTGCTAAATCATATAATCATTGCATTACATTGCTTGTTAAATTGAAAAATTGACAAAAGTACTTTGCTACCAGAGCACATAATACAAAACTGATTTCTGCAGATGCAGTCTTTAGATTGTTGTCAACGCACTTTTAATGAATGACTTTCTTTTTTTTGAAAAGGCTACCATTATAGCAAGAAATTCAGATAGTTATATTATGGATGTAAAGTGCATGTGGTTATAAAATCTTTAATTTTACCAGTCATTGCTAATAATCCAGAAGATGTAAGGTCAATTGTTAACTATATTTGAGGTTTATTACTAAAAGAACATTAAGATTCTAAATAATTATAGTTTTTATAACTTGAGAGGATTCACGGTTTCCTAATCATGCCTAAGTGAAAAGATTTAATTACTTTTATGACTTTAATGATTAGTTCTGACATCCTGATCAGTAAACCTCTGGAACTAAAATGAACAAATGTTCTCTGGTATTGTCAGCTTAACAAAGGTACACTGATATCTCAAAAGGAGGCATGGAATAGCTTTTTATCTAATTAAAATCCATATTGCACTTCAGTGTAAATACTTACCAGGTTTACAACCAGTTGTTTACAGATGCTGACAGCATAGTATATCCATGTGTCCATTATTCATGTGGTGTTGTTTGTATTCACGTGGTGTTGTTTGTTTTACATAGCAGTGACATCTTTATATTTAGAAGCAAGATTTTTACCTTGTCTATTCTGGGTACCCTAATTTCACATCCCCCTTAGTAAATATTTATTTTTTTAACTGCCTTTCAGTGTCTTGCTTTTCTTTGATATGAACTAACCTTAGAGTGAGAGAAAGAATGTAAGGGGGTATAGCGGCAAAGGCTCGCACATGGGTGTAGGCCACCTGCAAAGCAATTTTTTTATGTTTCATATTTTTTCCCATTTGGTCATAAACTGACATGCTTGCAAAAATGTTATAACCATTTTCCTGAGAAACTGAGTTGCATGTTTGTTGTTTTGAGGAATACTAATAGATCCTAGTCATTGTTTATTTCTACCCTCTTGGAAAAGTTGTTATGGAAAATTATGATCCATTGTTAGGCAATGAATGAAAGATATAAGAAACATAAGCAATCTGTAAAATTAACAGAATTATGTGTCTAGTATATATAAATGAGAAAATAAGGAACAACTTAACTTTTGGCTTAGAGTCATAATGTTCAATTTGTGTTGACTTTTTTCACTGATGTTGAGGCAGAAATTCCAATCTCTCACTCATCCTTCAAAAGAGAAACCCCAAATCATACTTCTCTCTGTTCTACTCACATTATATGTATTAAATGTATAATTAGCTCTTCCCAGGACTAGCTGAGGACAGCCTGTACTTGTCATAAGTTTCTAGGATTAGTACAAGTTACAGTGAAACCTTATGATCACCATCAATAAACTTTTCCACTACTTTCTGTTTTCTGGGCCAAGATGTAGGAAAGTAACTATAGATTAGTTTCATAGAATGACTAATAACCTTGCAAGATGACACTACCATGTATAGTTTACAGTATTCAAGAACTAACCAATGGAGTTTGTTAACTCCGGTTACTGAAGCCTACCCACTGACTGTCACTTAACAATTCACAATGAGCTTAACACAGTGTACAAAGCCACTAGATTGCTCATTGAAGCAGTTCCTTGCACAAAGAGCTATTTATCCCCACAAAGTCATATAGTTCAGACATCAGGTTGTGGCAGAACTCATTCAGATACTCACCATATGGTCATGTAGCATGATATAAATTATACAATAAACAAAACCCCGTGATACTCACAGCTGCTATATTTAAAAAAAACAGCTAGAGCAGCAAACCGATTATGTTTCAGTGTTCTGGGTGTTTAAATGTTCTGTTCTGTAGGAATGTAGAAGTGCAACACTAAACTATAGGGCTCATCTCAGAACTGCTGCATTTTATTTCTCAATCACTTATAAATGTGCTGGAATAAGATAAGGAAAAATTCTTACAGTGAGTCACAGGCTGTTTCTGCTTATTTGTCCCCAGCTTTGTTAATTGTGGATTATTGTTCATATAGCTACAGTTATTGAATGTTGTCTGAATTCAGCTTGCATGTATTCTTAACATAAAATTATTTTAGGTGTGAGCAGGATGGATCTATGTGAGATTACCAAAAAATCACATTGTCAAAACCCACATGGTTGAGACCATAAGGTTGACAATGCAGTTAATTGAGAAAAGAAACAAAGCCACACAACAACAACCAACAACACAAACAATGTTTTTGCTGCACCCCCCACACACCATGCTATTTATACCAGCTCTGAGGTCGCACTACAGTAGGAAAAAGGGCAAACTCCACAATCTTTAGTGTACTGTGATCTCAGTCAGAACAGTTTGACAAATGAAATTGTCAACCATATGGGTTTTGACAATTTGTTCCTTCAACAAATTGAGATAGACCCAGCAACATAACACTGCTATTCTGTGTTTGCACTGTATTTCTTTTCTGTAAATTTCTATCAAAGAGCTCAGTACCTAGGACTGAGGCACTAAGGAGACAGCTGAAATGCATATTCACTGCTTGTGTGCATGTATTGCAAATATCTGTTACATAAAAATTAGTCTCCCCTGGAAACATACATTTCTAACTTGAATGAACAGATGCTCAAATATATAGTCAGTTTAAAGAGAGGTGCTTAACATAAAACATGATAATACATTGTAAAAATAATGAGAAATGTTTCAAACATCTATCTATTTTCTCACAAGTGCTGCAAGCATATAATAAAGTATGTATGTTATATAAACTCATTATCTTGAAAATTTGTCATTGAAGATTTATGTATCAGATGATGTGAAGCATGTTTCTGTAATGGACTCACCAAAAGGCAACTCTGTTCTTCCTGAACGATTAATATTAAGCCTACCAGAGATTAAAGCTATAGATGAGCTATACACAGAGGGTATAAAATAATAAAATACTTGCAATGTAGTTATAATATATTGTTCCTTTTCATTCTTTAATATATTTTATCTGGTATACCTTCTTTATACAGAGGTATCCAGCCCACCTCTTGTCTTTTTCTCCTTATACGTATGTCACTAACTTTATGTGATATGTGTGCATGTAGGTGGGGCAGTACTCTAGCTCAGGTGAGACAAAGAATTAGCTGCTATCAGGTGCAAGTTGTTAAGGGTCAGCCTTGAGTTGAGGGGGATATCATTGCAGGTATTGCTCAGGGAGTAAATTGATATGACTTGACATCTGAGATATGAGATAATTTATCTGTCTGTATTTTCTCCTAATATGCTTTGAAAAAAGATGAGCTAGATGTTGTGGATATGGATTTCAATTTTTTTTCCAAAAATCAACAACATCAGTATAGTTCATTGTGCTTACCATGTTCATTAAATACTTCTAAAGACCTAAACATAGCTGTTGTGATAATAAACAATGAACTTTGAACCATTATCACCCCCAGATAGAAACACTAAGACCTCTCCATAAGCCTATCTGAATAAATGTCTCTCTCTCTCTCTCTCTCTCTCTCTCTCTTTTTATCTTCTTTTGGATTTTTTAGTAGTGTTTAAATGTCCTAGATCATCCCTTTAGAGATAGGCATCTGGTATGAACTCGGCTGGTTTGCAATACTTATCAGAAATACTTTGTACTAGTTATTAATTTTTAAGCTTTCAGCAACGTGTTTTCCAATAAATATCCTCAGAACAATAACATTATATATTGTGATAGAGACTTAATAAATATAAATGATCATACTTGCTGATCAAGATATAGGTTAAGACCTTTATAACATAATATGAGTGTATGCATGTGTGCCTCTCTCTCGCTGATTCTTTATATAGATGGATAAATGCCTTTGTAGTAGCTGACAGTAATCTTTGTTATTAATCCATTTTCCTGGGATTTGTCAGTCAAGGGGAAGTCATTTCCCCTTGGAACATTTTTAGAGGATGTTTAATATTTGTGAAAATTTGGAATACTCCTTATTTAAATGTGCAGTTATTTCATTTTTTGAAGGACTTTAGGAAAATATCATGTGTTTTATTTTTTTCTAACTGGGAATTATTGTCATGTTCTAGGGACTTCCCTGCATCAATAAAAATGCTTATCAGTGTCAGCGCTGCAACAGTTAGCATACTTGCCCTTTATGTAAAATGCTGTGAGTTCTATTCCCACACCAGGTAGATGGATTGCTGACAATACAGTGCGAGGCAAGATGGGTGCTGCAGTATGTTGTCCTTCAGATGAGATGTTAAACCAAGACTCCATCTACGTTAGTTGGTGGTAGCTCAGGTGGATGTAAAAGATCCCAAGGTAACTATTGAAAAGAGTAGGGGTCTTTTATTTTACACAACATAAAAAACATTAGATACATATATACAAAATGTACATATTAACAGATATATATATATATATATATATATATATATATATATATATATATATATATATACATATATATACATACATATATCTCCCTATATATATAGTTCCCTTTTATAATCTCAAAATACTGTAAAATCTTGAGTTTCAGTATGTCAAGACCATAAAGGTGAACTTTTAAAATAGTGAAAGTGCATAATCATGAATTCAAATATCTTGAATCCGCGATTATGGCATTATGCTATGTTACGTGCAGTGTTTTGTGTGGATGGTGTCTGGTGTAGTATGTGGATTTAGGTGCGATTTAAGATGAATGTTTTGTAAGGGTTTTAGGTGGGAGTTTGAATGTATGTGAGTATGTTTGTAAGTTGTACTTGTGGGTTAGGGTAGGCAGGTGAAAGTATGAGGGAGTAAGTGTTGGATGTGTTGGTGTTTGTATATGTGTGATGTGTGTGTGTGTGTGTGTGTGTGTGTGTGTGTGTGTGTGTGTGTGTGTGTGTGTGTGTGTGTGTGTGCATGTGAGGGACTGTAGAAAGTCTGGATGTGACTTTGCTGTCTTTTTCTGTTTGTGCAATCTCGGACTTAGTATATATAAGTGGGGCGTGCAGCCCCCCTGCTTATATGTAGTGTAGGTGTGCTGATTTCAGTTATTGTGTTTGTGTATGTTTTATTGTTTGATTTGTTGTAGTCTGGGTAGGATGGTGTATGTGTTGCATGGTGCATGGTGTATTAATGTTCGCGATTTTGTGTTTTGCGGTTTTGGGGTTCAGGATTTTGAGCGTTCGCCTTTATGGTTTCGAGATACTGAAATTCGAGATTTTAGTATGTATTTTGAGATTATAAATGGGAACCATACACACACACCCACACACACACACACACACACACACACACACACACACACACACACACACAGTCTATTTCTTATTATGTATCATTTTTCTTACATCTTCATTGTTATTCTTCCATAATTGACACCCACACCTTCCTCAAATATAATCTGATTTTTTGCAATATATCTGCCAAAAAACATTTCTCATTAAACAAAATTTAATTTGATCTTTCTTTCCAAATAACCAATGTCACATACAATAAATTATTGTCTCCTCTTCTCACATATTTGTTCTTCTTAATTCTTATAGTATGCAAACATAAATTAATTTTTATGCTGTTTATGTCATTGATATTGTCAAAATAAATTCTCCTCACAGCTTATGACAGACTTTCAACAATCTTTTACATTTCAAAAAATGCCGTTATCTCTTCTTCCCCACAAAATAACACAATCTTTTCATCATTCTTTTATATGGCATATTCCCCATTTACTGGTAACTTATTTTACCATTCTCCATAGGAAATCCTGACACTCTATTTTCAGGCACACCATTTTTTCCTTACTTTAATAGATTTAATCATTTGTTCTAACAGATTTCCCCTGGATTTCCATAATAATATTGCTTCATCACATTATTATACCACACCCTTCTATCTTCCTCTATATCATCAATTTTTATTTTCCAGGCTAGCATTTTTTTCCTTGATAATTTTTGATTTCTTCATTTCCATATTCTTTTTTTTTTTCTTTTTCTTATTTTCATCATCTGCAGTAATTGTTTCCACTTATATTTAAACATTCCCCCGGATTCATGAAGCTCAGCGGAAGGCCGGCGTAAGGCTTGCGCCGGCCATGCGGCATATATATAGTGTAGTAGTGCCATGTGCATATTAATGAAGGCATGCTGCCGCCACATCCATGTGCATAGGAAACGTGCGCGAGTGCATGGGGCGTTTCTAAGTTGCGCCCGGAGGCGTGTCAATGTCGGCTGTCGATAAGCAACCTAAACTGCTGAATAATCTAGTCTGCCTGCAGTAGTAATCACACCTATCACTGTCCATGGATAATGAAACGTATGCAAAGCATGCAAGACAGTTCCTGGCCACACAAAATTGAGAATCAAACAGAAATGCATGCAACACAATATGGAGTTTCCATCCTTGGAACAAATATTTAAAATCGTGTGTCCATAATGTACTGCACTGTAAGTAGTTATATCCAGTGGAAGTGAAGCACATCATGTCAGCGCGCCGCCAATACACACTTCCAGCCCCATGGGCCGGGTCACCAGCAGTCCCACATTGGTAGTGATAGTACACAGCTGAGCAGTTGTGGCCATAGCAAAACATCACAAGTGTAAAGTACCCTGCGACCGTATAATATAATTTGTCCCACATCGCATAATAATCACATACAACAAATGTCCGTACTGGACATGACATATAACAACAAATATAAACAAGGAAATGAAACAGACGGAGCATATAAACCACCACAAAAGTAAGCCAACATGTATGCATAAAATGACAGCAGCATCCATAGTACAGTCTGTGGATATGTGTTCTGTCATACAATCTGAGTACTGTCCGGAAGATATGCCATCCCGGCCGCATGAAAAGGTGGCAACACTAACAATGTCCATAGCATGTCAGCAAACTCCGGACATATGCGGTCCAAGCCGTTCTTGTCCACATGTGTGAAGATACAACAGGAATTACCCGGGTGGACATTACATGTCATGAAAGATAAGTCTTGTGTGTGTACCTATGTGCGTGTTGTGCAGTCATGTTTAAATTTGAAAATGCCACAGTAGTCCTCACAACCATATAGTTACCTGACATATGTACTTTATGCAACGTGTTCCATTGACCGTGCCATGAGACAGCAACCAAACAAGGGATGGATGGAAGTGTCTGTAATATGTGTGTGGGTGTATGCAAACTGTAATAATCCCTAAAGGTGAGACTGTGTCGGATGCACAATAGACCAAACTGGAGGTGTATGATGGAGCAGTGTGCAAAGAGAGGGTTACCACCCGCACCTCT
Organism: Protopterus annectens; assembly: GCF_019279795.1. NCBI lineage: Eukaryota > Metazoa > Chordata > Ceratodontiformes > Protopteridae > Protopterus > Protopterus annectens. The sequence goes on along the minus strand of NC_056744.1, from coordinate 944,591,046 downwards.
GTGCGACAGACAGTCCGCCTGTGGCCAGTGTTGTCCTGCTGACAATAACAAAACAAATGATAATTGGCCTGAGATATCATGACAAAATATATTCCCTAACTTATTAGTGATACATGCATAAGTCAGTGATGTCGTATTTTAAACACCTACATCCTAAATGAAATGGTGTAAGCAGCTTAAATACTAAACAAATAACCTGTACTATTGTCAAAGAAGTGAAGTTCTGTCCTATGCACTGTCCGTGGTATATGCTATACTGCAAAGTCAAGTAGCAATACTACAACTACCCCACATTGCCCAATAGAAAATGTGCCAATCCAATGTGAATCAGAAAGAAACACAAAGAACAAACATATAACAATTGTAAAGTAACCTGACAGTCCATATTGTATAACAAAATTACACAAACATATGAATATTAAAATGTGCTATACACATGAACAGGAACGTAACCGGCACATACACATAGGATGGTATATGCGGAACCGGGACATCCAAATGCAGAACCCATGCATGCATAATGCAATACCCAACATCCTCTGTATAGTACACAACCCGCACCCATGTCTGAATGTCCAGCAAATCCAGCCATACTTAGGCTACCAGCCTTGTGCAGCCGTACACCTACACATAGCGAGTATTACCCATATGTAGTAGGAAGTATCACCCTAGGCAATGTCAGGATTGCAAACTATGTATCCCACGTTTGTAAACATCCCATCACATTTTCGTAAATCCAAAAGCCCGCGCGTTCATGTTTTGGCAAAATTTGTGTACATCCCGCATGGGATAAGTAACCTGTTTAAACATCAGAGTTGTTTACATGCCACAATGTCTAGTACTATACACATCTAGACAAAAGTTGTATGTGTATTCACGGTACTGTTCAGTTTCTAGACGGACATGCATAACATACTACGCAGGACGGAACACCTGTCCACCATGCAGGTCTCCCCACATGAATTATTGACAGAATATATTCTACTCAATGACATACTGACACCACACCTCTCAACCTATTACAGCAACAAAATCTGGACAAAGCCTAAAATGATGGGTGGACAAATAGGGACAGATGTAAACATTGCTCTCACAAACTTCGAAAGTTGACAGAATAATAGTATGTACATTAGCATGAATTTTGAGAAGGATGTGGGGTAGTCCCTGAGTATTACAGAGGTCCGTATATATTTATAGTAACAAACCTTCACATTTGTTTACTATACTACTGCATAACTGTAATTAATTCATGTCCAAAATAATAATCGACATATGAATGAATACAGGAAATAGTCAAATGTGAATGGGAACACCACTCACCGTGGATTATGTGTTGTAACCACCCTCAACCATATTATGTATTGCCAACATAATAAGCTGCTGACAGGTGACCAAACACATGTGTCTGTAAACATAGGTAAAAATGTATAAAATGGACAAACTCTGTCCATGTGCTTTGTCTGACATTTGAACATGGTCAGGGCAGTTCCGTTCACCAGGCGGACAAGCCTAAACCCAGATCACCACATGAACACCCTGACAATCAAAGACTTGTATGTGCCAGGACTATAAGCCTTGGAGTTCTGAATATCCTTGGATTGATTAAATATGCAACTTGGGTCCAGAGCAGTAGGGAATAGGGAATGTGTAATATGTAGTACAGCATTTTTTCCAGCAGGAGAATGGATGCCTGTGTTGTAAGTGAAGCGGTGAGGCGTATGTTAATGTAGCTATGTACTATGGGTATGCATATAAATGAGTCAGAACACCAATAGTATAGTGGTTACAGCATCCGGCCAATGTGAATGCAGTCCTGGTTCAACTACGACTACAGCACATATAATTTTAAAGTGTAATGAATGTGTCTGTGCTGTAAAGACATTTAAATATGTAAAGGTGAACATGTGTTTCGCATATGTCCGTTACAGATATTTTACTGGTACTGTCGCAATTAATAAAGCCCACATAAGCACAAAGACTTAGTAAACATATGTAACCCACAATAAGTATATGTAAGTGCGCCTGCGCGTGTGTAATCCACTCACAGCACAGCAAATGAATGCTGTTTTCTACACGTTCTTTATATCTCTATATATGGATATATATATATTTGTGTATAGATATATATCCACAGACTTAAACTAAATAAATATATGAAATAAAGAATGTACAGACATATATATATATATATATATATATATATATATATATATATATATATATATATATATCTACACACACACACACACACACACACACATACAACATTAATTGATATATACATAACAAACATATAAACATATGTCCTTGTAGATATAACACATGTACATAAATAGGTTACATCATAGCTATTATGGATAGACATACAGACATGCAATAAAGGTAAATTCACTGCTGCTTTCCAAACCATTGCCCGGAAAGTACCAATGTGCCAGATCTGCAAGTTCTACTCTTTAAACATGGATATAGGTGTCCTTTGCAGGACCCCAAAATTGTGATTCTTTACAGGCACCGTCCTGTAATGATTGCTGCAAAGAAGTGTCATCCGCAACTACAATATAGCTGTACATGCAACAGTAGCTTGTGCAAGTGTAATAACACATGGGTTGACAGAATGTATGACGTATGTCCCAATACGCGGAGAGTGGATAGTGCTTAGAAGTGTCTTCATACTTTATTATCACTCACATTAAATATGTCTTATGACTACTGTGGAGGGATGTCAGGTATGGGAATCATGGGTATGCAATAATGGGCCTAGGTGCCTAGGTGTTGGTTGGCACAGCATTATTAGGTCCGCTCCATGGGAGTGATTAATATTCCTATGTGGGTATAGCACACGCCTATATCTTCCAAAAATGAAGAACCAATCTACTGAATATTGTGTAAACCATTGGGGGAAGATGTAGGGACTTATATCAGTGTCTTGTAAGTGATTATCATGGATGTACATGCATACGACTAAGATGGTAACCATACCTCTCAATCTTTCAGAATAAGACATCTGGACAAAGGCATTTTAAAATAAGTACAAATAGGGAATATTTTAAATATTCCTCTTACAAAGTTAGAACGTTGATAGAATAATGGATTATTCATTAGTATGAATGTTTTGAGGGTTATTAATTATAAAATACTAATGTCTGTCATTATTTTCTAACTTCACAGTCCTTAATGACTTGCCACTAATTTACCAGAAAGGCACAATATTATGAAAAAAGGAACAAAATTATAAGTCTAAGTTCGGGACATTTACCCAAAATGTGTACAGTTGAGAGGTATGAAGGTAACCCTGTCCTAAATAAATGTACAGAACTAGTGATATTAGGTGGACAGGTGTGAAGAAAGACGTGATGACAAATGACAAAACATGTATATGTCAAAAGCATGTACCTCGATAAATGTGAATGAATACTTATGCCCTGTGATAGTCAATGTGGAAGGTTAATAGAAACAAAATAAATGTGTCCCTCAGGGTGTTATGCAGTGTCCCCGATACAGTGTTCAGTCTCCCACACTCACATGAGAGTTCTGCCACTGACGGAAAGCGCAAATACCGGCGAACACATAAGGTAGATGATAGCATAATATGTTTTGATTAGCACCTGTTGGCTTTTGTGAGGAACACAACACTCTGGGCAGGTGTGTCCTGCAAAAGGAATATAATGGCATCTGGCCTGTGATTTCTTCATATATTGTGTGTAGTGGTGTAATAAAATGATATATCTTGTATCAGAAACAGATACATGTTATAGGAAACAGTATTATCGACTATACTACTACAAGAAAAATCTGAAGGTATGAAAAGTGCTGAAGTAGTCAGTTTAGTATTGACCGCAGGTATGTATTGACTTGTCAAATGTCACAGCTGTATATATAGTTCCTATAGGGCTGTCACCTCTACAAATGATGAAAGTGGGAGCTGCTCTGTAGAAATGTCAGATGTAGCAGGTCAAAACATACCTACAGCCATGCATACTCCACAAATAGACATATTAGCACACAGCAAAGATTAGGCCAGGATTCATGAAGCCTTGGCCGGCGTGTACGAGTAGAGTAAGAGTAGAGCAAGGCAAGATGTCTGCCGAGCTGTTCAGCAATATCCTGTAGGGGTGTGTAAGACAGCCCCTAAAACGAACGTTGCACGGGCAATGTTAGGATATGCAAATTACCCCATTTGTAGGTGAAAGCTATGCAAATGATGTAAAATTTGCGATACATGAAACAGTAAGCTATCCGTGCAAGAGTAGAGTTATGTGCAGAAATGTACTCGGATGTTAACCGAGTAACATTCTGCAAGTAGCTAAACGGAGCAATGTCAGCTGCAAATAAAGGATGAATTTAGTTGAAGAAGCATGCCAATGGCCAAATATAAGGCCAGTGGCATTTTTTCCATTGGAAATTAATAAAACTCTATTAGTCCTCCCCCGATCTCCGGTGTTTAAGTGTAGTGCAGCGGTGCGAAAACACGCTGCACTTTGAAAACAAGAAAAATATTTAAAATATACATACAAATTGTAATTTTAGTTAAAAGTTAGTTCGCCATGCAGGTGAATGGCAAGCTGAAGACAACATGGCTACTGAGTACTAGTTGCTATGTGTGGAAGCGCTCTTTCAGAGATGTAACCAAGCATTAGTAGGCAATCCTATGCAATTGAGGCTGAGGATAGTGAATCACAATTTGTCATGCCATATGGTCCAAGTCTCTACAGTGTAAGAGTAGGTTAAGGGGACTATCAGAGTAGAAGATAGGTGACATCATGAGTGTGTATGTATAAAACACTGTAATCTTATTGGAGCAGTGTTTCACATGTTTGCTCTCAGTTACTCATCAGTGGAAGAGGCGTGTTATGATTTATCCTAGGTAAAGTCAGGAAACTGACGGTGTACGCCATGGATATCACTGAAGTTTCTTGCAAACCTGCTTACAGTGTGTTCGCTCCTGTGCGCGCCTGTAAGCCCGAGTAAGCATGTGTGCGTGCGTCAGCCCGTGTGTGCTCGTTGAAGAACGAGTAAGCTAGTGTAAGATTGTTGAAGCCCGTGTAATGTCGTATAAGCCAGTGTAAGTGTTTGTAAGCATGTATAAGCCTGTGTGTGCACGTGGAAGCGGATGTGCACTTTTCTTTGCTCCTATGCACGGCGCTGCTCACTGTGGAAACAGACAGAAAAGGAAGGTAAACAAATAGCAGTAAGTTAACCAAGGAGAACTACCACAGCTAGCAGGTGAAAACAATCAGAATGAGCATATTACACAGCCAGTACAGTAGGCCAGCACAGCACAGCACTTACAATTCTACAAACAACATTCCACCATGTTTTTCTCAGACACAATGCACCACTGTAGTATACTAAGAGAAGTGAAAACTGAAAAAGCTTAACTGAGACAACATAATGTTAGGGGCTGCCATTGCTATTATATGTCAACATATGCAACATGCTGAGGGTTGTGCCAATGTGAATGCTGCTCAGCAACACACAGTGAGTAGACGGAGATGAGTGTGCAGGCACAGGGTAACCTACCAGGCTACATGAGCTGGAGATAATGGAGCGCTATAGAGTGGACAGAGACCTCCTGCAGAAGATTGTTGAGCCGTGCAGGCCATGTCTCACACACAGAACCAACAGAGGGAAACCCATCCCAGTGGAAACCAAGGTATGTGTTGCCCTAAGGATACTGGCAACAGGTACCTTCCAGAGCAACTGGTGATATGATATGGATTTCACAAACATCAGCATCTGGGGTACTGCACCATTTCATGAATGCCATGTCAGCACATGTCAGTGATCATGTATATATCCCCAATTCCCGTGAGGTATTGGGCAGCAATATGTGTCTTTTCCACACAATAGTGGAATACCCTGAGTACTGGGTGCAATACACTGCACGCACATATGCATCAAAGCACCAGCCAGTGAGTGTGGTAGGGCCTACATCAACCACAAGGGCTTCCCCTCCATCAAGTGGTGGTTTGTGTGTGATGGCCAGCCCATAATACTGAATGTGTGTGTTGGCTGCCCTGGAAGCTACAATGCTTCCCATATGTGGCATCTGACACAGCTGCACAAAACATTTGGCAATGGGGACAACCCTCATGGTCACCTAGTGGGGATGCTGGATGTGCAGTTCAGCTGTGACTGATGACACACATCAGAAATGCACACACACATGAGCAGGAATGCCATAATGAGGCACACGCACAAACAGAAAATGTAATCTAGCATGTGTTCGTGCTGCTCAAGTCACAGTTCTGGTGCCTGGACACATCTGGTGGAGCATTAAAGCACTTGTCAACTACATGTACCAGAATTGTCTGTGGCCTAGGTCATCTGTGTCACACACACACATGACAGTTTATATAGATAGTGTGAGTGACTGTTCATGTATGTATTTTACTGCAGAACAGTTCAAACACAGCAAAGTCTGTCAATAATGGACATTCATCATAGTTGAACAACCACCTTGGTGGATATGCATGCAGACCTCTCATTGCTTATGTGATACAGTGATGTGCTTCAAAATACCATTGTAAATGCAAATATCAAAGGACAAATGACATAGCACTTGTCTATATGTACACATTGTTACCCATTATACATATCGGGGTCTAATACCTATGTGTTACTCTTGGTATAGTATATGTAGTAAATGTGGATGACTAACTCATTTTAGCCTTATAGGTTTACAGCATGAGTTGGATAACACGTATCTGTCTGTATGATACCCTTGTGTAGAATAACTGTGTCATGTGCAGAATGCATTGTAGGCCACAGTATGGATTTTCAGATGTGGACAGGAATATCCCTATTGTCTTTGCTTGTAACTAACATGGCTATATGTCAAACAGTAATGGTCCAAGCAATGTGTGGTGGTCAATACCAGTGCTTACTGGTATAGTATAGTACATGAAGGATCCACATGCTACTGTATGTCCTACATGTGTGGGTCAGTTGTGAAGATATCATATAACAATTGGTTATTCAGACTGTTGAGGTCGTGTCTACTACCATAATGCAAAACAATTACAGATAGTAACAGTATCACCCACAGCACTGTGTAAAACCATATCATACACACATGTGTAGACAAGTACAACAATATGTGTATTATAATGCATACTGGCTACCAATAGAAACTATGAAGTGTTAGTGTGTAATACAGGGCATGTCACCATTCCAGTGTGCCCACTATACATGTACATGCAGACAGTGCACCTTCACCATGTTCACAAATAAATACATGAAAATCTGTACTACACACATCACACAAGTACTGCACACTCTGAAACACATGCTGCCAATACTACACATGTCAGTCAAATGGCACATGGATGGATAATAAATCTTCAGAATTAACAGTGCTGTAAACTATACTACATTGATGATCATAGCTGTAATGCATCATGCCTGCTTACATACACCTAGAAGGATATCACACTTTGTGTTAACAACATTTTAACATTAATACAGTGCTATAAAGCCACCCTGTGCATCAGCACCATGTTAGTCTGTTCCTGAATCAATGTTAAACATTACAGGAGGTGGCACATGTGTTATCATATGCACAGGGTATGTTGTTTCTTTTCCAGAGCCTGTCATTGAGCCATCCAATCATCATGTATGTATGTGTGTGTGTGGGACAACAGTTTTTGCATGGCCCAATGTTGATGCAATGTGTGTGTGTATGTGTTAGCCCTATCTGTTTGTTTTATGTGTGTGTGTCTGCATGTCCACAGTTTCAGCATGTGTCAGCCATTTACAAGAGGTTGTGGGACAGTCACAGACCGTACCTGCCAGGCTGTACAGATCGCCATTTCTGGCCATGGACACTCCTCCATGCATTCAACAATATTCCAGTCCTGCACCTGGCAATGTATACACATACATTCTTGGGATCTGTATCACAACCTGTGGATAAACGGGAGTCAGTAATGTTAACCTGATTTGCATAGTATTATCATTTAATACATAGGTATATGAGCCATACTCATCCTCCAAAGTAATAACCATTGCTGATTGTTGCTGAGATGTGCACACGACAGTTTAAAGGTGCTGTACTATCATTGTTTTCAATGTCCCTTGTAATACCCAGCAACAAAATAACTGGACACTACACAACTATAACCCAGAATCACTACAGCACACAGTATGTGCACTATCACAGAGCCATAGCAGATTTAGATACATCCAAGGTGATCACATACAGATAATGCAGCACATTCAATAGTGCTAATATCCACATACATATCTATATCTATCTATATTATATATATATATATATATATATATATATATATATATATATATATATATATATATATATATATATATATATATATGTATATATATGTATATATATATATATATATATATATATATATATATATATAAAACTAAGAACTGAACTTCGTGACAATAAAAGCATTCAAAAAAATAGTAAATCACACCAACAACTCTTGTAGAACTTTAGCGCTTTCGTCTTATTTATTATCAAGACTTCTTCAGAAAGACATGTTTCATAAGAGTGCGGTTAATTTTATGTATATATATATATATATATATATATATATATATATATATATATATATATATACATATACATACACACACTTGGCAGGGTTGGGATTAGAACACAGACCTAACTATCTTATCACACTACAGCATTACGCATTTACAAAACGCGCTACCATGATTACTAGATCACAGCATTCACACAGGCATACTTCTAGCTTGCTGACATCAACACCAAAGGCAAAGACGCCGTACGGATTCTATGGAAAGTGAATAGTGTAAAAGTAATGTACTGTTGTCATGTAGCGGGAAACACTCACACACACACACACACACACACACACACACACACACAAACACGTGGCAGGATTGGGATTAGAACACAGACCTAACTACCTTATTACACTACAACATTACGCATTTACAGAACGCGCTACCGAGATTACTGAACACAGCACTCCCAGAGGCATACTTCTAGGTGGGTGACATCATCCGCAAAGGCAAAGACGCCGATAGGGAATGTATGTGGTGTGAGGCATGTAAAAGCATTACTGTGTCCCCAGGCAGCTGGAAACACACACACACACACACACACACACACACACACACACACACACAGAGGCACACACTTGGCAGGGCTGGGAGTCGAACATACACCTAACTACCTTATCACACTACAGCATTATGCATTTACAGAACACGCTACTGAGATTACTGAACACAGCACTCCCAGAGGCATACTTCTATGTAGGTGACATCATCCGCAAAGGCAAAGACGCCGATAGGGAATGTATGTGGTGTGAGGCATCTAAAAGCATTACTGTGTCCCCAGGAAGCTGGAAACACACACACACAGGCACACACTTGGCAGGGCTGGGAGTCGAACATACACCTAACTACCTTATCACACTACAGCATTAAGCATTTACAGAAAACGCCACCAAGATTACTCAACACACCACTCCAAGAGGCATACTTCTAGGTGGGTGACATCCTCCACAAAGGCAAGGACGCCGATAGGGAATGTATATAGAGTGAGCAGTCTGAAAGCATATTACTGTCCCAAGGTAGACGTAGACAAACACACGGCGGTGGTGTGATCGGAGCAACTAAATATCTACAGAGCACTACAACAACACTACATAGATATGGGACATGCCACAGACAGTACACCCTTCAAGACAGTCAACCAGTGTGTTCAATGTAGGCATCCATCGTGACATTGAAAATGGACATCTGTTGCCTGGATGACCACCATCGCTATACAGGATGTCAATGGCCATGCCCATACACAGAGGCACATCACCGACACAAGGTGTCACTGGCCATGCCCACACGCTTAGTATCACATGTCCGTTTGGAATGTACTGTGTGTCCATCTACACAACGGCGTACTGGGCATGCTCACACACTTAGCAGTTGCAAAGGGCCGTCTTGCATGCACACGGATACTAAACACGGAAGGACACAGTTTGGTATTACTGTCCCCACGTACATGAAGGCCACTCACATGTATTGACCAGTACACACTCAGGAGCCATCACAGATGTCTCAGGTGCAGATCACAGAGGTACACACCGCAGTCTACAATGTAGCCCTCAGACATCACCATGTCTTTGGACAAGCAATACACAGCCATACATTAACACAACACCGTGTGACTCATAACCAGTGGACTTTACTTAGGTCTACAGCAACTGTGCAGACTACACATGTACCGACAGGGTTCCATCATGTGTTATGCATTGCAATGATACCACTGTATATAACCAGGTCGGCTCTACACATACCAGGGGCCCTGGGTCTTACACAGCTGTGACAGATGACTGTCGCTGTACACCAATGAACACACATGTTTGGATATGTCATACATGTAATTGCAGTGGATATGTGCATGGACCATACACACAACACATATGTACATAGCATAGCTTTTGCTGTCCTCCATGCAGACAGGTGGCTACAGTAATCAAATGCATGCAAATGGAAGGTGGGTTCATGGCTGTTGAATGCTAACAGTACATGAGGTAGCAATGTTCACCGAGGACACATTCCTTCTGTACTAGTTACACATGACACCCATCATATCATACAACAGTCCATGTGTTATGTATGTCAACACACATGTTCACCAATTGCAATGCATACAAACATGGCTACATGACAGGCATGTAGGATCAACACACATGTACAATCTGTAGTGTACATGCAGCTACCATGCATATGCAGTAGCTGATGTAAGTAACTCATCTGTGCCTAACTACAACATGCAGTTGCAATGCAGCCCCATCATTGACACCTGTA
>NC_056744.1:944557586-944571218 GCF_019279795.1 Protopterus annectens | reverse complement strand
TTTGTTGGCTAGTTACTGAGACAGTGTAAGTGTCCAGAACTGCTATACACATTGTAACAAGCTACAGATTCAACAACATACCCCACGGTTACCAGACCTCATTTGTTGGTGTACTGGACAGTAGGGCTCAGACAGATACTACTGATGTGAGACTGACACTACCCCACACTTCACTGGGATAGCCACTCATGTACCGACACATTAGGCCAATGCTGTTTGTGATTCATAACCTCCACTCGGCTGGATCAACCCATACACACCACCTCCAAGACCAACATTATCCTTGACATGGACACTACCAACATGTGATTGGTGTTCCACACCTGGGGTTATCCCCTCATTGGTGGATTCTGAACATATGCTAATCACCCTTGTTAGCCACATCCCGGCAGCACACCCTTCACGGCATACACAGTTACATGAGTACTACAACACCTACTACAGACGTCTTATGACAGTGGTAGTTAACGTCATGACACCCGTGCAGATGGACAATGCACATATAAACACTGAAACAAACCCCAGTGCACTTCCTTAGCATGTACATGACTGCATGGATCATGCTATTCCACACAGAGCCATGATGGTACACACCAGATAACAGATGCCACTCTGGTGGTCATGTTCCATGGACATATGATGTACAACAACAGGTGGAGGCTCTTGCACAGTGGTGTACAATCCCATGGGTGGGGTAGCTCACTGGTCAACCTCAGTAGGGCCATGGGATCCCTCATCACATACTCCAAAACTAGCTATGTAAACATTACTGCAACACATTCCGGGGTGTACCACAAGGCATTATAGTGGTATGTCAGTAGTCATTGGCAATACCCACATCTGCTCTCACATACAACAGTTACTCAGGAACATTACAGAACTAGGTGATGTTGGCAACATGCTGGCGGATGGATTCAATGCTAACATTACACCCCCTCACTCCCTACAGGGCCACAATCCTTGCAGGAACATTGTGGTGTCCCTGCAGTTACACCTACACAATACTAACCTGCACTCTATATGTCCTGGGACACTGGCCCCATGTGACCTTCCAAAATCCCAGGCTGTGATGTCCACAAACATCTGAACAACATGTCTCCCCACTAGGCCACCATATTCAGTAATAGCCTTGTATCAGACATTGTGGCCCTGAATGGCACACAGCAACAGTTATCACACTCCACACAGGTGATGCCACAATGCATGAGTGGGACTGTTGCCCTACACACCTGACTGGACTGTTCTGCACAGCTATGGGGCACATCATCATGGACGTCATTCACAGAGACATTGTTGGGCTCCGGTCCTTTGATGCCACCCAGGTTGGACTTGTTAGGGCCAGAGCATGGCTCCTACACCTGGTGGACTCCTTTCATACAGTTACCAGGGTAGTTGATGATGGTACGGGGGTCCACACAGCCTACATTGTCCTCTTATTGCCTTTCAGCACCATTCTCCATTCTGGCATTGACAACATACACATCCACCTGCACATGAACCCTATGTCTCAGGATGTTATGCAAAGTGGCTCATGGACAGGACACACACAATGAAGGTAGCATACCATAGTACCTACTGTATTTCAGTTACACTTGGCATACCACAGTCCTCAGTCATAGGGCCCCTCATGTTCATTATATGCTTCCCTAAGGTACAGGCTAGCACAGAGGGACTTTCCCTGCCTAGCTTTACAGACCACTGCATACAAAGCACTATGATTGCTCCACCAGCTGATACTGACTCCATCCATAAGGGTGTCACTGTGACTGATACCTGATATCAATATCATGGCCTCAAGCTGCAAGACACAAGGTGCATGAACATCCCCTTTGCATTACACCATTCACCCACTGACTATCACATAGGTGGTAGTCCCCTACATACATGTCACATTGTATGTGTTCGTAGTACACACATATGTCGCACGCACTCCTGTGATTACCATATTGCCACTGTGGCGTGGATATCCTTCTACGTGGCCACACTTATCTGTACTGGGTGTGTAGCTGGTACATAGGCACCCATTGCACCTCTGAACTCCAGACGTATACACACATTCAAGTGTACAACACCCCGTTTAGGTTGTACCTTACACAACAGCTACGGCTTTACATACCACAACATTAACACGCCATGACGTTTATTGAGCTCCGACAGTTAAAGTATGCGGCTGAACTACGGACACCACGTCTGTACACATTTGCATACTACATACTCAGGGGTGACCTCTGCTGAACAGACAGGGCCCATGTCCACAACAATATTAATGGATATACTCACATACGACATAAGCAAAAGCCACTGTGAGCAACGTGCTCATGGATATGTGCACACACGCAACGATGAGTGGGATGTGCTTGAGGGTTACATTCCCAAACCGGACACTCACCATGCTTTGGAACATGATTCCTATGTACATCACGCAGGGACACTCAGTAGCACTGTTCATGTGATACCTCACTTGGCGGATGGGAGATGCATGTATGCCAGGGATCACTGCAGTGGCTGTACTGTGCAGAGGTGCAGGTAACACATGGCTCTGCTGTTCACAGGACACTACCCTAGAGAGGTGCCACTGGTGTGAACACTGTAGTTGTGCTTACACATAGACTTGCCAGACTGCATAGTACCCCACTATGAACCTGTGAAGCTATTACATGTCCTTTGTGCATGATTACTTGAGTAGCCCTTCCATTTAGATTAGCTATCATGCTATTACAATGTCCCATGACTACAAGCCATATGTATCCTGTTATTGTACATTGTACATGCCATTAGACGATACCTTTGGTATGCATGATATGCCTGTTATGCTGTGTAGCATATCTGACATATCTACCTACACTACTATACGTTACACATATTTTACATAGTATCCCATAATGCAAAGCATGCTTGCACAGCGAGACCACCTTAGACATGTCATTGTCGTTATATGCCCATACACATGTCTGCTGTGACAGTATATCAACATATACTATCCCCTACTATGGCACGTACTTGTTGGACATACCCTACCACTGACAGCGGATGGTATGGAATTGTTCTGTTTAAAGCCCTCATGTAGCATCCCTTGTAGTGTCTGTGATGTTTACTTTGTGGCCCACTGCTGGACGCACAATTTCTACAAGTGTTAGTATGCTCAGCAAGGCATCACTACATAAATACCCTTTCCCACTTTATGCATTGCGGACACTTTTAATTAATGCAAACCAGACTATACATACACTAACATAATTAATACAACACATGCTATACATACACTTACATACCGAGTGTTCTACATACCTTGTTATCGTTCCGGACTTTCGTCTCTATCTCTCTTACACTGTTTAAACAGTTCTATGGTATGAACATACGGTTTGAATGTCTGGCAAGTCATCCTTATATACGTCAATACCTGTAACATGTGGTTTCCTGCCACCAATTGGTGTTCCTGAGTGACTTATTACTTGCACATCAGCTGTGCAGCTACTCCATTCACCAATTACGCTACAACACTGGGGTATAATTGAATTCTCTACTTGGGCGTTGCCCATTTGCCCTACCTTCGGGGAGACGGCCTGTATTGTGTTTTGTTGTGTGTAATTGCAACTGCTATGTGTAGAGACACGTATAGTTTGGATTCATGTCCCCCGTGGATTGTGTGTGATGGCTAGAGTATGTTGTTTTACATGTGAGTGTACCTGTCATCCCAACCGTCTGATAACGGACTATTGCAAACAAAACTGTAACATCGCCGTTTGTTCCATTATACAACGGCTATAATTTTGCACGGCACCTTTAAATGTGTCTCTCACAAGGTATGTTAACACTTCTGCAGATGTAATTGACTGACTGGATGTTTGTGCTGTAATTACAGTCTGTATTGCTATAGTTTATAGTGTGGGGGATGTAGGTGGGTGTACGTAGCATATACAGGTTTGTGGGGCTTGCATTTCTACATATACCATACATATGTGTGTGGGCTTCTTCCCTAATTAAAGAGCTATCAGTTAGTAGACTTATGTTACGGGATTATACATTGGGCCATTGTTAATTGGTTTCTATATGGTATGCAGGTGAGGTTGATACTTCCATACCTTCGGAATTACAGTGATATGTAAAGGGATATTTCTAAATGACAGCTATCCCATGTATTTCTGTCCCAGATATTTGCAGTCATTGCAGTTGTGTTGGTGACAGAATCTCTTTGGCATGGGTTGCCACCTTTTCATATGGCCATTGTTGGTCACTTGCGGGACACACATCAGTGTTTACAGGTTGACACATAGCCACATTCAGTACACAGGATAGCACATACTTTTATCCTCAATACATACTTATTGTTGTGGGACTTTGGCTACTTATCATATTGCATGTAACATTTACGTTTCTTACATAAAGGCATAACTATTTCATGCAACTATTGCATAATATATGGGACATAATAATGTCCTACAATCTCGGACAGTTGCCCTTTGTAATGTTTTATGTCAGGACACAACTGCCCAGGGAGGGTATGTCCCTCCTAATGTGGGACAGGTGGTAACCATATGCCTACGGCTAGCTATACCCACACCTACCATAATGATCTACCTCCAAGTTTGCGGACACACACACACACATTACAGTCACACGGAAATGCACACGGCACCCTCAACACACACATACACAGACTACGGCACTCACAAACACAGTTGAACACAGTACCTATGTGGACCGCAACACCGGCAGCGGTAACTAAATGTCCCTTCATATCGTCATAATATTATTCGCGGTTCTACTGTTCCAGTACTGTGTTCTTTCAGTCTTTCAGCCTCGTGGTTATGCGTGTCGGTATGTGACACATTCCATAGTTGGCAGAATCCTATTTATTTGTACCTCCAAGGTTTTATGAATGCTGTTGTCCTATCTATATATTTGCAGATATCGGTGAATCCGTATATATCAACATATATCACTCTATCGCCCTTTCTATGTGTATTATAGATATATATATATATATATATATATATATATATATATATATATATATATATATATATATATGTATATATATATATATTTGACAGGGAAAGTGACAGGCAAGCTACACCATTCATTGTGTACTTGTCAGTGTATACTGTTTCCTGGACTCCGCACATTTGTGTCTGTACCTGCCACATTACACACCTGCCATAGGTTAGGGTTACTACCTGTCCCACTTTGCGAGGGACATTCCCTCTTTGGGCAGTTGTGCCCTGCAAAATATTTGTAAAATGGCAAATGTCCTGAGATTTTAGGACAAACTTATTTCCCATAGTTTATGTAATAGTTGCATAAAACAGTTATTCTGTATCTGAACCACCTAAATGTTATAAGAAACAGAATAAGTAACTAAAACATTACAAGAATAAGCTTTTATCTGGGCAAAAAAGTGAAGTTCTGATTTTTGTACTGGCTGGGTGTATGTGTCGGCCTGCAGAAATCTGACGTATGTCCCACATTGGTCATTTGAAAAGGTGCCAACCCTACCCGAGGTACATCTTGGCTACCATAGTGTTAGGTGATTGTATACATGATTGCGTGTTCTACTCCTGGCAGTGGTCGTTTTACCCTTCAGAGCAGGCACTATTAGTACAGGGGTGAATAATGCTGGTTTCACCTGTTCTGGACATCACTGACCATGATCTGCGTGATATTCAGAGAAGCTTAGCCCTCTTTCGCGCATATCCGTATAGTCATATTTAAACGACGCTTACCAGCAGTGGGCAATGCATATTCCCGCTAACGTGTGCTAAACATGATCTGATGATCTGCATCCGACATGCATTACTCGTGCCTTCGGGATTACGTTACATCCCTTGCAGGACGTGGGACCGGGAACATGCACGACGGTCACTGCATTTACCACTTGGCCATCTGGGATTTGTACACGTGTTATGTTGTTTTGTATGTGGAGTATACTATGGCTGTTACTCCATACTGCACTCACATGGGTAACTCAGTTAGTTTACATATTGATGAGTCCAGTTAAGGGTATGTCCATGTGATGTTTACTGGATGTGCTCCGACATTGGGTTATGTATATCACAGTGAGCCACACATGATAATATGCTATACCTTCAAATGACCATAGGTGGAGCATGCTGGGGTGACGAATACCTGTCATGGGTACACTCCATGCCTTGATACAACATCCATGATTACATTATGTAGAGCCCCTCATTAACGCAGCAGGGAATCCGTGCAGAGTGTGTGCAGAACAGTGCTTACACACATGTGCTCCCGCCATTGCCTCTGCTCCACTAAGCGACAGTTGGTTACTCGATATTGTGGTAACAGCAGACACTGTTTGCCTTGTTTGGTGTATGGCCTCTGACAATCGGGCATGTACCTACCTATGTACCTGGGAACCTATACACACAGCACCAATATATGCTGATAGGTGCATGTACTGTTCAGGTGTTGACATTCCGTGTTCCAATAGCTGTTGTGTGTGCAATGGTTGAGGGCTGCCTATGTAGGATTCACACAGTAAGCCACCCATACATTACAATTTACAGGTGGTTGTGTGTGTGTGTAATCCAGTTTACTGTGTGTGCAGGTGGAGAGGTGTGTCAGTCCGTAGGGGCCTACACTGTCAGTGTATATGCTATACGTTTCCTCTTTGCCAAGGCGTGGGCATATTGGGCATGCCTCCATCTGCCTACTGGGGCTGGCACAGGGTGTTTGTGGTCTGAATCCCTCTGTGCCTGTGATGGCCTTGGCAATTGCGGTGGGCTGTGAGGGCCTTCACCATTATGTCCCTGCTGCAGCTGTTTCCACAGAATCATATTATGTAGCATGGCACATACTATGAAGATGTGGGCACACGTGCCTGGAGAGTACTGCAAGGCTCCACCAGATGTGTCCAAGCAATGGAACCGTGATTTCAGCATCACGAACACACGCTCTATGCTGATTCTGGTTTGTGCGTGTGCCTCATTATGGCGTTCTTGCATGAGTGTTTGTGCATTTCTGATGGGAGTCATCATCCACGGCTCCAGTGCGTAGCCAGCATCCCCCACAAGGTGGCCATGTGGGATGTCCCCTCTGACAAATACCTGATACAGCTGTGAGACATGCCAGATATGGGAGTCAACAGAGGGGAACCCATCCCAGTGGACACAAAGGTATGTGTAAGCTTGCGAATACTAGCCACAGGTACCTTTCAAAGGCCAACTGGAGATATAATGGGGATGTCACAGGCATTAGCATCCAGGGTACTACACCAGTTCCTGGATGCCATGTTACCACATGCCAATGAGCATATATACTTCCCCTGAACTCAGGAGGAGTTGGCCAGCAATATGGGTCTCTTCCACCATGTGGCACACTACCTGGAGGTACTGGGTGTGATAGACTGCACGCACATACATATCAAGTCACCACCCAGTGAGCATGGTAGGCAGTACATAAACTGCAAGGGATACCACTCCATCAACTGCCAGGTCGTGTGCAATGCCCAAGGCATTATCATGGATGTGTGTGCTGGCAGCCCTGGAAGCTACCATGACTCCCACATCTGGCATGCCACACAGCTGTATCAGGTATTTGTCATGTGGCCAGTTAACACATGTACACATAATGGATGGTCCAGTCATGATATACAGGTCACATCTGTCATCAATCACACTGGCTACCCATGTGCAATATATACAAACTAAATGAAACACCAACATGAAACCACAGTATCTGTCATTGCTAGATGTGTGGACAGCTGTGCATACAACGGTGGAGGTGTTGTTCAATGTCAGCATATGTACTATACATTGGAACAACACATGTGTGGTATGCAAACAGTACCACACAGTGAGCTGGGATATGGGCAGCCCACAGGATTCACCATTGTG
Source organism: Protopterus annectens (assembly GCF_019279795.1). Classification (NCBI taxonomy): domain Eukaryota; kingdom Metazoa; phylum Chordata; order Ceratodontiformes; family Protopteridae; genus Protopterus; species Protopterus annectens. Next base: position 944,563,362 of record NC_056744.1, on the reverse strand, counting down.
AAATATGCCCCTGCAATGGGTGCACACATTGTGACATGTCATCTGACATGTCCCAGACATGTAGTGTTCCGGCTGCAATATTGTCTCACTATCCCATAATACAAACCCCACATAGCAAACATACAACCCTTTGTCTGCATAACCCTGTGGACAGTGACGTATCTGACATCTATGGGTGTATGTTATATGGGACAACACAGATATGTGAGATAGACAGCCATCACAAACATTTGGTCAACACATGTTCACACATGGCCATGGAGGATGGCCAGAGACATGTAGCAACACACAGTAGATGTGATGTGTATACACCCTGTTGCACATTGTCCACACATGGTCCAACTATAGCCTTTGTTGAATGGTTATATAGTTGATGTGGAACACTGAACATCCTAAAAGCCAGTGCACAGCTTGTGGAGGTGTCATTTAATTCGACCATATAAGTTGTGTTGAACATCAAGACTGTGTCATAGCATGACAGTAGTCACCTGTACAGCTTCCACAGACATAGACACCACATCAGGCCACAGATACCGTACATTTCCCTTGCTGCTGTTGGACATATGTGGACACGGTTGCCAGGCAGCTAAGACATTTTAGTAGTTGTGCAGGGGTGTCATCCGTAGGTCTTCCAGTGACCTGTCACATGACACAGCATGGTTTAGTATGTATACTCCTCAGTGATGTGGGTCACAATCCACAGTGGTTATGTAATGTGTATGCACGCAGTCATGGCTATGCACTGTGTGTGTATTCCACACTGTATAGCAATATAGACACCTCGTGATGCCATGCAATGGCACAGTGTCTGTACCTCACACTGTATAGCAATGTAGACGCCTCATACTACCCTTCAATGCTCATGCACATCTGCCAAAAGTGCATTCTGTCTGTAGGGCATGCAGACAACACTGCAATGTGATACCTATTACACCGCTGTACATGTGTCAGGACACCATTTTGTCAGACATGTATGCATGTCAATGCACACATCAGCAGATTACATGTCATATTACATGTTAATGTCAAGGTCACATCAGTCATGTGTACTGTTAACCTGTGCTGGTCCACATGGTGTATCACAGGGATGCATGATTACTACCATGATTGTATGAACTGCATGGCTTCTGATATGACACCTGCTTGCTGTCGTGTGCAACCCAGGGATGAATGCTAACTACCACTATTAATGTCTGAGCTGCATGCCACCTGCTGTATCACATGCATGCTGCATGCCATCTGTCAAATAAGATGCATGGTCTGTCTCTGTGTCTGTGTGTCTGTGTGTCTGTGTCTCCGTCTTTCTGTGTGTCTATTGTAATGCAGAGTCTTTCTTTGCATTCACAGATGATGTAGGTGCGTTACCCTCCTGCGGTCCATCTGATGTTAGTGTCCCCACAGACTCTAGCAGTGATGAACATATGCATGAGGTACATGCAGGGTTGTCAGGGGCTGAATCTGTGCCAATGGTTGCCATTCCAGCTATGTCCCCCTCTTCCCCACACACAGTTCTCATGCCAACACATACCCATCACCAGTGGCCATAGAGGAAGGACAGTCAGCATGTGTTAACTTTGAACCGAACGTGTGGTGGCTACAGAATGTGTGGCTTCACACCATGGTGTCAGTGTAATGACTGCAGATGTGCCACACAGGCATGTGGCAAGTGCTGCTCGTAGGAGGACCTCTGGCAGACATGCACCTGCAGGACAGAGCGCAGCAGCTGGTGTCACCAGACGCATGTTTCATCCTGTAATGGTGGCACAGACACGTGCTGAATGGCAGAACAGAGAAGGGCAGAGGCTTCAGAGGGCTGCTATCCATTCTTTAAATGACAACATCCAGGCATTGGCAAATGCTCAACAGCAGATTGCTGATGTTCTGGACAGGCGATTGGGTGACATGGTTGGAATCCTTGACCGTGGCATGGCAATCCGTGAGCATGAGTTGTCTGTGCTGGAACATCTGGTAGAAGTGAGGCGTAGGCCACATGGACGTAGGCCATCTACACCACCTGGTGCAGGTCAACGTGAATGAGCTACCTTACACGCCCGCTCCCACAGTGCCAGTAGCAGTAGCAGTGCAGCTGGTGCTGCGCTGTCCACACCAGGACACAGCAGGCCACGTGGACATGGCCCTGGATGTTCCCAGCAGGGACACAGTTCCAGTGGACATGTGTCATCAGACAGTAGCCAATCTGTACCTCTGCCTGGTAGTGCCCGTGCAACCCCTGACAGGCACAGGTCACGTGGCCATGGCCGGACACAGTGAGATGTACATCCTGGTCTGTACAATCTGGAGCTGTCAATAATACCTCTGTGTAGGCCGGACACATGGCAGAACTGTGTGCACACATACACGCACACAGCAGAAACATCTGTAGGGCACTGCAACACCCACATGCATAACAACCACACATGTCCAATCAGATCACCAGCCCTAACCCACACACATGATGTCATCCATTGGTGCAGCCTATGCCCCTGGCAAACATTATCACCCTGTGCATATGATGATGCCTGTGCCACATCCCTGTCATCCACACCATTGGTGCAGGGACATGTTCATATGGTCTGATGCACAGGGTGAACAGAATAGTGAGATAAGTGTATATTACATTTGTTGTGTACTGTTGACATGCACCAGACATACCATGTAGTACAGGTTTAGAATGCATTGTTTTATGTTCACAGTATGTGCCTTGGTAACAACAGTAACAGCATGTTGGTAATTATGCCCTGCTTCCCTCCTTAAGGTCTAATTGCATGTGCCATTATGTTGCAGTGTTTGCATTTAGAGTGCATTGTTGTATGTTCACAGTATGTGTCTTGGTAACAACAGTAACAGCATGTTGGTAATGATGCCCTACTTCCCTCCTTAAGGTCTAATTGCATGTGCCAATAGGTAGCAGTGTGTGCAGTTTCCCATGTGTAAATGTGGAGCACTCACAGGCATGTATGGCAATACCAGCATGCTATACGTAGCCTCAACCTCACTGTTAGAAAGCCTACCATTCCACAGATGTCCACACATCTACTGATCCAGAAGCATGTGAGCTGTTTAATAGGCTACAGTGGCTAGAAACGTGACATCCATACCGGGTCACATCACAGGTACAGTGACATGGTGTGGGGGGTTTACTCAGCTGTCTGGCTGATGTCAACATTAGAGGCCATTTGATAGCATGAGACCTCACTGTGTAGCAGTAATACACTGTCACATTACAGGATGAGAACATGCACAGACATACACAGACACACACAGTAACATGCCCACACTCACGGGGTCAACAACACTATAATGCACACTTGATAGTGTTGAGGTGAGGACCCCTGCCTATGTGGTAATCACCTTCACAGTACTGTGCATCCACATGACACGACACAGAGAATGAACATGTACAGGTAGCCAGTAAGGCTGAGACTGATGGCATCGACATGGTAGTAGACTGCATCACCATGAGGGGTTAGGGATCCTGTCTGTTCTGTATGGTAGCATACACCCTCACTCCATACACCAGACAGCCATACATACATACACACACACACTGTGGAGTCCACAAGTGTCATTCAAATACAAATAGCTGACATGTGTGTGATACACACACCACCCCTGCCTACGTCTTGCTTTCTACACTGCAGTATGTTCAGATCTCTACAACAGTATACAGGGGTGTGTAACAATCGGGATGTATTCCCCAGCATACGTGGCATATATGGTCACACAAGCAAACACACATGGCAGTACTGTGAATCATACACCTGCTATATGATGATACGTCTGACAGGCATGCAGCAGTATTGGCTGCATTATGTGTACCAACGCTACCTTTGGCAATTGTGCTGCTATATGCACACAGGAGGACGTAAGTGTTACAGGTGTCAAGTGATTTACAGTCAGTAACACCCTGACCCCTGTGTAGGTTGTATGTATTCACCTTCAAGTAACAGTAACATAGCGTACTGTTTGCACAAGTCATGGTAGGATGGCTTGTGACACACCTGTGTGCTGTCTTCAGCAAACATCCATCTGCAAAGGTGGAACACCACTTTATGTACACACATCCATCCATACCTGATGTACATCCAACAGTACTGTCAGTATTTCACCATATACAGGTGTCAATGATGGGGCTGCATTGCAACTGCATGTTGTAGTTAGACACAGATGAACGGCATACATCAGCTACTGCACATACATGGTAGCCGAATGCACACCACTACATGTACATGTGTGTTGGTCCTACATTCCTGTCATGTAGCCATGTTTGTATGCATTGCAATTGGTGGACATGTGGGATGACATACATGACACATGGACTGTTTTATGATATGATGGTTGTCATGGGTAACTAGTACAGAGGGAATGTGACCTCAGTCAACATTGCTACCTTATGTACTGCAAGCATTCAACAGCCATGGACCTACCTTCCATGTGCATGCGTGTGATTGCTGTAGCCACTTGTCTGCACGGAGGACAGCAAAAGCTATGCTATGTACATATGTGTTTTGTGTGTGTGTGTGTGTGTGTGTGTGTGTGTGTGTGTGTGTGTGTGTGTGTGTGTGTGTGGGCCGTGTACATATCCATGGCAATTACATGTATGTCATATCCAAACATGAGCATTTTTTGGTGTACAGCAACAGTCATCTGTTACAACTGTGTAAGACCCAGGGCCCCTGTTATGTGTAGAGCCGACTTGGTTATGAACAGTGGTATCATTGCATTGCATAACACATGATGGAACCCTATCAGTACATGTGTAGTCTGCACAGTTGCTGTAGACCTATGTACAGTCCGCCGGTCATGAGTAACATGGTGTTGTAGTAATGTATGGATGTGTGTTGCTGGTCCAAGGATATGGTGATGTCTGAGGGCTCCATAGTAGAATATGGCATTTACCACTGTGATCTGCCCCTGAGACATCTGTGATGGCTCTTGAGTGTGTACTGGTCAGTACATGTGAGTGGCCTTCATGTACGTGGGGACACTAACACCTGGAGTGGTCCGTCACGGTCTTATGGCCCACATGTCTGTATCTGAGGTATACGGTGGTAGTGCTATTGTGCACAACTGTGCCATATGCCAGGTGTTCCTCACTGCAGAGATGTCTGTATTCCCCATTGTTGGATCTGGATTGTCAGCTGTGATTACGAACGCTACACATCGTCCGTATTCCCCATTGTTGGATCTGGATTGTCAGCTGTGATTACGAATGCTACACATTTAGCACTGACGACCGGTGTCAGATATATGTAGTGCAGCATTTGTGATAACAATGTTATCGATACACTGTGCCCTTCTGTGTTTAGAATACGTGTGCATACAAGACAGTCCTTCGCTACTACTAAGTATGTGAGCATGCCCAGTACGCCGTTGTGTAGATGGACACACAGGACATTTCAAATGGACATGTGCTACTAAGTGTGTGAGCATGCCCAGTGACACCTTGTGTCAGTTATGTGCCTCTGTGTATGGGCATGACCATTGAAATCCTGTATAGCGATAGTGGTCATCCAGGCAACAGATGTCCATAGCCCACGTCAGGATGGATTCCTACATTGAACACACTGGTTGACTGTCTTGAAGGGTGTACTGTCTGTGGCACGTCTCATATCTATGTAGTGTTGTAATAGTGCTCCATAGATAGGCAGTTGTCCCACTCACACCACTGCCGTGTGTTTGTCTCCATCTACCTTGGGACAGTAATATGCTTTTAGACTGCTCACTCTCCATACATTCCCTAATGGCGTCTTTGCCTTTGCTGATGATGTCATCC